>NC_090936.1:572981238-573284269 GCF_040938575.1 Ambystoma mexicanum
TTGACTTCTTCATGATTTGTTTATAATATTTACTTAAAACATTTTTGCTGTACACAAAGTACAATTGATTTGATTGATACAGGACCCAACCTTAGGACTAACTAATATGATTTCATATGTGTTCAAATTGCATAATAAATGCACTTTCTAATAGCTAGTGAATAAGCACATTTATTCTGGTATACCATTTTTTTTCAGATGCTCCTACAACAAACACTCCTATGACATGCGCATCTAATACACACGCTTACTACACAACATGCAGCCATATTACACGTGCTCATATGCACCTAAGACACGTGCCCCCTACAACACAATCACAGCACTCTTATGGCGCACACTCCTACGACATGCACTGCTATAATATGAGCTCCTACAACACACACACTCCTTTAATAAATACATCTTACTACATGCACCTACTACACATGTGGACGGACGACACATGCTCTTACGACATGTTCCAACCACACTCTCTTATGGCGCTCACATACCGCACTCTTTAACGTGCATTTAAGGCAAGTCATACAAACTCTATACAGAGCGGATGAGTTTTACAGTTCATACATTACACAATTAAGATCTAAACATTCACAAAGACAAGTCACAGCTAACTTTGATGTCCATTTTAAAGCAATTGAATAAATGTACATTTTTCAAACCAACTGTCACTAAAGGAGTAAGAGTTTCACAGTTTGTACATCACGCAGTTTACATCTGAAAACTCACACCAAAGTCAGGCTGATTTTACACACTCACCTACCACACAAAACATTTGGATGTACAACACATGCTTTCACATGGTCCTACAAAACATGCTGCTACCACACACTTACAATGCACACACTGACACACTCCTACAACATGCGCTGCTATAACATGTGCTCCTCCAATGCACACTCCTATAATACATGTTTCTATGACACACACACCTACTACACACCATGTGGACGTACGACACATGCTCTTGTGACATGTTCCAACCACACACACTCTTATGACACACACATGCTCTTTACACATGTGCAGCTATAACATACTCCTACCACACAAGCGCCTACAGCATGCGCTGCAATCACGCACACTGAACATATGAGATTTACAGTTGGTACCAAATTAATATCTTCTGAAAACTTAACATCAAAGGCAAGTCAGTTTAAAGGTGATCGAATAAATGTACACTTTCCACACCAATTGTACCAAGGAGTACGAGTTTCACAGTTGGTACATTATGCAGTTTACATCTGAAAACTAACATTAGTCAGGGATGATTTTGATATTTCTTTTAAGGGGTAGCAATAAATGTACATTTTGATCCAAACTATACCAAGGGGCGTATGATTTTCGCAGTTCGTAGATTACGCAATTTACATTGCGGCACCCTCTGCTGCTTCTCTGGCCACCCTTTTGCCTCCTTCCTCAGATACCCCTCTGGCACTCTTTTTCCTCTGCGACTACCCTGCCTTTTCTTCCTTCGTCCTCTGCCCATCCTCGGGCACTTCCAAAACTTCAGCAGGGCGTACCTCTGGCCTGTACCCCTCCACAGAAGTCCTTCAAAGGTGGCAACCTGTTCCACATTGATACTCTGAACTCTCGCTCTGCTGTCAAACACTCCTCTGACATCTGCCGTCTCCTGGAAGAGCTGGATTTGGATGTACTTGGCCAGCTCTGCCATGAGTTTTGACACTCTCCTTCCTGATGGCTACAAGATCCTCTTCGAACCCATAATTAACCACCCGGCGGGGGTGTAGCCTTGATTGCCCGAGTGTATCCCTGCTAGTCATTCCTACGCATCACTACTCCTCCTTTGAATGCCTGGTTTGCTGGCTCTCTAACTCTCCTGGACTTTCTCTCACTGTGGCCACTATCTACAGGACGCCTGGCCAGGTCGCCCTCTTCTTCTCTGAATGGGCTGATCTTTCCTGCTCCCTCCTTGCATCTACCTCTCAACTTCTCCTCCTCTGGGACCTGAACATCCATCTGGATGCCACCAACCCTGCTTCAGGGCTCTTTCGCAAACTCTGTGACTCTCTCTCTATTCTTCCCTCTGGCCTGACTCACTCTGCAGGGCACACCCTGGATGTTCTGATCTCCTCAGACTTCCACCTCTCGAACCATCTCACCACTCTTCTCTCGGAGTGACCACTTCCTCCTCTCCTCAGACATTTCTTTCTTCTTTCTTTTTTCTCTCTCTCTCTCTCTCTCTCTCTCCCCTGCCACCTACCTTCTCAGTTATATGACCCATGAAGTGCATGTCAGTGATGGCTTTTGCCGCTACTTTCTCTCCTCCTACACCTTTGGCTGCCTCACACTCTGACAGAGCCCTCTCTAACCTTCATCTTTCTATCTCTCTCGACATCCTTTCCCCTGTCATGATGATCCACTTGAAGCGCACTTCCAAGTGCAACTCTTGGCACGATTCGGACCTCGCCACCCTTAAACTCAAGTGTACAGCTGCTGAGAGGAAGTGTAGTGCATCAGGCGCACCCTCTGACAAACTGGCCTGCCGACTGCTCCAAGGGCAGTACAGACTTTATCCTCTCTAAGAAGAGAGCCTACATACAAGCCCATGTCACTGCGGCATTTTACAACTCGCCCAAACTTTACCAAATCTGCAAGGAGCTGGCAAATCCTGCTGCAGTCTCTACCTCTCTTGTTCCCTCCCAGGCTCTCTGCACGGCCCTGGCTTCTCATTTTACCACTAAAATTCAGAACATCCTGTCCCCTCTCTCTTCCTCTATCTCCTCTTCCTCCTCCGCTACGCCTGGCCTGTCTTCGGCCACTTCCCCTCCTCCTTTCCACTGTTCACTCCCGACAATGTTTCTAGAGAAGTCCGATCTATGAAAGTCTCACCAAAGCAGGTTCTCCCCTGCTCATCTAGAACCATCAAGGGCCATATTGGCACCCTTGCTAAAGCCTTGGGCTATGTCTGTAATCACTCTTTAGCCATTGGAACGTTCCCCTCTTCCCTTAAGCACTCCCTTGTTCACCCACTCCTCAAGAAGCTCTCTGCCGATCCTACCTGCTTGGCAAACTATCGCCCAATCTCCATCACCCCTTTTCTGGGCAAAATCTCAGAAAAGCTGGCCATCTCCCAGCTTACCCTCCACACTGAATCTGTTGGTTATCTCCATGGCCCACAGTCTCAGAGCTGCCACATGGAACCTGCTCTCCTGAACACTCATGAAGATCTGCTCTCTAACCTTGATTCCAGGATTCCTTCTGTCCTCATCCTCCTTGATCTTTCATCTGCTTTCGACACAGTCAACCACACCATCTTGATCAATCGACTATGTGTGAACCTGGGCATCATGGATCAGGCCCTGGAGTGGCTAACTTCCTTTCTCTTGGACTGCCCCTCCCAGGCCCAACTTGGTCCCTTTGTCTCTGCCACCTCCCTCTCCACCTGTGGAGTTCCCCAGGGCTCTATCCTTTCACCCAGGTTTTCCAACCTCTACTTGGCCCCTTTGGCCCACCTGATCTCTACCTTCTCCTCTAACTTTCAGTGTTATGCTGATGACCCTCAGCTTTCCTTCAGGCTCCTCTCCTCTCTCATTCCTGACTGTCCATCCGCAATTCAGGATTGGTGCACCTCCAACGATCTCTGCCTTAATGCCAGTAAGACAGAGATCCTTCTCATTGGGACCCCTGCCCCTGCTTTCCCTCCCTCACTCTGGCCACCCACCTTGGGCCCTCTTCCTTCGCCTTCCGGCGAGGCAAAAAACCTTGTTGTCATCTTCGACTCCACTCTCTGTCTCTCCTCACATCTTGGATGTCGCCAAGAAGTCCCACTACCATTTGCTCCTCCTCAAAGGGACTCTTCCCTTTCTCACTTTACCCAGAAGCTCACTGTCTCCAGAGCCCTAGCTCTCTTTAGGCTGGACTTCTGCAATAGCCTCTTTCTCAATCTACCTTCCTCTACTCTCTGCCCTCTGCAACTAATACAGAACAGGACTGCAAGACTTTTCCTTGGTCTCAAGCCTAGGGATCGTATCTCTCCAGCCCTGAAATCTCTCCACTGGCTCCATCCAATGCTCTCTTCCAAAATACCTTCCTTCTCGAGCCCCGCGCTCAGCTACCTCCAACTCTCTAAGGGTTAGATGCTTCTCCAGGTAGAGAGTAGGGGGGGTAGATCTCTCACCTCTGCAGGTGCCTTCCTCTGGAATGGCTTCCCTGCCGCTCTCAAACTTGAGCCAGACCACCTGAAGGTCCAGAAGCAGCTCAAAACATTTCTCTTGTACTCTGCTTTCTCTCTCTCCCTCCCCTGCTGACCTACCTGTCTGTTGTGACGACTGGTTGCTTGGCTACCCTCTGAGTCTCACTGAGTCCAGGCTCTTTCTTGATCAGTCACCCTTGCACTGCCTCCAGGCCTACCACACACTTAGGGGCTGTAACTGTAACCCTGCAGTCCCTTGTTTTCCCTGTACTTGGAGTTCCGAAAGAAAGTTTCTTTTTGTAGGCACTCTGCCTTCATATAGAAATAATTTCTGTACAGAAATAATTTCTTTTTAATGCAGAGTGAATTCAACGACAAACATTTAAAAAATAAAGATAATTTTTGACGATTTTTTTTTTCATTTCTTCATTTTCTTCCTCCAAGTGGGTCCACGACCAGGATATGTGCTAGCAGGGCCCTGCGCACCACAGGGACGGTGGGGCCTCCTGTTACGCCAGTGGGTGCATAATGGCGTGCCAAAGAAGCCCTCTACCAATCCTTCCTCTCCGGCTAACTATCGCCAATCTCCATCACTCCTTTCCTGGGCAAACTCCTGGAAAGGTTGGCCATCTCCCAGCTTAATCTGCACACTGAATCGGTTGGTTGTCTCCACGATCACCAATCTGGCTTCAGGGCTCCCAGAAGCACGGAAACTGCTCTCCTGAACACCTGTGAAGACTTGCTCTCTTATCTTCACTCTAATCTTCCTTCTGTCCTCATTCTCCTCAATCTATCCTGCTTTTGACACTGTCAACCATGCCATCCTGCTCGATTGCTTCTGTGACAACCTGGCTATCACTTGTCAGGGCCTGTCCTGGTTTACCTCCTTTCTCACTGACCGACCCTCCAAGCTCCAACTCGGGTCTTTCCTCTCTTCCATCTCTCGCTCTCTCTACTTGTGGTGTTGTACAGGGGTCTAACCTTTCTCCCTGGCAATTCAACCACTACCTAGCACCTGTGGCCCACCGCATCTCTACATTCTGTTCGAACGTACAGTGTTATGCGGATGCCACAATGCAAATGAGATCAGATAAATTGCGCCACTTGTAGATTTCTTTATTTTAATTAGTGTTTTTAGCTACAATTTTGCGAGACTTGATAACAAAATAGGTTAACAGAGTTCCTTTTGTAGGCTCAAAGGCCAATAGTGAATCAAAGAGTCAAATCCTCAAGTTGTGTCCCGAAGAAAAATGGGATCAATATTTGTCCCTCTAAATGCTCAAATTTGTCCCTCGACGCTTGTTTCTCCACTGAAAGATATCAGCGGTTCATCAGGAGGGTGATGGTTATTGATTCTGAGCTTTAACCTGTAAGATAATATGTAACTTAGTCTTAGTGCAACTTGTTTTTTGTGATGAGCATTAGATATATACACACGTATAGCCCATAGTGTTGCATGGGATCCAGACTGTGTCTCATTATAGTGGATATAATACTTACTATTTAATGTATGGAAATCTTCTTCATTCTTAACTTGGTTTGTTAGCTTTGCAGATCTTTATAATCACATCAGTTATCATCAGTGTTCTGATTTGTAGACGCCTACAAAGTAATTAGGGAGTAACAACTTTGTTGCATTTGCCAATTCAAATTTTGGTTAGATACCTAATCTGTCTGTTAAATGACAGAAAGTGGAAGCTTTAAATTGCGTTACCAAAGTTCTTACCTTTGATGTAGAACTTGTATTTCTCTCTCTCACTGCGTTCACGGCATGATAACCGCCATTAAATAAAATGGCCGCCTATTTATAATGACGCGATTGCGTTAGTTTTACGCGATGACGTCATCGCACAACCTCCTTTTTGGATCAGGATGTTTATTTCATCAAATTAGGTCCGTTCATGCAAAGGTTTTGTAATTTTGTAAATATTCCAAATTGTTTAATTGATTTGGTATAAATGATGCTATTATTGCCTGAGTGTTATCTTGACAGTCTGGAGCCCACGCAATCACTGGGCTGGTCTTTTGCATTAACTAAACAAAAATTAAGGCAGAGCCCAATGCGCCTTTAGCTAGTGATAAACGAAGAAAAAATGAAATATATGTTTCCTCCGAAATTACTTGTGCCCAAATGTTGTATGAGGCTGAACAGACTACAGTGCATAGCACATCTTTCATTTTACAATTCAATAATTAAACTAACATTGATCATTTGATTTTCATGGATTACAAACACACGATATTAGCTTTTTTGCTAAAGGGTCCGACTCTTGTTAAAGTAAATTGCTCATCTCTGAATCTTCATTTAAACCTGAATAGCATCAGTCCATTAGACAGATCCATTGTGCCGCCCTTCATCGCAGTATTTTTTCTATGTTGCCACCTCACTGTGGTATGTTGATTATTTCAATCCCAAAATGTTCTTTTTTTATGCATATGACACCAAGCTCTCCTTCAGGCTCCCCTCAGCCACCCCTGCTTTCTCGCATACCAGACTGTCTGGCCGCCTTAATGCCAATAAGACGGAGATCCTCCTCATCAGGACACCCGCTCCCTCCTTTCCTCTCTCTGGCCGCCCACCCTGGGCACTCTTCCTGTTCCTTCCTGTGAGGCTAAGAACCTTGGTGTCATCTTGGGCTCCACTCTCACCTTCTCTCCTCACATTTCCAAGAAGTCACACTTTCAGCTCCACCTCCTCAGAGGTATTCTGCCTTTTCTCACTTTCCCCGAGAAGCTCACTGTCTCTAGAGCCCTGGTCCACTCCAGGCTGGACTATTGCAACAGCCTCTTTCAAAATCTGCCTGTCTCTACTATTCCACATTTACAACTCATCCAGAACAGGACTGCAAGACTTGTCCTTGGCCTCAAGCCAAGGGATTGTATCTCTCCAGCTCTGAAATCTGTGCATTGGTTCCCCTGTGGCTGCAGGTATCAAATTCAAGAACCATTGCATCATCCACAAGGCTTTCTGGGGCCTGGGACCGCTCTACCTCCAACCTTCTCTTCCTAAACTTCTTCCTTCTCAAGCTCTCTGATCATCCATCTCCAGTTCGCTGAGGGTCAGATGCTTTTCCAAGCAGAGCATGGGGGCAGATTTCTTTGCTCGGCTGGGGCCTACCTCTGGAACAGCACCCCTGCCTTTCTCAAACTTGAGCAGAACCAGTTCCGGAAGGAACTCGACCTTCGTTTTTCTTTCCGCTTTCTCTCTTCCTCTACCCTGCTAGTGTCCCTGATAGCTCCACACACTGGCCACCTCTGAACTCGGGGCCAGGCTCCTGCATGTCCAGTTGCCCTCTCACTGCCTCTGGGCTCCTCAGCACATAAGGGTCTGTATCTGTAACCCTACAGTCCCTTCTCTTTGCACCCAAGAGCCACCCTCTTGCAGCACTGAGTCACACGTCTCTTCTCCCCCACTCTTCCCGGCATGATCTGAATGACACAAGTAAGATCGTTGTTTGTCGTCCTTCTGTTTTCCCCCTCCTTGGCTTGTCACGCCTAGAAACACTTGTGCAGAGGCGTGTTATAAATGACTTATATCATACATCTTTTGAAAATGACAAGAAAGTCAAGGCCGCGCAGTCCTACAGATAAGAGGCGTATCGAGGCTTTTTACGCAGTAAAATTTTATGAATACGCCACATTTAATTTCTTTTCGTGTACCATTTACAGCACTTGTTTGATAAATCAAGGCCTCCTTCTTCCAGCAGATGGCGGTAGAGCATTTCTTTAGCACATGCCAGTCTGGTATGAAGCCCGCGATGCTGTCAAGTTGACCGTCATAGAGCAATACGCAGGGAAGGAAGTAGGGCCTTGAACCAGACATGCTAAATGTGACCCGAACACAAATCTATTTATATTTCCACAAAACTGCATAGTACAATCCGGCACAAAATCCTTTGCATTTACAGCTGATTTCACAGTGCAAGTCTTGTCAGAGGCAGGCCAATAGTCACAAGTGGGCTCTGCAAACCAATCCAGACCATGCAGACGCTAGAAAATCATTAAAGGCCATATAAGAGGGTGTTGATTTTTTTTTTAAATATATATTTTTTTAAATACCCGATCCTATAAGAGGGTGTTGATTTCTTAGCCAGGATTGGTCAAAGAATGGGCTCTGAGCAGATAGGAATAACGATTTGCTTCTACCGTCAGTACGTGTGCAGCTAGCCATCTGGGCATCTTCATAGCTGGCGTACACTGCTATGCAGTGACAAGGGTCTTCTGGATTCAACCACTCTGATTATTTCTCCCTGAGCTCTTGCAAAGATCGAAACAGTGCCTCCTCCTTGCTGCAGTAAGGATCGATCTTCAAATAAAATGGTTTACACATCCATCATTTGATTACGGATAATAAATGCTCTGAGACAACTATTATGTGCTTTACACTCAAATGAAAATTGAGGGGCCAAAGTGTAGCACCCATTCCACCTCTGCCAAACTTGTCCCTCGAACACTTTCAACTATCCTGTGGCTGCAAGCATTCATTCAAGATGCAGCTCTGAGCTATCGATTGGCTTTTCTTGTGACCGCAACACCTTGAAACGTGTGCTACAGCCAAAAATAAGTGAACGCTGAGATTAGACAGTCACAGAGTCTGAGAAGGTGCAGGAAGTCTCAACATATGCGCTTGCCACACCTTTACGATGTACAGCACACACCAAGGCTTGGTTTTCCCCAATGACAGTGCCGAGTAGATGTGTGCTAGTCACCTAGCTGCAGTAGCCCCTTTTAGTCTCAGAAAAAGTGAGTATCAATGCAAAGCTAACTGCACACACAAATGATCTATCATGGATACAAGGTCTCTTGAGCAGCTAGGCAGTAATGGCTATATCTTCATTCAAGGACAAACCACTGTGTCGCCATCTTAATTGTGCTTTTAACTTATTGAATATTGAATAATGCTTTCCATACAGCATTGTGATGAATCAACTTCCGGGGCACCAGTGGTCCAGGGATGAATATCGGTTTCTAAATCATCAATCAACCCCACATCTCTAATACACCAGAAGGGATCCAAACAGATTGTAATACAAGTGAATTGTAAGACCTTGTTGTCCAAGTTTGGTAACATGGACGGAACAGCAGGCTCATCTCCGCAAGGTCGTGGATCGATGGTTAGTTGCAACACAGCGAAAATACAATTATTAACCAGTTAAGGTTGGATGAAAAGATCTACTTCATTATTACTAAAGCAGACAGTTTTAGCACACTACAAATACAACCCACCCTGTAAAGGAACATAGAGGGCAGACAGTTTCACGAAGGAAAGGGACTTACTCTGAATACTGACAGGAGGGTCGCTGGTAAAGTAATCAGTCTTACAGTTCAAGGTTATTGGTTTCAGTACCAATGGGGCAAAGCGGTGTA
Source organism: Ambystoma mexicanum (assembly GCF_040938575.1). Lineage (NCBI taxonomy): Eukaryota > Metazoa > Chordata > Amphibia > Caudata > Ambystomatidae > Ambystoma > Ambystoma mexicanum. The sequence goes on from NC_090936.1 coordinate 572,990,762, forward strand.
ACTGTCTCTGGGGGCCTTCGGAGAAGGAAAAGGGGGTCAGAAACACAATGTGCCTGGTGCTGAAGAAGTTCTTGGTGTTCGACAGCGTCGAGGTGGTTACAGGGCGCTTTAAAGCCCTTGAGACAGAGTTAGTGGCGGGAGAAAGCTGCAGGTACCAGGCAGCAGGCAGTTCGGCTAGTGAGGCTGGACGGACATCTGCAGTCTGTCCGGCGCAGCGCCTTGGGGGAAACTATCATTGTGTCTGTGCTGGTTGGCAGATCTGGAATGCTGGCTGAGGTGTTTAGGACAGCTCTGGTGACTGCGGTGTGACCACAGTCAGCAGTGCAGCCGGATGCGGTTCAAGCATTCAACTGTCTCAAAATGTCCTTAAAAGATGGATGCTGGATGGTGCTTGTGTGGCACTCCTAGCTTCTTCATCTGGATTGTGTCATTTCAAGGCAGACTGCCCAAAGCTCAGGAGAGTGATTGCAAGCAACGGCCTTGTCCTTTGTCCAGAGACTCTGCGGCACTTCCCTCCTATGAAGCTTGCTGGCAGAACCTGAAGGGGCCCGTGAAGGACCCTTGAATGTGGAAACAAGGCAAAGTCACCACACACGAATAGATACGCCAAACACGAGGTTCCGTTCCCAAAATCTAGGGTTTATTGCAATACAAAATAGTCCCAATTGGCCAAGTGGTCTGTGGCCCCGCAATGTGTTTCTAAACAGACCTCAGGGGACGCAAGCAAACGAGCGATGTACATCAGTTACATATATACAAAAGGAGCACCTTATAATCAGCAATGACACAGTATGACACATTTGATGCCGCCCCCAATTCATTGTCCTTTGAATTAGAGGCGATGATTGACCAGTGTGTCAAATATGACACCTTAGACCACCATATTTAGTAACAGATTGCAATCTCCAGTTTTACAGACATCATTCTTTGTTTGCGAGAACACAGCGTTTCTGTTTCTCATAGGCAAGCTGTGCGTAGGAGACTGGCGCATACCAGGCTCACTATCCCTAAGTTTCGATTCTCGCTCTGGAGGTCAGCCTGCTCTCCAGGGACTCACTGGGCTTAGGAAGGGGGGGCCGTAAAGAAGAACATAATTCAACTCTTTAAATGCTAGTTTCATACATTGCTATTCTTTCAAGAGACTCGCTGGCATTCATGTACTGATTAAATGCCTTGCTCCCTGTCTTCAAGGATATATGAGGGAGGGAATCGGGCATTTCTGTCTGGCTCTCCAGTGTAATGTTTCAACATGTTTTCGTAACCTTGGACCATTGAAGCGAAATAATATCTACAGCAAAGCAGTTTTACATGAGGCAAAGAGGCAACGTTAAAGAGAACAGAGAGAAAACAAAATGGCGATTCTAGTCATCTTAAAATGGCCACAATCTAGCTGGGCCAATAGCTACGTAATAACTAATGAGCATGTATTCTTAACACTTTAAATGAGGCGGTTGGTCCTCGGCCAACCAATTATCATGCATTTCCGTCCACCCAGGGATGTCTAGATTTTCTGGACTGACAAACCCTCCTCTTGGCTGCATGCCAAACGCCTCATCCGTACATTATGTTTCACTTTTTGTTCCATTTCCCATAATCTAGGCCGCATAGAGAGGCATAGCATGCAGAAATGAATAGCCGTCTTTCTAAGTACTACGTTCAATTCGCTGTCAGCTTTGGTGCAGGAGGGGGCATTCATTGATTCCGATATTCTTCTCTCGTCCTTCTTCTTCCGTTGTATTCGCCGCAAATATATTTTGTTCTTGTGCTTCTCCGGATGTTGAAACAGTTCAATTAATGTTTACAATCTTTTATGTCAGTTGCTACCTGCCTTGGTTGCTTTTTTCATTTTGGCAAGGCCTCCGTGCATTTGCACATTGCTCTAGAGTTTCAGAACAGCGACCTTTGTGCCACGTGCGCCCCGCTTGTTCGCTCGGGTTCCTGACACATGGACTGAACACCAAGGAGTTGTGTTTCATGAGCTGTCAACTTGCACAACTCTTACGCCACCCTCCTCTAGGCCTCCGGTTCCCACTTCATCCGAAAATAGGAAACAGAGGCAACAAAGAGATGAAAATGTGATCACTCCTTCTTTCTGCTCCGCAGGTTGTACCGATTTTCTCCTGGTACCGTGTGATCAATGAACAATGCGGATGCACTTCCGGTTTCAAGCTCCGAGTCAGCCTGGGGCACAGTGGCAGATGATGATGGGTGACCGGGTGACAATGCAGGCTGTGGCACAACAGTATATGGTGGGCGCCACAGATGTATGCGTTTGGTGTCAGCCAGCAGAGATGCAGTCTGCTGGACAACGTTGGAGCGCTCTTTGCCCTTCCACTTTTATGGCAATCTCATCAGGCTTTGTTTCAGGATTAGGCAGCTTTCGTGGCGGAGGACTAGCAATGGCATTTTCCGTTTCCGGAGCCATTGCTGTCTCTTTCTTGTCTTTGTGTCGATCAGTTCACGTGTCGAATGGTGATGGCACTTTCTTGGCGTGCGTAGCATGAACCCACGCCTTCCGTCCATCCACGCGTAGTACTGTCTGCGTGGTTAACAATACTTGATACGGCCCACGACACCTGGGTGCTAATGATGTTTTACATTCGAAGTTCTTTATTAGCACCCAAGTTCCTGGCTCCAATGCATGTCCTGGGTCAGTATATCGTACCGGTAATGCCTCCTGCACCTGCTGATGAATCAAACGTAGTTTTTTTTTTACTAACAAATTACAATAAATGCTGAGTACAGGGTATTCAACCTCATTCATTTTCCTCAGCTGAGGTGTACACCATACATTCGCCGGCCTCCCCATTATGATCTCATAAGGGGAGAGCCCAGTTCTGGCCTGCACTGACGTTCGCATGCATAGTAACGCTATTGGCAATGCATCTACCCAACTCAATTTGCTGCCCGCACAGATCTTACTGATCTTGGACTTCAGAATTCCATTATGGCGTTCAATAAGACCGGCCAAACTCGGATGTCTTGAACTGTGGAACCTCTTATCGATCTACAATCCTGCACAAATCTGTAATATCACTGCAGCCACAAAGTGCGGACCATTGTCCGACCATATGACATTGGTCAGACCAAAGCGAGAGAAATACTCTTTTAGCATTACTTTCGCCGTGCTCATGGCTGTGCAATCTTTCAAAGGATACGCTTCCACCCATTTGCTAAATGCACATATGATCACTAGAACGTACTTCAAATTTTGGCACCTTTCCATTTCTATAAAGTCAAAGTGAATCACTTCGAATGGCATAGAGGGAGGTCCGAAACTTCCCGTTGGAGTCACTGTTCCTTTTCCCACATTGTGCTGTAAGCACGTAATGCAATTTTAGACCAACTTCTCGGCATTCTTTTTTATCAGGGGATTTTTCCCAAACTGTGGCTAAATGTTGGACTATTTTCTTCGCACAGATGTGTGTGGGACTGTGAGCCATTGTAACCATTGCGTTTACATACGCATTTGGCAACATCCAATTCCCGCTTTTTTTGTCCACCCAACATCCCTCCAAATCCAATTCTGCAGAGCCCTTGGCCCATCCCTGTATTTCGTCGGCGGTAGCTTCCGCCTGCATTTCTTTAACCGTCACAATTCCATTCTCTATCATACAGGGCACTTCCTCCGATTGTACTGTCAACATTTTTGTATTCAGATCAGTGGCAGTCTGTTTCGCAATTCTGTCTGCAAATGCGTTTCCTTTACCCATGTTACATGTCACTTTTTTATGTGCCTCGCATTTCATTATTGCCAAGTATTTTGGACACGTAAGTGTAGACAGTAATCGCACAATCAAAGGGCCATGTTGTATTCTAGCCCCATGGGATGTTAAGAACCCTCTCTCGGCCCATAATCAGCTAAAGTTATGGACTACGCCAAAGGCGTACTGGCTATCAGTATAAATATTTACACTCAAGTTCTCTGAAATTTCACAAGCGCTTGTTAAGGCAATTATCTCTACTGCTTGGGCGGAGTTGTAAGGAATTCTATTACTCTCCATAACGCTTTTTAATGTGGTGACAGCGTATGCGGCAGTTGATGTGCCGTCACATAATTTAAAACAGGAGCCGTCACAAAACAGTTCCCCTTCTTGTTCTTTTAGGGGTGTATCACTCAAATCAATTCTCCCTTTTGTTTCTTCCTCAGTAACCATTAAACAATCATGGGGAGGCAATTCAGTCCCACCAATTCTCCCTTCGGGCATTGGCATTAATTCTGCTGGATTCAAAGCGCTACACCTCATAATTTGGATGTGGGGCACGAACAATATGATTTCATATCTAGTCAATCTAGCAGAGGTAATATGTTGCGTCTGCGTTCTATTGAGTAGAACATCTATGTCATGTGGCACCATCAAAATTGAGGTGTGCCCCAATACCATCCCTTCTGTTTGTTTGACCGACACAGCAGCCGCTGCAACAGCTCGCAAACATCGTGGTAGTGCACGCGCTACAGGGTCCAGCGCAGAAGAAAAATAGCCGCACGGCCTATTTCTTCCACCTTGTTCCTGTGTTAAGAAAGACAATGCGCATCCTTCGTTCTCATGCACAAATAGCCTAAAAACCTTTTCATAATTCGGTGTGACCAAAACTGGAGCAGAACTCAAAATGGTTTTTAGTGAATTAAATGCTTTCTGACATTTTTCATTCCACTGCAAAGGCACCACAGCATCCTTCTTTGTTTGTTCCATCATTGGTTTCACAATCAAAGCGAAATTCATAATCCACTGACGACAATATGAAGCCATGCCTATTATAGCTCTCACACCTTTCTGTGTTGTTGGAATAGGCATACCAGAAATGCTCTTTATTCTTTCTGGCGTTAATCTTCTACCTTCCTTTGATAGTAAGTAACCCAAATAAGCTACTTCTTTCTGACAGTACTGGAATTTCTTTAGGCTTGCTTTATGGCCATCCTCACCTAAATGGGTTAGTAGTCAAATAGTACCTTTTTTACATATCTCTTCTGTGTCAGCTGCGATTAATAAATCGTCAATGTATTGTAACAATACACAGTCCGCTGGTAATTCTAACATGTCCAGCTGTTCCTTCAATGCTCTACTGTATATGCTCAGACTTTCAGTATAACCTTGTGGCACGCGTGTAAATGTGAATGACCGTCCTCCTAGAGTTGAAAGCGAATAAATACCTGCTTTCTTTGTGTACTGGAATGCTGAAAAAGGCGTTTTTTAAGTCTACAACACTAAAATATTCTGCTGATGCAGGGATCATTGTCAAGATCGTAGTGAGGTCTGGCACTAACGGGAATCGGGGATCTACCACTTTGTTCAGTGCACGAAGATCAATAATAAAACGGTACCTCATTACCCCCTTTCTTATATACTGGAAGAATGGGGCTGTTACACACACTGCCTGTAATCTCTTCAATCACTCCCAATTTTACCAAATCACCCACAATACTTTTCAATCCTTTTCCTCCTTCCGCTGAAATCTTTTACTGCGGAATACGTGGTAGCGTTATTCCTTCTTTCAATGTAATTTTTACTGGCTCTATTTTCAAACATCCCACATCATTGTCATTCACGGTCAAATTGCAAGTTGGCACTGTACTCAATTCCCCTGTTAAAGGTTCCGTCATAAATTCAGAAGTCGGCATATTCTGGGGAGAAAATTGTCAAAAATACCCCATCTGGTGTACAATGAATAACTGCACTCAGTTTTTTCATTAAGTTTAATCCTAAAAGATTTTCTCCACAATGCTCTGTCAAAAGGAATGGACAATGTTCAGTAAAAGGCCCTATTGTCACTGCTACTGGTTTAGACTCGGGGTTTATTCCTGGGGTACCTGCGAACCCTGCTGAAATATTTTGTCGCCCTGACAGAGGTATGCCTGGAACCGAGTGAAGATCTATCGAGCACTTCTGTGCCCCCGTATCTACGAGGAATCTATGCTCTTCATTCCCGATCTTCATCTCTACGTAGGGTCCTTTCTGATTCACGGGAATAGACACTGGTTCCGACCCCTGTCCTGGGCTGTCCTATTGGGGTAACAATACATCATCCGATGTGTAATCACCACTGTTGTTACAGTATGCACCTGTCTGTGTGTCAAAAATGTTCCCCCCTCTCCCTCTATTTCCCATTTGTGCACCCTGCTGATTTGGACTCTGATTTTGATTCGGAGCCTGGCCTTGATTTTGTGCTCCATTCCCTTGATCATTCTGATGCTGCTGCTGCATATTATTTCTGTTATGACTATTTGTCCCCCCGTGGCCTCCATGAGGCCTTCTCTGACCATAACCACCTCTATTTTGTAAGTGCGGGCATTGTGCCCGCCAGTGTCCTTCCTCCCTGCAATATGCACATTGGTTTCATCCCAAAGGCCCTCCATATGTATTCGATTTTCCCCTGTTCTGTGTATTTCCCCTGTTGTGTCCTGCTACCGGCTGAAGTAATACCCGCGTTTTCAAGTTTGCTCTATCCTTTACTTCTCTTTCCTTTTCAGTATTTACCCCGTTTTCATAATATTGAGCCATGTGTAATACTTCTCCTAGCGTTTTTGCTTGCCATGCACTTTCTGATGGCATTATCAAATTTTGAATTGGAAGTATTAATCACCTCACATATTTATCCACAAATAACATTTTCCCTGCTTCTGTACTCACATCCTGTCCACTAAAATCTCTAAATACTTCTTCAAATCTGTTAAAATAATCTGTGGCCACCTCATCTTTTCCTTGCACACACGCTGTCATCTTGTCCCATTGAATTCTTTTCTCCGGGACCAATTCTTTTAACTTATGTATTATTCGTGCCGCTAGTGCTAACATATTCGCCCCTGGCTCTGCACCCACCGCTGTATTTCTATCCTACAGTATTAAATTCACCCACGTGGCGCCATAAGCCGTCTCATCATCCACCTTTCTTATTTGTTTCCATATCTCTGCTGGCAAAATCACGGGGAATATTAAGTCTATATCACTCATTGTGAGCACCGCTGATTTCAATAAAGACTCTACTTCTTTATAAAAACCCAATGGATTTTTTCATATGTCAGGGATTGTCTGTTTTATATTATTCACTTCCTGTCTAGAGAAGGGAACATGCACAAATTGAGCTGCGTAATGCGCTGGGATTACCACAGCCGGCATTTCGCCTACTGCGGGAGTCTCTACCTTCGGTACAAAAGTAGGGGGCACTTCTCTCATGGGGAAGGCCTCACTCACTAATCCTCCCCCTTCCCTCTTATGTAACAATATTCCCAGGTCGAGGGATAAGGCTGTTTCTCCTGTCCCCTGTTCCATCGCTCTCTTATACACCGCCAATACTTCAGGGGGGCTCACCTTTTTCTTGTTTCTATCTTTAGCTGTCAAATATTCTACCATTGTTTGTAACGCTCTCCTCTTCATTGCTAAAGTGTATTCATCAAATATTCCATGTATTTCCATTATGGGAATACTGGGATCTGAAATCCATTTTTATGCCTCCCGCATGCACGCCTTCAGCTCTGCACTAGTTTGCACTGCTGGAGACGAGAATCGCTGCTGTATACCCATCTCATTATTCTTTCTCCTATTCCCCGGTGTGGCCAACACTTCAGAACATTCTTCATCCAGTTCATTCTTTATCTCAAACAGTCGCTTCACATGCTCTTCTATCTCCTCATTCCTTCCTCTACAACAGGCTAATGCATTCATATCCAACAGTCGTTGCGGTGGTAACTTTCCAATTAACTTTTTCCGTTGTCTTGACAAATTTTCCCCCCATGCCTTCCAACAATACCTGTATTTCATTGTTCCTTCTGAAGTCATACATCGACGCTAGCGTGGATGCCTCATCATTGTCGTCTATATACATTTCCGCCTGTTCTTGCAGCTCGCGCTTTCTCTCCTTGCTGATCGCGCTGCGAGTTACTCTCATACATTCATTCTGCTCGATTCCACTCATGAGAGGGGCGGTCGGAACAGTGGCACCTTTTTGATCGGAAGTTTGTGAGGGGGCAGTGAGAGTGGGATATGTCTGTTGGGGTTGTGGTAGTTGCAAAACACTCGGGGCTGGCTGGCTAGTGGACAGTGCAATGTCTGATTCAGCCTGTGGCTGTGTTGGCATTGGGAGGGGCTGAGCAACGGGAGGGGTTTTGAGCGACAGCTACTGACGTATTCTGTTTGGTTCCACTCCTCGGACCCTGCTTTGTTTCATTCAAAATTTTGTTTATTAATTCATCTGACGTGTGTAGCTCTCTTTGTGGATATATTTTTTCTATGTTTAATTCATCGCGCCGTCTTGCCTTTCGCAAGCTATTACTCCACTCCTCCTCTTCCTTCTCCTTAGCTTTCTCCGTCTGACTTATGCTTGCGCGCATGCTTCTCTCTTCTTTTAAATCTGAGCATCGCTTCCCTCCTCCAGTCCCTAAGAATGTCTAGTGCCCCAGGGCGTGCTCTTTTACTTATCAACACCTTTTCCAGGTTATCTATACGTCCCATCTGAAAACTCCCATGGCTCGGCCACTGAAGGTCTGCCTGTTTTCTGGTTTGCTTATGCCAAGTCTCACACACCATTATCGCTCCCGTACCATACTTTACATACATCTCATAAGCCGGCGTTCCTCCCCGAGGTGCTTTCTGGACAGTTTCCAAAGATTGTTCACCGCAGCGGAAAAATCCCTCTAAGGTAGACAATACCCCAGGCCGGTTTTAACCTTACCCTTGGCTAATCAAACTTACTCTGGGTGTTTGATTTTGCAAAATCAACTCTCAACCAATATCAGGATTACTTACGAATTGGGGCACGACTCACCTGATCAATCAATTTGTCTTCTTCAAGACACAATTCGTCTGTATACTGACGCAACCAATGACGTCGTGTCTGCGTATCTCGGCTCTGCCTCATTTCGGGACCCTCGCCTCCTTGTTCGCTGGCCAGGGGCGTCGATCAGGGATCAGCGGTCCGCAGATCTGCAAAGGAGTCTCTCATCGCTTTCGCAGGGGCGCCCCGTACACCTCTGGATCCCGGCTCAATCGCTCCTGTCCTCGTCATTCTTGTCGCCTTCCTCATGTCACAACGTACACGATGGAACAAGTGGGGGAGGGTCCCTATTCGGGCGCCACCTTGAAGGGGCCCCTGAGGGACCCTCAAATGTGGAAACAAGGCAAAGTCACCACATACGAATAGATACACCAAACACAAGGTTCAGTTCCCAAAATCTAGGGTTTATTGCAATACAAAATAGTACCAATTGGCCAAGTGGTCTCACACCCCGCAATGTGTGTCTAAACAGACCTCAGGGGACGCAAGCAAACGAGCGACGTACATCAGTTACATATATACAAAAAATCAGCAATGACACAGTATGACACATTTGATGCCGCCCCCAATTCATTTCCCTTTGAATTAGAGGCGATGATTGACCAGTGTGACAAATATGACACCTTAGACCACCATATTTAGTAACAGGTTGCAATCTCCAGTTTCACAGACATCATTCTTTGTTTGCGAGAACACAGCGTTTGTGTTTCTCATAGGCAAGCTGTGCGTCGGAGACTGGCGCATACCAGGCCTCACTATCCCTAAGTTTCGATTCTCGCTCTGAAGGTCAGCCCGCTCTCCAGGGCCTCACTGGGCTTAGGAAGTGGGGAAGTAAAGAAGAACATAATTCAACTCTTTAAATGCTAGTTTCGTACATTGCTATTCTTTCAAGAGACTCGCTGGCATTCATGTACTGATTAAATGCCTTGCTCCCAGTCTTCAAGTATATATGAGGGAGGGAATCGGGCATTTCTGTCTGGCTCTCCAGTGTAATGTTTCAACATGTTTTCGTAGCCTTGGACCATTAAAGTGAAATAATATCTACAGCAAAGCAGTTTTACATGAGGCAAAGAGGCAATGTTAAAGAGAACAGAGAGAAAACAAAATGGCGATTCCAGTCATCATAAAATGGCTGCACCCTAGCTGGGCCAATAGCTACGTAATAACTAATGAGCATGCATTCCTAACACTTTAAATGAGGCGGTTGGTCCTCGGCCAACCAATTATCATGCATTTCCATCCACACAGGGATGTCTAGATTTTCTGGACTGACAAACCTAGCAGGGCACACTGTGTGCTGGCTGGGTACTGGAGCTGCTGGACAGGTTCTCTGAGTCCAGAATCTCCCTCTGTTCCCTGGGAGATGTTAGGGGGGAGGGATCTTGCTTTCCTCTTAGAACTCCTGGCCTTCCTTCACTGGCGGAAGATGTAAGGTAGACTGTACCTTCACCTTGGGTCCAAATGAGTCTCTCTTACACCTTTCAAAGTCTTCAAATGATCTGCTAAGTGAGGGGTTCAGCCCTCTTTTAAAGCCAAATGGGCCCCAGCCAACAATCTTGTTATGCATTAGGTAAGGACCAGAGTGCTCTGCAACAGGAGAGACAAGGGGGTGAAAACATATACCCAAGTCCCACCCATCTCCTGTCTGTTGTAGATCAAAGTGCCTCTCTTGTTAACTGAGTCCTCTCTGACTTGATTAAAGCGCACGGTTCCCTTGAAGTTTGTGCTGGCAGCAGACTTCCTGTCTCCCCCCGCAAACCACATACTTCTCCCCTCTGAAAGGGGTCTGCTCTGCAGGGACACCTAAGGTAACTGCTGGACCCAAACAGGCCATTCACTGCCTTTCTAATAGAGAGGTGGAAACTAGCTTCAAGTTGACACATTGCATACCAAAGGGGTGTTAGTCCGACCTTCCTGCCGTGTCTTCGGCAACCAAGCCCACTCAGTAGGCTTGCCTCAATTATCTTGTTAGTATGCACTGCCACCATCCACAGGACAAAAGAGATGCAGATCCATGGAGCATTTGATATTTATATTTAAATTAGGCTGCCCATGCTGGAGGAAGGTGTGCCTTCCCCCTCCCCGAGATGCTTTGATGTACTCAAGGCTGTCACATTCAAGCTGAATATGACAGGGGAAGAAGGCGCCTGTAGGCTGGGTCTTCCAGGAGTACTTGGACTATGCGTTTTGTGCGTGAAGCAGATGAAATGTGTGTGGAATGGCCTTGCACAGTTCTCAGAGTTTGGTCTTTCATCATTCTTTTTCATTATTAAAAATAAGCCCAGGTGAGCGCACTCTCCCCGTGCAGATGGTCGAATTCCTCACAAGCATTAATGTGAACCATCATGGTAAATGGATATTTGTCCAAGTGCAGATAGCGCCTGCTGGAGGGGTACTGTAAAGGACTTCCCTTAAAGATGTGAGCACTGGCAGCACCAATGTGCAAAAAGGTGGGGAGCAGAGCTCAGAGCGTTAAATATGGAGAGTCCCCTGTCATTTTACTAGTCATATTTGCACTTTCTTCAGAAAGCAAAGTATTTTGAAAGGATTCAGCAACTCCTTTTTAGAAAGGAAATGAGGGTCAGTTTTGAGACAAAGCACTGAAAAAAAGGAATGTGGCACTAGAAAGTAGGAGAAGGCTGGCAAGGAGCTGTGAAAAAGGACTGGTTATAAGGAGGTAACTTTGAAACTGGGAAAAGCAGATTGTCTCACTCAAAGATCAAGGGATACGGAAAAGCGAGGCTGGGGAGCATTTGAGGCAGAGATGAGGGCTGGCAGGGCCCTGTAAGATAAGAAAGGGTAGCACTGTGATGAGGGCTGAACAAGTAACTTTCAGAGGGCATAGGAAGTGAAGCAATTTGTTGCAATGCATGAACACAATTGAGTTTCACGTTCAAGTGAACTGGACTCAGCCCTACAGTTAAGGGGTGTGGTAACAGGTGTATCGGCCACTTTGACTCCCTAAAAATAGGCAAAGACTCCCAATTAATATAAATGGGGAGTAAAAATACCGGCAACAAAAAATAGAAACAAGACCTACAACCTCATGCCCCCGTTTTCCCTCACACAGCTCCATGGATATGTTTGTACCAGTAGTGCACACAGGGGTGTTGCTAGGTCTGGAAAAGATCCAGGGGTACGTGCATTTTGGGACTGTCGGGACCGGGGTTAGCTAGCCTTTTTGGTTGTAACCCCTGAGCTTCTATCCGGGACTTCAACGAAATGGCCCGGGGCTATAGCCCCCTCAGGCCCCCCTTGCAAAGCCTCTGAGTGCATGTACTACCACAGGAACAAGCTCTATTATAACAGAGGGGGGTCTGGGAATCTCTCTACCAGCACGAACACAGCCCAATGACCTGTTCTTGGGTGAATAACCCCTGGGAGAGACTCTACCAAGTCTTTAGCTCACTGTCCTTTTCACAGAGAAGAAATTTCCCCGCATATCAGCCTTTGTCCTTCCCAGGGGCAGTCCAGTGCCGAAATGCTAGGCAATTCTCCTCTGAACAAGAGTACCATCAGTAACCCCATACACGTGTTTCAGCCTTGTTGGGCATCATCAGTGAGGTGAAACTGTTGCCTCTCTAAGAACAGTGAGCAAGGGGTCCACGTCTGTATTGCCCTGTTAACATAGGGTGAAACCCAAAGTTAATGTATGCAAACAAAGGGGGGTCTGGGAATCTCTCTACCAGCACGAACACAGCCCAATGACCTGTTCTTGGGTGAATAACCCCTGGGAGAGACTCTACCAAGTCTTTAGCTCACTGTCCTTTTCAGCGCTGCAAACGCAGAGCGTATGAGTTTTCAAATGTGTTTATTACAAAATTAAACACCTCCTGAAAACTCACATCAAAGGTACATTTTTGACAGTTTTAAGGCGATGGAATAAATGAACATTTTTCATATGAACTGTAACAAGCGTAGCACGAGTTTCACAATTCATGCATTACATAGTTTACATCCAAGAACTCACATGTCAGGGATGACTATGATGTTAGTTTTAAGAGGATGCAATAAATTTACATTTTTCATTACAAACTGTAATTTACATCTTTTGGCCTGGGTAAGGAGTGGTGGAGGGGGGCACTGTGTGCTTTATTTTCCAGTTGGTACTGGGTTCAGACAGGGGTGCGTTTTGGCACCCCTTCTCTTTTCTCCATATACGAATGATCTACAGAAGTCCCTCATTCAACTGGGAATCAATGTCCCTAAATTAGGAATGAAGCGACGTCCCCCATTACTTTACGCTGATGACACGGTCTTAGTTGCTTGCACTTCCAGTGCACTTCAGAAACATTAAATGTGTACACTAGTTTTATGAAGAATTTAGATCTGGAGGTTAATGCTGCCAAATCAGCTATATTAGTGTGCCATTGACGTGGCGTGTCTTCAAATTGCTATATAACTACAGTTGTTAAGGAATTTGAGTACTTGAGAATTTCCATCAGCAGCACTAGATCTGGCATGAGTTATTGCTGGAAAGATAACTCAAGAATGCAACTGGCTAAATATACAGGTTGCAAACACTGAGTATGATGTTGTAGGTGTATAAAAGAAAACGGTCAGTTGTCAATTATGGGACTTCACTGTGGGGCTTTGGGTGTCTAACAGCAGTACAGACCACAGAAACCGCTTTTTGAAAAAGAGTATTGGCCTCGCAGACTCCGCTTTAAATTATGCAGCACTTATGCGGCACACCAAGAACTGGGGTTGAATGTCTTTGAAGATGATGTATCCCTAGGAAAAGCAGATTGTCACACTCAAAGATCAAGGGATACAAAAAAGCGAGGCTGGGGAGCATTTGAGGCAGAGATGAGGGCTGGCAGGGTCCTGTAAGATACGAAAGGGTAGCACTGTGAAACTGTCCAGTAGAAAGCGTGGAACTGAAGCCATCTCATAGAAGCAAAAGTATGCTGAGTATTAGGCAGACTTGTCTGTTGACGCTGTCAAGAGAGAAAAAATCGCAATCAGTTCATGTATATTACAACCCTAGTTCCCATATAGGGGTGGGAGAGAAATACGTTGTTAGTTTAATGAACAATACTTTATTCAAAATCAAGCAATCATTTTGCAATATATGTATAACCATTCAGAATGATGTGTTAAAATTTCTCTCCGGGTGGGATAATGCTCGCCTCCGTGTCTTTAATAGAATTAAGACTTTCTAGTAAGACATTATGGAAAATCTTTATTCTATGTCAAGACCGGAGGCTCCCATTATGCTAGTTTAAAGCTTACTTACTTAACACAACGGATGCCGGCTGTTCTACCGGTTTCAGGTAGAATTGCTGAAACACAGATTCACTTGCCCAGTCTGCCATTTTCATGATGTCGTCTAGTCGGATCCCGACTTGGAAGGCCTTGGAAGCCATGGCTCCTCTCACAGAGTGGGCTCCAAAGTGCAAGGTATCTATTCCTGCTTGGGTCAAGGTCCACCGCACCCAGCGTGCTAGAATTGGGGTGCAAACTGCTTTGTGAGGTTTGCGTAAGGCTATCAAAAGTTGCCCCTCTGGCGCAGTCCTGAGAGGCGGCGTAACCTCTTCGTAAGTCTTCAGGCATCTGACTAAGCAAAGCTTGGGCTGATCCTTGAAGGCAGGATAAGAGATCACTCTTGAGTTGCACTTAGTCCTTCTATGTATGTGGAATATAATGCCATCGGGGGAAAAGGTTCTGCCTGCTAGGTCTAAGGCTTTGACATCAGAAACTCTGCTGCAGGAGACGAGGCAGAGCAGTGTGTTTGCCGGATAGGGCAGTGCGGGATAGTTCCTTATTATCTGGCCAGGACAGAAAAAGGTTGAGCACTTTATTAACGTCCCAAAGCTTGCTGTAACGGGACGGAGGCGGGACTGTAAGCCTGATGCCCTTGAGTAACCTGCAAATTAGATGGTGCTCTCCTGCTGGAATCCCTTCTATAGGATTGTGACCTGCTGAAATGGCAGAACGGTACGCGTTGACTGTCCTGTAGGCTAGACCTCTTTCTGCTAAGGATGCTAGGAAATTCAGAATTTCCTCTATAGGTGCTGAAACTGGATGTAGTCCTTTTTCTTGACACCAGTTTCTCCAGGCATTCCAAGAGTTAGAGTATCTTTTGAGAGTGGCAGGAGCCCAACTTTCTTCGATGAGACTGACTGCCATGTGGGACATTCCTGGAACTCTCCACCTTGACCTGAAATCCTCCAGGCTGCCAGGGTCAGAGATCCGTGGAGGAGTAGAGGGTGACGATGTCCCGCTGGATCTAACAGGAGATCTGGAAATTGGGGTAGAAGGATTGGAAAATCCAAAGAAAGTTCCAGAAGAACTGGATACCAGGTCTGAGAGGTCCAGACTGGTGCTATAAGAACCAATTCTGTTTGTTCCTGACGGACCTTCGCCAGGGTCCTCGCAAATCATGTTGAAGGGGGAGGCATAGTGCACCCCTTCAGTCCAATGTTGGAGGAAAGCATCCGTCGCCGTCGCTGCTGGATCCGGATTCCAGCTGAAGAACACTGGAAGCTGAGTGTTCAGGCGAGAGGCAAACAGGTCCTTGGACATGGGACCCCATATTTGTTGAATTCGGAGGAAGACTTCTCTGTCGAGCCTCCAATCGCTGTAATTGGTCGTGTTCCGGGAGTACCAGTCTGCCACTACGTTCGTACGTGCTGTGACCGAAATCCGGTGTTGTAGACAGAAATGCCAAAAATCTTTGGCTAATTCCGCTAGAGGTCGAGATCTGGTGCCACCCAGATGATTGATGTATCTTACTGCAGAGACATTGTCCATTTTCAGTAAGATACAACCACTCACTTTGTCTTTGGCGAAGGAGCGTACTGCGAAGGAACCCACCAAGAGCTCTAGGCAGTTTATATGCATCTCGAGTTCCAGAGGAGACCAAGTTCCTCCTGTGGCTACTGAACCGCATCTCGCTCCCCAGCCGGAACGGCTGGCATCTGACTCTATCACTATGTCTGGTGCAGACCCAAAGATAGCTCGGCCGTTCCAGGCCTCCATGTGCGTAAGCCACCAGTGGAGTTCTGTTCTTGCTTCCAGTGACAGAGTCATCCGTTGTGAATAAGAGAGACTGCGTCTTAGGTGTTGTCCGTTCAGTCTCTGTAACTCTCGATAATGCAGAGGTCAAGGAAAGATAGCTTGGATAGAGGAGGAGAGAAGTCCTATTACCCTCGCTAAATCCCGAAGAGAAATCTCTTCTCTCTGTAGGAGTCTGCGGATCTCCCGTTTGGTAGAATGAATCTTGGCAGTGGGAAGACGAAGTTGAGCTAACTCGGTGTCTACCACAAACCCTAGAAACTCTAGGCTTCTGGACGGAAAAAGGATTGATTTTTCCCAATTTATGAGGAATCCGAGACTGTGCAGTAGGTCTATGGCTAACCTGGTCTGTTGCTCTACCAGTGCTTGGGACTGAGCCATAAAGATCATATCGTCCAGGTATATGATCAGTCGAACGCCTTGTTCTCTTAAATGTGCTACTACCGGTCTCAGGAGTTTCGAGAAAGCCGAAGGAGTTGAAGAAAGACCGAAGGGCAGACTCGTAAATTCCCAGTTTTGAAGATTCTAAGAGAATCTCAGATAGCTTGCGTGGTCCTGATGCATGGGTACCGCGAGGTACGCATCTTTCAGATCCAAACGCATAAGCCAGTCGTTGGGTCTCAGAAGGTCTCTGAGCATGTAAATACCCTCCATTTTGAAATGGCGGTAGACGATGAAATCGTTGAGAGCCTTCAGGTTTATCACTGGACGCACTTTCTCTTTTCTGCGTACCAGAAATGTTGGTCTGAAGAAACCGCCTTGGCTTGTACAGGGGCAAATTGCTTGTTTCATCGCTAAACTGCGAATCTCTTTGTCTAATGCAACCTCGTCCTCTTTGGACATTGGAACGGGACTGGGACGAGCTGTTTGAAAGGGCTGTGCAAAGAATTCTAGGCGCATGCCGCAAACTGTATCTCTGACCCATGCATCCCCTGACAAGGAATCCCAAGCATGCGCAAAAGGAGCTAGCCTCCCTCCTATAGGCATTTGCGGCACTGGCGCTGCAATGGGTAGAGTGACCTGTGGCTTGTTGTTGAGCTGGATATCGGCCGGCTCTCCTCCAACCGCGACCTCTTCCTCGCCCTCTCGATGGGAAGAAGGTATCTGTGCGATCTTGCCAGGCTTGTTGATCCCTGGATTGTTGAGGTCTTCTATCGAAAGACTATCGACCGGAAGAGCGACCTCTGCCTCGTCCGGCCCTGGTGAACATTTTTGTAGAAAAAACTCTTCTGATGGATGATTGCGCTTTGTCCAGCGCAGTGAAGGTGCCCACAAATTTTGACATCTCCTTCATGAAGGAGTCTCCGTAAAGGAGACCTTGGGCTGCCGCTCCAGATTCAGAATCTGCTAATTCACTTTTTTTAGCGTCGATTTTACAGAGAATACCTTTGCGTCGCTCAGCTAATATGGCACAGCTGGCGCTTCCAAGCAAACATATGGCTCTTTGAGCCCAACCTGATGGGGACTGCCGCAATCCCTGAGGTTGAGGGTTGTGACCCTATTGTCTGCGCATCTTTGTCCGAAGAAACTGGAGATTGACTGTGACGGTCATATTCCTCTGGGTCAGAGCCCAGATGATATCCCACTGGGTTAAAGGGTCCGATGTCCCTGTTTTCTTCCCCGTGGTAAGAGGGTTCGTCACCGGAAGGGAGTTCCTTCCTATTCAAAAAGGCCTTTTTCAGCCTGGAGAAGGCGTCTGATAGGGCAGCAGTGGCTGGTATTGGCTGGCTCGGGGGGGTCGTAGAGTCTTTACGCAGGCGAGCCGGTGTACATCCCCCATCTGAAAGGTGCTTTCTTTTTTGTGTCTTTTTTCTTGGTAGGGATTTTTCCTGTAAATGCTCCTCCATGTTATCTAGGTGTTGCTGTATAGGCAGGAGCATTTCTGACACAGCTTTCTTGATGCTGGTCTCCACCGTGGAACCCAGCACTTTTTCCAGGATGGAAGCCATAGCCACTTCATCAATATCAAAAGTATCTTCCTCGTATCCAGACCAATCCTGGCCCTCCTGAGGGAAGTACTGAGCTGCCATGTTGTAAGCACCTTTCTATTTACCCTACTTTTTTTTTCTTTCTTTAAATATAATTATCTGAATATAATGTCATATATTCTTGTTTTTTTTTTTTTTTATATGTGTGGGCAGACCACCTTCCCTCGATGCCCACAGTATGGAATGGGGAGTCTTGTATCAGCCCAGATCCAGAAGGGCATGAATCAGCTGTCCGCTGTCTTCCTTTATTTTCTTTCACTTCAAAGTGACAAAACTACGTTCTAAATGAAGCTGCATCTTCTGGCACTCGCAATAGCTAAATTTGTTGTGAAATGCAACGGAAAAGCGATCGCAGGTGCCAGAAAGCTGAGGAATGGACCTGCAGCAGCAGGTGCTCCCTCTGGTGACCGTGAGTGGAATCGCGGTCACACGGAGACTTAACTGCTGCTTCCTGAGGCCCGGCAACGCAAGCCGCCTCGGGAAGTAAAGCGGAATACGTTCGCGAGGGTCTGTGAAGACGGGCCCTCGCAAAGCAAGGAAAAACACGGCTTATAAAAGCCTAATGAGGTATAAACACCTTGCGCAGTACTCTTCGACGCCAGCAGGAAGCAGCTGGCGTCGGAGATAATTCCAGTCACGCTCGACTGACACGAGCGCGTTGGACTGGAAAGGAATTAATACTTTATATAACGCATGATGAACGCAGCGCGCGTAATCATAAAATACATACTAAATATTCAGTAAAATCAAAGTAAATTCAATACATATAATGGAAACAACATAATCTAGAATATGAGGCACTTATCTCTTGCTGTGAGCAGCAAAGAAAGAGGAAGTGTCATCATATCCTGGACTGTTTATGGAGGGATATGCTTACTCATTGGAGGGAGGATTTAGTCACATGTTGGTGACATCACGTTGGACTTTCCTCAGGCTTCCTGGGAAATGGAGTTTTATGTGTTTCAGGACTGTTAGACATTTGACATTATTACCGGTTTATGTTTTTCAGTTACATATTTTCTATGCACTAAAGAAAATATTTTTGCTGCTGAGCCTTTCTTAAATAATTAAATAAAAGAAAGAGAAGCATAATGGGAGCCTCCGGTCTTGACATAGAATTTGGAATAACCCCAAAGCTATTCCGATTCAGTTCCTTATCAGCACAATGTTATATTACAGCAGCATATTCTCCATCCCTTGGATCCGCCACGTTAACACTGCCCTTACTAACATCAACTCACAGCAGCCCTTTAGGCTCTCAGATCTTCTTAACAAAGCACTCGTATCCCATTTATATCAGAACATCCAATTCAAAGGATACTCGGGAGTTGAGGGAATTGGCAAAACCTTTTAATCTGAGGCAATCCTCAATTTTTTCTAATGCCATACAGCAATATTTAATGTGGTCTAACCATCTATATGATCGCTCAATGCTTACGAGAGCCAGATTTAATTATCTGCCACTGACAGAGACTACAGCTGTAGCGTCAGGTGTTCGGCAGATAATACTGGTCTACTTTGTTGGGCCACAAAGGAGGATATCCTACATTTTGCCTGGCATATGCCCATATAAGAGACGCCACACTTGTTACCCAATTCAGAAATAAGGGGTTTTCTTCAATGCCGGGTTGCTTTGTTTTATTCATTAATGGTGGATTCTCCTCTAGTCGGAAGGACCATGCTATCCGACCTTAAACCTACCATGAAATGCAGGAAAGTGCAATAGCTCATATGCAATAAAACTCTATAAATTGATATTGCGAACTGATGTCTTCATGTATTATTTACCGGAAATATTATCCCCGACAACTGCTATGGTTTTATGGATGTTGTTATCTGAATAAAATCCCTACTGACTGACTACATCTTTTGAAAACTGCCAGTAATGTCAGGGCTTACTTTGATATAAGTTTTCAAGAGCTATAAATTACAGACAAGTACGAAATGAAGTTATACACCTCTCATATGTATTAAAAACACACATTAAAATGAAAATTGACTTTAATCTCAGATTCCATACTTATAGGGGGCATACAACACCTGAACAGACTATAGGTACATTTTATATTAAACCCCTACACGTACATTTGTGAGATTAACATTGTATATATGAACACTAATAAAACAAACTCTTACCATGGACCCTCTTACAACACACGCTCCTGCGGACTATATAACATGCAATCCTACGATGTGCACCTACCACACGCCCTCCTATGACAACCTTATAAAACATACTCCTATAATGCGTGCACATACAACATGCGCTGCTATTATTCACACTCTTAAGACACACACTGCCGGCACATGCTCCTGTAACACATGCATATGTTACACCTGTCCTACGACATGTGGACATATGACAAGCTCCTATGGCACATGCTCCATAACCCACCATCGGACGAGACACGCCGTTATGACAAACACTCCCACAATACACACACTCCTACAACACCCACTTACAACACATGCTCGTACACACGCATGTGGTTATGCACCATGCTATTATGCCACACTTATCCTACATGCTCTTACAACACACGCTAGTATTATAACAAACAAACCTGAATCAGTAATCAAGTAACCGTAATAAAAAAGTTGAAATTATTTGAAGGAAAATGTACAGAAGAGTTCAGGTTAAACCAAAAATCTAAAATAATAACATTAATGCAACAAACTTTATTCATACATTTAAAAACGATTATATTAAAATCAAATATCATAGTAACCTTTACTCACCCACACTTAAAAGCATACAATTATAACAATTTCACACAAACAAGTAAATATATAAAATGTCAAATAATTAAAAAGTACATGACATGTAGACCTATAATGTTAAGAAAAAAACAGTTTTGTAATACACAATTACTACATAATAAAAAAATGAATATATAATATACACAAGCATAATTCCTTCCAAACATTGTAATTAAACAAATGATGAATATTTAAAAAATGAAATCTAGAACAAAATATACATAAGCATTCAAGTGTCACACTTTACATATACAATATTAAAGTAGATCTCATTGTAAATACATATAATTTACTAAACATAAAAAGTATAAAAATATATACAGAAAGCTCAGTAACATTTACTTCTACAAATACACCTTAATAGTCATTACAGTGTGCATAAAAAATGCAAGCAAGTTATGTGCTAAATTAAATTTAGCAAATAATGCAAACTGTAAATATTAACAAAAGCAGTACACATGTAAAACACATTTAAACACACAAAAACAGTTTAACATAACATTTTTATTAAAAACAAAACAATATTTACAACACATTACTATAAAGCCTTTTAGAGCAAAAACAAACTATTGCAAAACAAAAATAGAGTGTGTTAAGGTTACCATGATATTTGTTGTTAATATATATTTTTTCAAATGTTATCTTGTTACCTTGATGTTACTAGTTCAAATGTTTGTTGGGTATGATTTTGTTGGTTTAACCTTACTCTTGTGTAAAAAACAAAAAATTGAAATAAATATGCATGTGAATGATGTATGTATGGGTGTGTGTGTGAGAGAATGATGCATTTATGAGTGCGCGTGTCACTTGAATGAGGATGCAGTGTGTGGGAATGTTCTGGGTGTGCAATGCATTTGAGTGAATGTAAGAGCCTGATGTGTAGTATAGGTGAGTGAATTGCTGGGTATGAATGTGATTGTGTGTGTGCGCGTGTGATGTGCTAGTGGACAGAGAGGGCAGGCATAACATTTTTTACTGGGCATCTTTGACAGCAAAAGTGTCATTATGTGGCTAGACTGGCATTTTGGTGCAGCCAATCTAGCCCTTTCATACTGTTGAACAACATTTGAAAAATAATTTAACTTCGAGTCAAGTCCTGAGGATTAGAAGAATAGTCTTAGAAGAAAGGAGTTATGACAAGGCATCATAGGCATTAACCGAAAAGATTCAAAAGGAGAGCCTACCCAGAGCAGATGTTAAATGTGACTAGACAAAAAAGTGAATTATCAACCAGAAAATCTCTCCTTCAACCTAAAATTAAAGTTAGTGAACCTCCTCTAATACACTAAATGACATTTTCAAGACAGAGTGCACAGATCTCACGATTGCTGAAGAAAAACTGGAAAATTATACGGTTGGATACTCGACTAGCTTGACGGTTTCCTAGACCGTCAATGGGTGCGTACAAAAGAGGGAGAAGCCTAAGAGATAGTCTGGTGAAAGCAGAAAGACAGACAACACAAACAATTCTATAAAAATCAAAACAGGGTACATTCCCTTGTTTACATTATAGCCACTGCAATAATATTTAAAGGGTCGGCCATATCAGACACCCATGTACAAGACTTAAGATTTTCTTAAAACATTTTTCTGATTTGCCCTCGGGGTGAATATTATGTAGGACAGATATTGGGAAGATCAAGGAACGGATCACAGAACATAAATCTAATATCCGTACAATCAGAAATCACCGGTCATAGATGTGTGGTTATGAAATGTTTAGGAGCATAACTGCTCGCTGAAGTTGTGTGGAAAGAAGGGGGCCAGGGTTCGGGAATCTAATTGAGACGCAAGCGTAACTGTAAACCTGGAGTCCACGTAAAAGAGCTTTTAAAACTCTTTCTGGGCCAAATCAAAATATTTTAAAAAGTAATTTATGGATTTAAAATGTTCTATATGACATCCTCTGTAGATTTAATTGGGTGGGACCTTGAGGAAGTTATTCTTGTGTGAGCGTAGGATGTTTGCCAGGGTCACAATTCACACTAATGGACTGCAAGGCCATGGGATGTGCACGATTAAGTTATATATCCAATTTGTGGGGCAAGACAAAAGATGCTAGCCCTTTGCTATTCATTCCTATGTGGAGTACATAGGAATATAATGGGAATCACAAGTGCTATGTAAAGACAGAACTGCACACAGGTTTTGCGCGGTTAAGCTTCTAGATTAAATCAGGTTAACTATAGAGGTGATTTCCATAAAGTGATGATATTAATAATATACATATTGTGGCTTGGATAATCTGCGCAACAATACCATTAGAATTGAAGTACTATTTTGAATAAGCTTGTGACGGTCTTGTTAATATCCTATATTAGCAAAGATAAAGGGGTCTCATGTGTATTGTGTTCTAGTTAGGTCTCTACTAGAATAGGTGCTCTTATTGTATAATTAGTGGTGTAATCTGAATACATGAATATTTTAGAATAGTTCTTGATAATTAGAGAACAATTATTTGCTTAGATATGTTTGATAACTTGTTGCATTTATTAAGGTTCAGGTGTATGAATGTAGCTAAGGGTATGGATATGACAATACATGTGTATTGTAAGCATGTGCGTTAAGTTATATGCGTAGATGAGTGTGTTTTGACACAGCTTCTATTTTGTTTCCTGTTGCGTAAAATAGTATAGACTTATTTACCTTTTCCAGTCTGATCATTCTGTCTGTGTTTGTCATTCATATTTGGCTAATGGGCATTTGTGGCCGTTTATGCTGCATGCAAAATTCTGGTTCTAGTTGTAAAATGTACAGAGCAAATTCACAAGTTTGTTTTTAACTACTATATTGTTGTATATCCTGGTGTATATGTTCATTCCCAAACTCTTCATATTTTTCTATTTTTTTCTCTCTCATTTAATGTTTTTTCTTTCATTTTAAAATAGTTATGACTGTTTATTTTTCTTGCATGCGTTTATCTGGTAGAAGGGCGGACGTGGGGGAATAAAGAGGGAAAGTAGGGAGGAGGGGAGGATTGAAAGAAAGAAGACATGCTCAATGTTAAAGAAAAGTGTCAATGGGTGCAGGTTATTTGACACTAATATCTTGTTATATTTAAAAAAAAATGCCAGCAGGTCTAGCATTTACAAGCTGGAATGTTAAGGGTGTGAATAACCCTATTAAGTGGAGTGAAATATTATTGCAGCTGAGCAGACGAAAACCAGATATAGTAGTCCTCCAAGAAACCCATCTGAGAGGGGATCAAGGAGGGTATATTTTAAATAGTGTATATGTAAAATAATTCCCGAGGTATTTTGCAAGCAATTCTCCTGGTGTGTATATTCTTGTCAGGAAAGGCTTGAGATATAGAACTGAACATGTGTGCGTTGAACTGGAGGGGAGATTTGTTGCTTTAGAATTACAGTTTGAAAATAGATGCATGGCAATTCTGAATATGTATGCGCCTAATGTGAACGAAGCTGCTTTCTTTGAAATGCTAGATGGAGTCTTGGAACAACTAAGTTGTACAGAAACTATTGTTGGGGAGACTTTAATACCACCAATGAAAATGGACAAGACCACTTAGACTAATTCTTATGCTGAGGCTAAAGCAAGACAAGGTCTCTTAAGATTTATGGATAAATGGGATTTACATGACATTTGGCGAGATCTTAATGAGAAAAGTACAAATTATGCTTTTCATTCTGTGGTGCATGGTTCATCCTCACGTATTGACTTCTTCCTTGTCAGTAGAGGTTTGTGTGGGAATATTTGTAATGCTGAGATCAGTGATGTAGTAATTTCAGACCACGCGTCTTATGTTGGCGCTGGACGAATCTTCAAGTGGTTCAAGATCTAGGAAACACTGACGTTTAAATGTACAACTACTTTCTGATCTAGAATTTGTCAAACATATAGAACCGAGATATCACTGTTTCTGAAGGACAATTTGAATGTGGTTGGCTCTATGTCTGTAATTTGGGATGCGTTGAAGGCAACATTGCGTAGTAAAATTATTAGTTTTGCCTCATACAAGAAGCGCCAGCGGGAGAAGGTCTTGGTCAAGTTAGACGATGAATATAAGGCAAATGAAATACGCTAATGCAGTAGCACTAATAGGGAGAATATGTTGGCTTTGTCCCAGGCAAAACAAGCCTTGGATTGTGAACTCCATCATAGGGCAGAGATACATCTATTTTATTCCTGTCCAGCTTTTTGGGGAACAGTATGAGAAATCGTGAGCTTTGTTGGCGAACCGTATACAGCAGAGAGAGGATAATAGACAGGTACTTTTCATTGTGGATAAGGGAGGAATAATAAAGAGGAAGAATGAGGAAATTTGTGAAGAATTTAGACAGTATTATGCCACCTGATACAAGGACGATGAAACCGCTTCTGACTCGGAAAATTACAATTATCTTTGTTCTTTTGATATGCCCAGTCTAAATGAACACGAACGATTAGCTCTTGATGCACCAATATCAGTGGAGGAAATGGAATTTTCAATAAATACATCGTCAAATGGCAAATGTTCGGGTCTTGATGGATTTGCTGTAGAATTTTATAAATCTTTTAGTCAAGTTCTGTAACCTTATCTAGCGCAATTATATACAGAGATCTTGCACAATGAAAAGGTTGCTGATTCAATGCAAACTGCATTTATAACGGTAATCACAAAACCAGGTAAAAAGCCCTCATTATGTGAAAACTATCAGCCGATTTTGCTCTTGAATGTAAATGTGAAGCTTTTAGCAATAATATTTGCTAGAAGATTAATTGGCTTGCTTCCAAAACTAGTTCATACAAATCAGACAGGTTTTCTAAGTGGAAGAAATAGCAACGATAACTTGCGAGAATTACTAGATGTTATCTACCTGAAGCGTACGCAGCTGTCAGTATAGATGCGGAAAAGGCTTTCGATAGAGTAAGTTGGGATTTTTTACGTCAGGTTTTGCTTAAACTAAACTGTGGGCCACAATTCCTTAACTCTTTAGTGCTCTATATGATAGTGCGAAAGCAGCTGTGGCTGTTAATGGTTGTCGCTCTGAATGCTTCCGGATTCTGAAAGGGACTCGACAGGGCTGCCGCCTATCTCCATTGTTGTTTGATTTATTTACTGAACCTATTGACATCATGCTTAGAAATCACCCAGGTATAATGGGTATTCCATTAAGGGGTTATGTCTCAAAAGACGTTTTGTATGTGGATGATCTTTTAGTCTTAATCTCGAATTCAGAACACTCTTACCCGGAATTTCTATTGACATTACAGGAATTTGGTCACATCTCTAATTATAAGATACATGTCACAAAGAATCTTATTTTCCCCATATCCCTTTCATGTCATAGGGGTTTGTTTGATGTGGGCCCAGAGGTGTGGGCAGACTCAGGACTTATGTATTTGGGCATTCATGTCAACAGAGATATCGAGTCTCTGCTTGTAAATAATATTCGCCTGAAAATTGAGGAAATAAATAGAATGTCCCGTAAATTGGAGAAATTTAAATTGACCCTATGGGGTAAAGTTAATGTAGTAAAAATGTCCCTTCTCCCAACACTACTATATGTATTTAGTATGCTCCCTTTGCCACTCTCAAATACGCTATTACTGGGTATTAACAAGTCCTTGAATAGATTTGGTTGGGGGGTGAGGAGGGGGTGTAAGTCGTGCCAGAATTCCAAAAGAGGTCCTACTGAGAGCAGTGCATCTAGGAGGCTTTGGTTATCCAGCCATAAAACGGTATCACACAGCATTTACATTGCAGACTCGACATCATTGGTTGTTCGCTGATCAAACTAGTAGTGCATACTGGATTAAAATAGAAAAGGAATCTGTTAAGCCCACGCCTCTGGATGTTATTCCGTTTGCAGACAAAAGATTGCCGGCTGGTAAGACTCCACCTTTTATAAAGCATGTTGTGAAAGAATGGCGTAAGAGTAGTGAGATTCGCAAGGAGAAATACCTTCTATGTGTAGACTCCAGTCTGTGGAAAAACCTGGCTGTGAAGCAAGGTAATTATGTGCCATCGTGGATTTCATGGCAAAAAGCAAATATTTGGAGGCTGGTCAAGTCCATGATGGTCAAAATATGGTGGACTTTGAGTTTTTGCGTTTTAATAACAAACTGAAAGCAAATGAAATTGGTTGTTATAATGTTCTGAAAGAAATCTTTGCTGTATTTTTCTCTCCTATAAATGCTACACTACAGGATCCTCCTACAATTTTACGCCTTTCAAAGAACATGCCTGTATGTGCATATACTTTATAAAAATTAGTTAGTCCTCCTATATCCCAATTAGCAGCACAATGTGGTAGAAGAAACTGGGAATCAGATTTGGATTCGGTACTGTCAGATTATGAATGGAACAGAGTATGCATGGGTCCGATTACATATAAAGTTGACTTGGATCTAAGATACACGCAACATAGTATTAATCATCATCTGTACTGGCCCCCCTGGAAGATGCACTCGTGTAAACGGTGTAACGAGGATGTTTGTTGGAACTGTACCACATTCCATATGTTGTGGTTGTGTAGAAAGATTCAATAATTCTGGGATGCTGTTTTTCAGAGAATAGACTTGGTTTTGGGTCAATCTCTCCCAAGAGACCTTCTTCTTGGCATGTTGGGCCTATTCCCTTCAGGTATTGTATTTTCAAACAAATTGTTTTGGATATATAGAGCCCTTTTTGCTAAGAAACATTCCTAAACTCTGGAAAAGTGACACATCCCCCAGTGTCGATTGCTTGCAAAGTTTATCCCTCTTGTCTAAGAGAGAGAAGGTATACTTTAAAGCTAAAGATCAATTTCATAAATATGAGATGATCTGGGGAGGATTTAATTATCTTTATGCTTAGTTATTTCTCATAATCTCGATTTTATTTTCCTCTTTCTTTCTCTCTTTTCTTATTCTTTGATTTCTTCTTGTTAGCATTTCTCATTCTTTAATTCTCTCCACCTTTTTATCTTGCTCTATCACACCCTTTGGAGAATTGAGCAGATATGATGTACTTTTAAAAGTGTTATCCTATATACTAATGTTACTGTATTCATTCTATTGTTCAAGTTTATATTATTTGAATAAACAAAACTTAGGGAAAAAAAGAAATCACTGGTAGCAGGGCATTTAACAACACAAAGAAACACTATATCGCAGTTAAGGTATGTTGTCCGGGAATTGATACATCATACACCTCCACAAGGGGGCAACCTTAATGAATTGATGTCTAAGAGAGAGCTGTTTTGGATTCACTTGACCCTTTAGGAATGAAGAGTTCTCACTCCATTTCTCTAATAAAGGCCAAAGACAGACTGATTACCAGATAAGCACTCTGACTCGTTGCATTCTACACAATACTTACAAATATGGTGTAAAGTGAATAGCTGACGTTATGGGATACTTCTTTCCATTAATAATTATGAGAGTTGTCAATTGTGATAAATGTGTAGACTCCAAAGAAAATAGCCTGTACATTAATGCAATATCACAACACCTATTGATTGGCAAACAAATATTGACACTGTGATATGTCCATCTATCACGTCATTGGATTTATAACCATTCATGTATGTAAGCAATTAGTATTAATGATTTTTTGTTGTCTAAACTATGCACACAGGACAACTCATGTGTAATGTGATAATTCCACTATTTCTTATTTACATCAGTGTAATATTGTTGAAGTTACTAAAAAGAGATTTTAATAGCAATATGAGAATTGTAATTGAATTAATATGTCACCATTTATCTCAATGAATACTGTATCATCATGCACTAATAGAATGTAAAGTGTCAATTCTCATCCACTTTGATTGGCTGAACATATATTTTAGTCTCATCATTCTACTGTAATTGACTTTTAGAAGACCAAAACGTACACGTTAACTAATGAGCTAAATTTCCAGACTAATCTTTACATTATGACTCCACGTCTTTACGTGAGGAAGAAGGATGATGATGTATTCAGAATACTTGCTTTTGATGCGGTAACTATCATTAATATATAGACTGCATATTGTGAGGGGTCAGACATGTGAGGTGGACAACTTAATGAAGGTTTTTCAACAGCTGCCATTTTTATTAACACAATTGGATAAACACCTCACTATCCCTACTCTGACTAGGATTTCCCTGCCTAGAATAAACTAAAGGAAAACATTCTAATAAAAAATGTGTCTGTCCCTCACACTCATATGCACAATAAATCAATAAGGAAATATATGGCAGTTTAACAAGTATCATATTATAAGTCACACCACAATAGCTGCTGCTTCTAATAACCTGTGTGAACCCCCCTTCCCCGGATTCAAGCAGGCTTATCCTTTTTGAACAATTAAATAAAAGGAAATCCTGGGTCATAACAAAATCTTCCACTTCAATTCTGTTTCCAATGCAACTTGACAACCCAAAGTTCCAACTTGGACTCCAAAATATAATTCACAATTGTTTAATACGGCTTTCCTCTTCCCACTTGCATTCAAGGTCTGGAGACAGCTTCTTCTCATCAACAGTGAACATTTCAAAACTTCATAAGCTTCAAATGTCTTTGCCAGGATATTTTGGAACCACTCTGTCAAAAGCTTCACCCCGCCACAGTACTTTATGAATTTTCACCTGTATTACTCTCATGGCAGTTTTACCACTTCTACAACACTGTGCTCCGGTGTGTTCCTGCCAAAACAGAAGCAATAGTGACTGACTCTCTTGGTCTGGTATACTCTCCTGCCAGCCAAGATAAACTAGTGTAGGGCTTTGTGCGTGTATATTCTCCTGCCCACACAATCAACTGGCATAATATTCTAAGACCTGGTATACTCCCTTGCCAGGCCCAACTACTACCTTCAAGTACTTCTGTGGTAAGGGTCAACTTCAAAGGTTTTAACAATGTCTTCTGCTTCACACAATTAAGTTTAGAATTGTCTTCATGGGGACACAAGAATCACACTGGTACTATTTACTACACCCAAGTGTTTGCCAGACACAGGACAGGCAACGTTTTCTTCCTCCTGAACAAGGAAAGTTGAGCCCACTATATCATACATTTCCTTCGACTTGCATTCACTCTCACTAATCTTGAGACCAATCATTCCACAGGGTTGTGTCTCAAGTACAGGTTCTGCGTATTAGGCAATATGTCAGCAAACCGGTCTTTAGATATTTGCATGTAAGACTAGAGTTAGGCCTTTCTGTGTCTATGTGGACCTTTTCAGTTATTCAAACAGGATCCACCTCCTGGGTCCAATGCCACCAAAGATTAGGACACAGAGATAACCATTGAGCAGAACACTTTTTACATTTGTGGTGAGTTCCCTGGCCTTAACGTCTGAGAATGCCACATAGTGTTAGTCCTATTGGGTCCCCAAGCCACTGAACATCCGCAACCCGGGTTTGCAGGCATTTTAGGGTGCAATAAAAATTGAGGAAATTCCAACAATGACCAAAGAACAATTGAAACAATTTAGTAACCTTGCTAAACCCCTTGCAAAGGACTTACTATATTGTACGCGCCCCAAAGTCAGTGCAGGCAGCTAGAGAGCACCTCCCATCAATTCAGAGTCCAAAGGAAAGTCCAAAATGGCCACATGTGGCTATATGGCCTTAGGCCAGCCCACTTACTTACCACATGACCCTGGTCACAAGGAGCAAAGAAACCGTTGAAGCATAGGTTCATGAAACGTGCTCAGACTACCTCCAAAGAGAAGGGAACCTGCACTTTAAAAACCAGTCGGCACAACCAGAAGATCAAAGCATGGTTGCTTGGCATGCTGAGACACTAGAAGAGCCCATGGCAAAGGTAATGGTGTGTGATGAAGCGCGAGAAGCAGCACAGGGAAAGGAAGAAGGCTATAGAGTAAAACATGTTACACTTTGAGGAGGGGGTGGAAGTGTTTTTGAGGGGAGAGAAGGGGGAGGTTTTAAGCAGAAAGAATTAGATCTGCTTTGGAAAGGAGGCACTGAATTGGAACAGGAAGGTAGAGTCATGTAGAGGGAGAGAAAGAGAGAGATTGGTGTTCAGCAGCAAGGGAGGGATACCACCTTCAAGAAAAAGACGAGTGCTGGCCCTCAGAGAGGGGAAAAAAAGAACTGTAGTACATAAGGCAGGGAGTATTATAAGGAAGGCAGAACCCTTATTGGGAAGGAATATCAACGCAAGGTAAAAGAGTTGATAGTGTTAAAGTGAAGGTAGAGGCAGTTATGAGAGATGCGAGATGTTGGTAACAAGTGGAGAGATTAGAGAGGATGATACCATCTGAGAGCTAAAAGGCAGGCAGGTCTAGAGAGCAGGAAGAGGTTAAAACCCTTAGCGAGATAGAAGAGGAGGATAGGAAACTGGAAGAGAGTTTGGAGTTGGAAAACAGGCGGCATCACGAGGGGCACATAATTGTTGCAAGTCCAGAGAGGAGGGCAGGCACATGGATGAAAGGAAGTTGGAAGAAAGATACCATCAATAGTGGCACAGGATGGTTAAAAGCCTAGGGAGGCTCATGGAGACCAGTTACTGAAACAGAAGACAGGAAGGAATTTGAATCCAGGGAGAGAGACTGGTGGAAGGAGAAACAAGACTGCACAACTACGACGGGGACAGGAACCACAGCCCAAGAGCAGACAGGGCATGCCAAGGGTCCAGGCTGAACCCCAAAGGGAGTAGGGGAAGACAGACATTAGATACACGGCTCTCCAAACCCCAGTAGGGAACAATTCACCATCGCCAAGGCACAAACCTCAGCATTGGGCTGGCTGGCAGTCTCTGTTGACCCTTTGACACACTGCACACATCTTAGAGGAAACCCGAAGGAGAACCCTGCAAATGTGTGGCTGCCTGACAGCCATGGGTCTGAGGAAGGAGAAGGGTTACATTCAGACCTGAGGGACAGAGAACTGAAGACGCCCATTGATGGTAATTGGGAGGCAACCACACCCTCTACAAGGAATAAAGCCTTTGCTTTGCTTTTTATGTTTTGGAAAGCCTTTACAGAGCTTTACGGCACTGGGTTTTGCAACCTTCATTTGTTTTGGATTATTTTAAACTGTTGGTTGGAACTTTAGAGGGACTACCTATTGTTTTGAGGAATCCTACGAAGAGCAAGACAATTTGTTTAGAGACTGGCCCGTAGTTCACTGTACCCTCCTAACATATACAGATTTTATTATCCTGATCTTTTGACACACAAACCCTTTTTGTATGTTAAGTTACTTTGCCATCCTGACATTTTACTTTAAAACATCTTGAAACTTACAACTAGCATGAGACTCCTTTGAGAAATTATGGTTACACCAGAGAGCGGACCCATACTACAGCAGTCTTACCACAAGGGTTATATTGCATACATCCTTTAACCTTTATTCTATCACCCACTGGCTTCCTCGCTTTAGTGATGCAAAGAGAAAAGGCTTTCATTACCCAACGTTATGGTTTTCATTGTATTAACTTCGAAGGCCTTAGTAGAGCCAGCTGAGATTCATGCCCGTGACTTGCAGTTCAGACAAAGTTAAGCAGCAAGTGCTTATCTGAGGGAGCTAGGTTAATAGCCATCATGTCACATTGTGTGTTCTCTTAAATTGAGAGGATACTCCTGTTTTGCTCCTAGCTGATCAATGGAAGATGGTTCAGCTGCATGTACAAATGAGCCACAAACTAGCAGGATTATTTATAAAAAATTCACACATTGCGGATTGTTGCTGCTGTGCACGGACTGAAAGGTATGAGGGGACTGGAAGGTATGAGGGCTTAAGTGTTTTTAACCGTGACCTGAAGATTAGGCTCATCCCTAAAGCTAATTCTTGGCGCACCCCATTCTGGACTGCTTGCAGTTTAAGAATGGAGGCATTAACAGACCAGTGAGAGTGTATTACTACGGTAAATGAGAAATAACTTTTGCTCCATCTGCAATTGTCTCAAGTTGGTTGAGAGAAATGTCAGAATGAACGCATCACTCTTCAGATGGAATAAAGATGTTCTTGCTTATGTGAGGCAGAATAGTCACAGCTTGAAACATACAACATGCCTTAGACTGATTTAGTTGAAGCCACTTTTGTGAAAATCCAGTCTTGGGTGACAAGGCAGGGCCCCGGAATAACAGCATGGGCAGGGAAGTAGGATATGTGGCTGTTTGATATAACTATTAAAAGTAGCAAGAGGGGATCCCCTGACACACCACAAATGAGGGGGAGAAGAGGAGAACTCCAGACCACACCACTTGTCGGGACCTGCAAGACAGGGGGATCTAAGCCACCCAACCACCAACAATGCAAGATGAGCCACTAAGATGGTCCAGAAGCACCTCAGTCCATTGTGTCAAAAGTCACAGAGCAGTCCAACAGTCAGATCAGGGTTATTTTGCCTTCAGTACATCATCCAAGAGAGCCAACCTTGTCACAGCTGTCCCACATCCGGGACAAAACCTTGATAGGTGTCGAGTAATTAATGTTTCAAGACAGAATATTGCTGTTGGTGGGCTGCAAGTGTCTTGAGCAGTTAGGAGGCCTGAGAGAGAATGGTAATAGGTCTGTAGTTCCCTGGCAAGAGAAAGACAAAACTATTTATTTTTATTTTTAATAGGAGTGGCTGATTACAGCCGGTTTAAAAAAGGTTGGGAATCCCCACAGTTTCCCCTTCCGTTTTAAATACACTATAACCCAGCCATGAAAAAATAATGTCGGCATATGGAGATTCTACTCAGTAGTGCACCCAGAGATCTGAGGTACAAATGAGGAAGGAATTTGACCACCTATTGAGCCAGTGGGTTTAATCATGGATAGCAAAAGTCAGCGAGTGAAAGGGAAAGAGAATTGAGCAAGGGCCAATCATTTAAGTACAGAGTATCTGTGTGTCAGTTGCTGACATGGTGTCCCTTATTGTTGGGTAGAATTTCCATCGTGTGTGATATTCACCCCACCTGGTGAGTCCCCCAGCACTTTTTGCTAGACTATTGGGTTTTACTGACTCTCCTGAGTTAGTAGAAACCTTTTTTCCTCACTCACTCATTCTTGTTTTGTACTCTGGGCACTCCTTTGTGGGTTTCTTTTGATGGAGTCCACATTCCTCCATCTTTCTATGGCATCTGTCATTTCTTATTGTAGCATCTTATGTGTAGTTCTGCTGGAAGCTCTCTGAGCTTCCCTCTTTAGTTTTATTTTGCTTCCTTGTGAGAACTACTGATCCCAATGATAGGGGGATAATTTCTATCTTACCTACACATTTCTTGTTAGATGAGCACACCCCACCTTATGTGGAGTGCTGAAGGGATAGTTTATATCCCTTTTCTCACTTCTCCTGTAACTTTCTAGTTACAGTGACAAATCTATCTGGGTGGCTGGTGGCAGTGGATACTTTGTCTACCAATTCTGTGAAACTTATAACGCAGGCTGCATTTGCAGATGCGTTAAGGGACATCATTGATCCAAAATGGGTTCTGTCTTCTTTTTGTGCCAACTCAGGAGGGTTTGTTCTTTCTTGGTCCTTCTTATGGCGTGCAGGGTTGGGGCGGTCCTCGTTTATCTTTGCAAGGATCTCTTTGCAAAGCCCACCCGAAAGGCACCAATGTGTCTGGGAGGAAATGAAATTGGGAGGACTCAAACTCCACAGGTCTTTGTCCGCCAGTGTGCCTGCTTACATCAAGTTCTAACTGGGAGGCGGTCTGTCCTGAAAGGACCGCCCCTCACCCCAGATTTGAATGGAAGCATAAATGTAGAATGGCTGGGTTCCTGCATAAAAAGGTGAGGGTCTTGATGCTGAAGCCAGTGTCGACCACTGGAAGATCCATTCCGAAGAGGACAAAAAGGAAGGGTGTCTACAGCAACCTTCGGCACCACCAGAGCCATCTGAGTTACAGCTGCTGCCCCAGCCCTCTTTTCTAAGCGACATGGAAGCTCCAGACCGGACGACTTCCTCCCTTAGAGGGTTGGGACCAACCAGTCTTGAAGTGACCTGCATTTAGTGCCATCCCATGCAGAGTTGTGACCTTCACCGGCTGCAAGCCACCAATACCCTGGGACTTGTGGCCATTGTGCAGTGCATCGCCTTCCGAAAATCAAATCCTCCCGAAACTTTGGTGGACTCCTTCCGGACCACCAGAGGCAAGTTTCTGCTCCTTGAAGTCCCCTCACCAGAAGGCTGGGCTGAGAAAGCAAGCTGAATTGACAGGTTGGAAATCTTTCTTCACTAGTGCTTTTAAAAGGGTGCCAACACCACAGAAACACCAAGAATCCTTTGCTGAGAGCCTTTTCACTCAACTGCTGCTGTGAGATCCAGCCAGTGTCCCTTCTTTAGTCTGCCTGAACAAGAATCCGGTGACAAGGGCTGCTGCATCGCAGGGACATCATGCTGCATCCTCTTCCTTATGTTTATGGTACTGTGAGACTTACCTAAAGTTGCTCTGCTGCTCCGGTGTTACTGGTGTGTCGATTCGTGTGTTTGGGATGTTGCCCATACACCTTTGCTTGTGCTTACAGGGAGTCTTCTCCAAAGCCCATGAACCCTATTTCCAAAAGAAGGTTACTTGCGTGCTGCAAGCCTTCTTCTGGAACTTGACTTTCTACAGCATGTGCCTTACTTGTTTTGCCCCCCGCCCCATATCTGATACTGAGACACTCATAAATAGATAGGGATGGACTTCTAAAGCCTCTGTGAATGTAATGCAAGTCTTACCTGCTGGGTTTGTTTAGATTCATTCATTATCTCTCTTTCCTTCTTTCTTTCCTGAAATAGTGATTCCAAGTATTAATTGTCAAGTGATTACATTGTATTACTTCCAACTATTCTAAAAGTGTGTACAAAGTTATACATACCTACCTACCTGGCATTATTCTTACTTAAGGTTTTACCATTGAATTGAGTTACAACTGCAAATGTCCTACAGTACATATGTATAACGTTTCTCCTACTTGAACTGAAAAGTGAACTTAACATTGCCTATTATGTATAATAAATAATATTTATATATAACTGACAGTGTGTTAGTGGCTTCTTGACTGCTTGTATGCTCAAAGGTCTTCATACTCTACTACAGCCCTTCTCCCTAGTAGACTAAGCCTGGCTGCTCAGCCATAGCTACCAAACCTTTTGGGTAGTTCTGGCCTTTACTTATTGTAGCATTGTGCACTAAAAGGAGTGTGTTCTAAAGTCCTACCATAGGTGGACTTTAGTAAAACTCCCCAACATTTATGTCTGAAATTGCAATATTTTGGTGGGCGATATGCTGTAATGCACACTAGTATTTACTGTATAATGATGTAGTACTCTAACCTATCTTTCTTGAAAATCAGCACTTTGGGTGACATTGGTCACACATTAGTGTAATTAATGCCCATTCCGCATTTTATAAACCCACTACTGCAATTATTACTACATTTTCCTGTAAGTTGCTTTGGCAGAGTCCTTGCTACCTGGCACATGCCAGAGTAAAGCACAACAGTGGCTATAATCTTCAATTGGCCAGAATCTCCACCGTGCATTTGTTTACTTGTGACCGTGATCCTGCTTTTGTGTTGCAGGTGGACCCAGGCAGGATTTGTCTATGCGCCAGTTTGATGAGTATCACCGATGGGCTGATGATTCACGCGATGCTGCAAATTGCCTGTTCCTTGAAACCCAACACTGACTTGCTATTGTGCAAATTTCAGACACACTCCCTTTCCCATCATCACAAACACTTGGCACCCGTTGTCCAGAAATGCAGCCTTAAAACCTTTATGGTGGGGATTTGCCTCCAAGTTATCCTTTACCTCTTTATACAGAGAATTGTGCCTGTGTTTATTTAGCTTCAATAACAGAAAGGTGGCGTGGTGATAATGCCCACTAGTGTCCAATCATTTTGGGGATATGGTGTGGTAAGGGTGTTCCATCTGCGTTTACGTTGTGGACAAACTTAAGCTATTAGTAAACCTACTTTAGCTGACACGATGCAGTGCTGCAGCGATCATGTGTGTCTTTCATTAGTAGATGCAAATGCGGTTTTGACTTTAAATTAAAGAATCGTTAGCAAAACTGACAGATTCTTTTTCTCTGGCATACTAGGAGTGGCAATATTACAACTAGTAGTAGCAATATTAAAGAGCAGGAAGGGTTTCATTTCATAAGGGGCACAAAGACAGAACATCGGGGTGCAAGAAAATAAATAGTTGCTTCCCTGCAAAAAATGGTTCCGCATGCGCATAATGAAGTTGGTCAATGCCACTCAAAGGCCGATGACCTGGTAAATGTGTATTCATGTATTGTTGCTTTTGCAAACTTTTTGGTAGGAATACGTTATTATTAAACTACAGAGTGCCATATTAACAAGTTATCATAACACATACAGTAGTGGCTATTACAAACCACACAGGCTGACTGACATTTTACAGACCTTTAAGGGCTATGATTACTAGTATACACGAAGGTTGTAATAAGGAATGTTTAGAGCAACCTAACAATTACAAACCACGCAGAGCTTGCACATAGTTCATCAAAAGCAAGAACCGCAATCGAGCTTGCAGCATAAGGATATTGGAGCACTATTTTGTATGGAAATTTACCAATTGCTTTAAGGACTGCATACGTGGATGCAATACAGACGGAAGTTGTGGTCCTTTGTTGAACACCATGGGCCTGTATATATCCCCAAGTGAATACTGCAGTGAAGTTTTAGGTAAGACTTTCATATTTGAGATAAATCTTCCTGACCTGTGTCAACCCCAGAACATTTTGCCTGGACTTGGTAATTATTTTCCCTTATCCTTAGGTGAAGGGGAACCTTTTTTCCCCTCATCCCTAGTATTTTACTCTTTTATGGGTGACCTTTTCATGTCTCTCCATAGTGTGCGATTGGAATTACAGTTTCCTATAACTTTTGGGTTTAGGCTGGGTTGCCCCTTTGGGCTTCCCTGTTAATTTCTCTTTAATGTCCTAGGGTGAACTACTGTTCCCAAGGGGTAAAGAGGTATTTTCATCCCACTTTACATTTTATATAGTGAGCCAGAACACCCCACCTTATGTAGAGTGCTGGGGGGGGGCTGCTTCTTACTTACCTAGCAACATTTATAGGTTTACTTGAATGGCTGGTAGCAGTGGTTTTACTATTGTGACTTTTTAGTCTCATTACTCAAAGGATATTAAATCAACCTCAGTAAAGTACAGACGTGCTACCATTCTGCTAGAATGGTGGGTTCCTTCTTTTTTGCCATTTTTTAAGTATCCATGTCATTTCTGAGGTCTTCCCCTGCAATTGTAGGTGGGAACAACCTCAGTGGAAGTTTTCTCTTCAGCAGGAATCCTTTGTATTCCCTGCCCAGGCTCCAGAGTGTCTGAGAAGGCAGGAATCGGGGGAGAAGTCCAAAACTCTGCAGCCCTTTGTCTTCCACCTTGCCTGAAAGGAATGAACTCCCAGTGGGGGGGGGTGGAGGGGGGGCTGGCTGTCCTGATCAGACAGCCAGACCACCCCTTTCTGTAAAATGCAGGGAGAGATTGCAGAGGTTGTGCTGTAGTTCCTGATAAATTCTCAGAACATGTAAGCTGCTGACAAGTCGACCGCTAGAGCTGAATCCGAAGATGTAGAAAAGATGTCTGTAGCGATTTCCAGCGACCGGAGAGCTTGCTTTGTAACCGGAGCCTGATGCAACCCTTCCTGCCAATCTACCTGGTGGTCCTGAATGCGACGACTCCTACCCAGAGGCTGGTGTGATCCACTAGTCTCAAGATTACCTGCATTTTGAGCTATCCAACGACATGCTGCGAACTTGCTGAGCTGCAAACCGCCAATACCTGGGACCTTAGACTGAGTGCAGTGCATGGTCTTCCGAATTCCAAATCAGTTCTGGTGGATCCTGCTGGATGTCCAGAGACACTATTCAAATCCCTGAAGTCCACTCACCATAGTGCAGGACAGAGAGTGAATAGAATCCAAGCAGCAATATTAGTTCCTTATCTGGCTGCTGTAAAAAGGTGCCAAATCCACAAAGCCGTGAGAATCTGTGAAGAAACCTTTGCCGTGAGCCTCCTCTGATGACTGCTTCTGCTGCAAGTTCCCATTCAGTGTCCAGTTCTTTCGTATCCAGACCAAGAAGGCGGGGACCGGGCCCTGTGCTGCTGAATCCTGAAGGCATCCACCCAGAAGCTCTTCTTTTCTCCTAAGGTACTGTGTGGGCTTGGGTAATACTTATGTTAAGTCTGGTGTGCATTCTGTGAGGCCGAGTTGGTGATTTGTGTGGTTGGGAGTTTGCCCATATCACTTGCCCAAGGATAATGCTGGAAAATAGGGAGCCATTGTTCATATGGAACTTTTACTTTCCTGCAACTGAACCCCTTCTCAACCTGCCTACAACTGGCACCTAGACCACTAGGGTCTCTTCTGCCTCAGAGAACTCATGCAATAAGCTAGGGAAGGACTGGATAAGAAAAGGAATTTGCCTTGACAAGAGTACTTACTTGCTACCAAAGTTAGTAGGGCGACTGCATCTCTGTGAAAGAAGAAGTTACAGAGTGTCATTAAGTTTATGTTTACCTTTGAGTTGCATTGTGTCCCTCTAAAAAGTATATGCGTTGCTTTACTAACTTTGAATGGTGTTTCCCACCTTCTAAAAAGTCGTGTGTCCGTACCGTTTTAGTATTCTTAACTGAATGAGGGTAAAAGCTCACCAATAGGGTTTACCTGTCTTGAATAACAGTCTGTCATTCTTAAAGTGTATCATTGGTGTTTGCTTTCCCTGGTCTCCTTTATACAGATCTAAAACAGGCTTGGATTTAATACTTGTCTTCCAGTTGCTTGTAGCTCCTCTTGAAAGTATATAGGCCTTACTCACCTTGAATAGCTGCTGCTCATCTAAACTTGTAACCATGGGTTGTGCTTCGTTGAATTGTTTTGGTGCTATTCTAAAATAGTTAAGTTCTTACTAACCGTAGAAACTGTATAATACACTATTAGATTACATTTAGTTATGTACCAATAGGTGAATAACTTAGTTGAAATACATTGTAGCTTTCTTAAAGTGTAATTGGGGTTTGCTTTCCCTGATTTGCTTCATGCATTCGAAAAAAGTTATTGAGTGTTCATACTTATTATTGAGTAGCTTAAGGCCCCTCCAGAAAGTATAGGAGTTGATTTACTAGCTCTGAACTGACTTCTAAAAAGTAACGTTGCATGGAGTATACTTGTAAAGGGGTTGGTTTATTATGTGATTTCATAACTGTGTGTCACTGCATGACGGACAGGGTCAACTACCCTTGAAATACTGATTGTATTCCAAAAGTATATCTAACCTGGTCT
Organism: Ambystoma mexicanum; assembly: GCF_040938575.1. Lineage (NCBI taxonomy): Eukaryota > Metazoa > Chordata > Amphibia > Caudata > Ambystomatidae > Ambystoma > Ambystoma mexicanum. The sequence goes on from NC_090936.1 coordinate 573,030,480, forward strand.
TATTCCCCAAGAATAATATATTACTTTTCTGAATGTATGATCTTAGGTCCCTCTCACCTTGACTTGCTCGTCTAAATAAGGTTATACCTTGGTTTGTATACCATAGGTATTGCGTTTTTTTATGCTTGTGTTTATATGATGTTATAGTACTTACTTACCCAAGAATTATATTGGTCTACCTCGATTTAAATAAAGCCTTTATTTTTACAATACATAGTGTTTCTGTGTTTCTTTGGACCATATGTATGGTACAATTTCTTTGTACCAGGCTAGAGCCCTCTCTCCCTCCCAAGATAAGTCTGGCTGCTCTGTCCATGCTACAACTCTCAGGTGGTAGAGCCTAGCTGCTCTGTCCATGCTACCACATTCTCAGGTGGTACAGCTCTATACTAAGAGTGGAGCTTATGTGCTGCCTCAGATATGGTTTTTAGGACGTCTTGGTAGGACTTTAGAAAAACTGTCCCAACAGTGATCTCCCGCTTCTTTGGGTGGTGCTTATTTTCTTTTATTTTGTATTTATTTTATTGTGTTTTACAGTACAAAAATATACTTTTAACACACAACATTAACATCATACATTATTTCATCATCGTTAAGATCATCATTTAAGAAGAAGAAAAAAAAAGAAGAACATTGCAGAATATCGTTCAATCAATCATACTAAAATCAGTCTAAAAATCCACCGCACAAGCCTTTAAGAACTCTAAAATATGAATGGACAAGCTCAACTCATTACAATTTAAAATCCTTCTCCAAAGGTCGTCTTCTGTAGGCATAAAGTTCAGAGATAACATTTCATTACGCAAAGACAACAAGGCCAGACACTGGACACACAAATGCTTCAGAGTCTGTGTGTGTGTGTGAGACAGTGACGACACAGTCTCTGGTCCCGGGGAATATTGTTTTGCCGGCCCAGGGTTTCTTGTGTTAACACGTTTAGCCTAAATTTCAGCATTTGGGACCTAAAGTGCTGTGAGGTGTACTTTTTCAAGTATGGAGCAGGCATATTGAAATTTGTTATTGCCTGGTCGAAATGATCCCCAAAACATTTGTGCTGGATTATGGATTCTCTTAATTTGCAACACACGTTTCTAAACAATTTTGTCTTAGCCAATTCTGGTGTGGATTTCAAAATATTTTTGTACAACCAGAGGCCCAATCTTCAAATACCTTGCAACCTCATAAACTAAGGCAGCCGGTGGGAACAACAAACTTGAGAACAGCTGTAACTTCCCCCAGTCAATCAGTTTGAATTGGCAGTTTTCCTAATTCATAATGGATTCCCACTAACGGAACTGACTGGGGTAGACGAAGGAGCTCTCAAAGATTAAACCCTCTAATTTAGGCCAATCCATTCGTCTACTTCTGGTTTGAGCTCCATATATCAATTTCGGGATAATTTGCTGATTATACAATTTTAAAACCGTGAGACCCGAAAATCTCCCGAATTTAGTATTGAATAGACTGAATTTAAAGAGAGCACCGAGAAAATTACCCTTAAGGTCTGCCACAAGCTCCGGCCCATCCAAATTATCATAAATCAGTGAGCCTAAATACACAAACTTAGAGACCACCTCAAGGCTACCAGATTTTAATGACCATGTAGTCATTTTGTTTTTCCACCACCTTTTAACACCAGTACCTTTGATTTCACTGTGGTGCTTAGAACTTGGACTGCACCCGTGTAGTGTGTGCTCTGCTGCTCCCAGGCCCTGGAAATGCTTTAGGAAAAACACACACACAAACCAAAAACTAAAAATCGCTCTAGAACTGCAGGGCGAGTTCCTTAGTTTACAAACTCAACCTAAGTGAAATGCATTTGCCCCATGGTGACCGGTGACAATATTCACCAGTGCTTTCTGTAAAATGGTGCAGGTCACCATAAGTACACTTCATATTTGGTGGAATGCTGTCATCCCAGTGAAAGCTATGCACAGAGAAACAGTCATTAGCCATTTAGTGCAAAAAATGTTTGTTTGCACTAAATGTCAAACAAAATTTTAGAACGTCCCACTACTCGCCAACATGGGAGAGTACCATGCAAATGGTACTCATCCTTCACAAAATCTCCGTGCCAATGCGAGTGGGCTAGTAGATATTGCACACCCTGGTTCTGTGAACGGGCCAGGTGATCGCAGTCATGTGGGTTGGATTGGAGTTTGCCAAAGAGTACAGTTATGCCTGTTGCAATCTTGGAATCTAGAACAGCCATCGGTATATGTAAGGTTTCCTTTACTCCCCCAAAAGTCTGCTTGATATGAAATGTCATTTATAACGCGCCGGTACACGTGTTTCTCGGTGTGACAAGACAAGGAGGGGGGGGGGGGGACAGAAGGAGACCAAAACAACGATCTTAATAGGCCTTGTGTCATTCAGATTGCGCAAGTGCAGAAGGAGGGAAGGAAGAAGTGCCGGAGAAGGGGAGTAGTGCAGGTAACAGTAAGTGCTGCCAGAAGGTGTCTTATAAGTGCAGAGAGACAAGTGACTGCAGGGTTGCAGAACTAGACCCTTAAGTGCTGGGGGAGCCCGGAGGCGGTGCAAGGGCAACTGGACATGCAGGAGCCTGGCTCTGAGTTTCAGTGGATGGCCAGCTGACCAGTGTGCGGAGCAGTCAGGGAAATCAGCAAGGGAGAGGAAGAGAGAAAGCAGAAGCGAAAAGGAAGGTCTTCAGTTGCTTCCGGAAATGGAGGCAGTTCTAGAGAGAGGCAGGGATGCTGTTACAGGGGGAGACCCCAGCCGAGAAAAGAGATCTACCTTGCACTCTATGCTTGGAGAAGCGTCTGACCCTCAGAGAGTTGGAGGTGGACGACGGGGCTCAAGAAGGAAGATGTTTTGGAAGAGAAAGTTGGACGTAGTGCGGTCGCAGGCCCCAGAAAGCCTTGTGGACGATGCAGAATCTTGAACTTGATCCTGGCAACCAAAGGGAGCCAGTGGACAGATTTCAGAGCTGGAGAGATACGATCCCTGGGCTTGAGGCCAAGGACAAGTCTTGCAGTCCTTTTCTGGATAAGTTGTAAAGGTTGTAGAGAAAGGGGATCTGCGTGATTTTTCTGTCACGGAAAAGTCAGTGACAGAAAGGTTTGCATGGGAAATGTATGTACCACAAAAGGTTCATAAGGTTCTTACATTTCCCATGTGAACAAACATTTCAAAACCCTACATACCTACACCCCCATGCACAACACACCCCCACCCACACCCCCAACATAACCAAACACTACTTGCCTTTTAAGACACCTTGTGTTCCTGCTGCGCCAGTCCCTTTTTCACTTCCGTGATCAGGAACCTGCGCCGCAGGGTCCTTTTTGTTTTTTCTTCTTTCGGGCAGCTACAGGGGTTTCCCCCGCTCACTATACTGTGTAGTGAGCAGGGTGTTGCGGGGCACACCCACAGCCCCCGTTTTTTGTTTCTTATTATTTTTTTTTACCTACTTCAAATGCATACTACCAAAGGTTCAAACTTTTGGTGTTTTAACCTTTGGTGGTATCCATTTTTCGACTTTTAGTTAGGTCGGACCTTTGGATTCAGTAATTTCTTCCAATTCCGAGACAGACAGATTTAGAAAGAGGCTGTTGCAATAGTCCAGCCTACTAATTTGCCTGCTTTAACCTGGGTCTCCCTACTTTCTGAGCATGTAAACCGTAAATCAGCAAAAGGACTGATAAGCATGTGGAGCGTATGGTGAACTGTTGCATGATATTTGCACCTTTGTAACCCACACAAGGTCAACAGGAGTGAGAGAATTAGGTTTTTTCTCACATACGAGACACAGTTTCACCTTGTTTGTGCGCACCCTCATATCCGCTAGACTTCTGCAGTCGGTGCAAGTGTTATTCATGTTCACAATGGTTTCCTTTGCCATCAGTGTCTGGCTAGAGAGCGGGAATGGCTCTCTAAGAGTCTACCCTAGGATAAGGAATGCCTTTAAAGGTTTTTGGCTTCCACCCCCTCTTATCCATGATGGTCACTAGTGTGTGTGGGTGGTACAAATGCTCTTATGACTGCCCCTCCCTGTGCAGGTAACTATAGTGTCTAACCATTAACCAATGTATAGAATTTGGGCAGGACCCCCACCCCTCATCAGTGCATTCTATTTGTCTGTCTAGAGATCAATCACAAAAACACACCCACAACATTCTTTTGTCATTTGATTTGTATTACAAATTCAATCGTTTCACTTGTGTCGATTTTGGCTCCTCAAAATCGCTTCTGTAAGGAGGAGGTAGTGAATAGCTCCCCTTTGATTAAGGACTCAGAGATGTCTGCCAAGATTCTCACTCTTCCTAGATTGCTGGTGGATTCTCTTTCCTTTGACAGGGGAAGGGAACTGTATCACCCCCAAAGGCACAACGTCATTGAGAAGTGCAAAAAGTTTTCCCCTTCTTCCCAAGGATGAAGATTTGGACTGTGCACTTGCCCCTACGGGCGGTCCGGTAGCTTTACCTTGCCTCGATACCGGCCCTTATACTGAAGGTCATAGGGGCTCAGTACCTTCCTGCATCCCATCATGTTGGCACGGGCAATGCGCTCGAAGGTCCAGGGATTCTGGTTGTCCTCCTCCCGACGACGCTCTTCTTCTTGCATCTCAGCCAGTGTCTCACGGCTCACTGCCCGTGCAAGAAAGGGGAGCTTTTTAGCCACCTGTGTCAGGGTGGACTGCACCTCGCCAAATTCACAGAAGCCTCCCAACTCCAGAACCAACTGTCCACACTTCACCGGAGTCACATAGTGGTCCACTGCTCCCTTCCCGCCACCCATGCGCTGGCCCAGCCCCTTGCGGGTCACTGGCTTGTACGGAGCAGTCACACGCCAGAGTGCAAACATGGTTTTGGGATCGAGAAAGCGGTTGATGGTAAGTCGCATCATCTCAAAATGGCCCCAGCGAAGGTATCCACCACCTAGAGCCTATGAAGACAAAGTACATATTATTTAAGGTCAGTTAGTACAGAAAAATCTGTCACCAAATAATCAATTATATACTGGAGGTTTAAGTGTTGAACAAATGTCTCCACCCAAAAGTGAATTTAGCGGCCACCTTCCCCAGAGCTCCTCATTCCATTCAGTACATCCTCAATTAATATATTGCAATTTAAGTCCTCACCTCAGAATTCTTCACTCTCTGCTATGCTGCATTTGAGGTGTCGCTGGCCTGCTATATCCTATACCACAATCCAAACACTTCTTCAGCAAATTACTATGAATTTTGGTTAAGGATTCAGCAAATGCTGTGTCATCCATCACTGAAGGGAAGCTGGAAGAGATCAGCCTCATTCTCTCAACTATGCTTTACTTACTTACTTACTTGCATCTTCTGCCAAACATAAAATGTCTGCAATACAGGAGGGATGTCCTCTACGATGGTAGGAACTGGGGAGGATAACTAATACACAGCGAGAGATGTTCCTACCAGTGGTTGGCTCAGAGATTATTTAATAATCTTTTATACTAAATCAATGTTTATTATAGCATCTTGTTCAAATAACTTGAGATTAGGTTAATATCATTTGTCTTGATTCAATCAAGCATTTTTAATTAGTTTGAGCTCAACTGGTAGGAACATCCCTCTCTGTGCATTAAACAAAAAATGTTGACAGTCATTGAGCAAGGTGAAAGATTGCCCACCTTGAGACAAAGCGTAGAGCACCGAAACAAATTAGCATAACCTTTAACAGTTTAAGGAGTTTCTCCAACAAAATTAATTTGAATTAAAACACAAACTCAGCATTTGAAGCCACTTTTCTGAAGTGCACTAGCTGGTAAGACCCATGTCACTGATGAGTACAGCCCATTGAGGATGTCAGATGGGAATTACAAGAGTGATCATCAGATAGTAATAGGAATAAGGGTCATCAAGCAGAATTTGAAAGATTGCAGTGTGGCCAAGTGAAGTGTCAGCAATAATCACGGCAGGCATGGGATTAGCTAAAGACAACTTTCCCAGAATCGTATCCCCATTATGTAGTTCATTTGTTCTTAGTTGTAAGGCGAGACACATGACCATATACAAGTTATCAGTATTAGATGATATGATTTTCTGATAAAGTGACAGGCTTTGCCATTGCACCCGAGCCTTTAAATAGAGGAGACCCAGCTCATATCTCATGGAGGCTACTGGGACACAATTGGGTACCCTCAAAACCTGACTCCACACCAAACCCTCAGTTGTGTCCAGCCATGTGTCTAGCTTGCCGTTCCATAGCTCCAAGCAGTATGTACGCTTTGGAACCACCTTCCCTTCATTAAATGCTTACAACCACTAAACAAAATCAGGATTATAGCTGTCTCATAGGATACTATACCAGCATACTTAACATATAATCCCCCTTTCCCCCCCTCCTCCCCCCAAGACAGGTAATCAGCACATTTAAACCTCATTGTCATATATGCATATTCACATCGTTTGGGGACACATTTCAGGTGTGTTGACGTTTATTACAGAGCTGAAGGTCTCTGAAATTTTGGTAGGATCTTCTTCGGATGTCCGGGCTAACCGATATGGTTCTATTATAAAGTGTTACTGGTTTCGTATTCTACTATTATCGGTGCTAAGTATGATTCCTTTCCGGATTAGGGGCGTATAGCTCTGAAAAAGCATTCCAGAGTACTTCATGTTGGGCAGATCTCTCGTGGAGGGCGGCAGTGTGTCTCTCCATTGTACATATATTAGTGGCCACCCCGATCCATTCTTTTTTAGAGGGGGGATGCTGTGCCTTCCACCTGATCACCAGGCAAGCACGAGCTGCTAGTATCAAGAGGGTCACAATTCCACCTACTTTGCACTCTTCATCTTCATCCTCCTCCAGGCCAAACAGTACTAGGAGAGGTGCTGCCTCTCGGAGATTCAGTCAATCTGCTTAATCCAACCTAGTACTTCACTCCAATAGATACGCACCTTGGGACAGTCCCACATCCCCGCCAGCACATTGGACTAGTAGCCTGGAACATTTTGGATAATCTGTGGGGATCGTATTGCCATCTATGTAATAACTTAATGGCATGTAGCTTATATTGTGCAGCAATTGATACCTCTGAGGGTGTTTTACATATCCTGTCCCACGTGCGTTGATCAAATTCCCTATTGAAATCTTGCTCCCATCTATGTTTGAGTTTCGAGATTAACTTTAGGTCTTTTTCTAGTAGTGCTCGGTACATGTGAGTGATCAATCCCTTAGTTGTATATCGAGGAGTTTTTCGAACGGTGCGAGTTCCCTACATATTTTTGCATGCCAGTCTTGCTTTGATAGCACACCTTTGAGTCGTAGGCAGAGGAAGACCGGGATCAGATTCAGTTGGAGTGCTTCTTCAAGTTCGGGGATCTTCAGGAATGTTCCTCCCCTCCACAACTGTCCAACCCTCGTCAGTCCTGCTTCGAACTAGGATTGGTATCTCGAGTGTTCTGGGATCTCTTCACGAATCCCCAGAGCCCATATGTGGCTCAGGGGGATGGCCACATTGTAACCCCTACCATATCCTTCCCTTCCTTCCATATTTCCCACATTGTACTTAGTATGGGGTGCTCTGGAAGTCTTCGAAAGAGTTTGGATCTCGGGACCCATAACCATTCTGAAACCGTAACCGGGGCTAGGTTATCATTGTCTAATTGAACCCATTGTAGATTCTTCCTATATCTTAAGTGGAAGATTAGTACTCGCAATTGGACCGCTTGGTAATACAATTTGAGGTCTGGGAGGCTCACACCGCCCTTCTCTTTGGGGAGTATGAGGACATTGTACGATACTCTCGGTTTCTTTCCGTCCCATAGGAACTGTAGTACGGCTCCTTTTACACCTCTGAAAAATTCTTCTGGGATCTTCAAGGGGAGGACCTGGAATGGGTATTAAAAGTGAGGGAGACTAACCATTTTGATGGCGTTTAACCGCCCCATCCATGAGATTGTGAGGGTGCGCCATTTCGCTAAATCTGCATGGAACGCAGAAAGAAGCTGTGGGAAGTTTGCTTCCTATGTATCCTCGATTTTCCTTGTCAGGTTAATCCCCAAGTAGCGAAGCGTTGGGCCCCCCCCCCATCATCAAGCCTTGTTGGGAGAGTTCTGTGAGCGATTCTGGGGTAGGTTCGTGTAGGGGGAAGAGAATGTATTTGAACCGGTTGATTTTGAACCCCGATATCGAACCATATGTCTCAATAAGTTGTATGGCGCGGGGCACAGAGGTCAGGGGGTTCTGTACATGGAGTAAGATGTTGTCGACGTATAGGGCCAGTTTGTATTCCCTTCCGTGTACCTGTAGACCTTCTACCAATTTGTCTGCTCTGATCGTTTGGGCAAGGGTTTCTAAAGAGAGCAAATAATAATTGCCGAGAGGGGGCATCCCTGACTTGTGCCTCTCCCAAGGGAGAACCACACGAAAGTATTCCGAATTCACCATGACCGATGCCCGGGGTGATGTGTATACTGCCTTAATCCCTTTTCGGAGTATAGGGCCGAGCCCTATCTTGCATAACATTGCGTCTAAGAAGCTCCATTTAACTCTGTCAAATGCCTTCTCAGCATCAATAGACAGTGATGAAGGGGCGTTGGTCATTTTTTTGGCTTCATGTATAAGATGGAGAGTTTTACTGGTAGTGTCGGCACCCTGTCGACCGAGGATGAATCCAACCTGGTCGGGTGTATTGGAAATGGCATATGGGTTTCAAGTCTGGCTGCGAGTTACGTAAAAAATCGGCGAAAGCCTCGGGGATACTACTGGATTCTATTGTCTGGGAGTTATTTACTTTTTCTATGGCCGTGACCCATCTCAGCCTGTTGCCCTCTATCTGGCAGCCAGGAGTGCATCGGCCTTGTCTCCTTTTTCATAATGCTTCTGCTTCAAGAATGGAGTTTGCTGACGACTAGCCCTACCTCCAACCGTTCTTCCCTTTTTTGGACAGCCTCCACTATCCTATCTCTTCTCCCCTCATCGCTGGAATGCGCTAGGAGGTCTAACTGCGCAATCTCGTTCCTAAGTTTATTTTCTATTAGGGCCCTCTCTTTTCTTAGCAGCCCCCTCCTTAATCAGTATGCCCCTCCATGTCGCCTTCCCCACTTCCAAAACCGTATTTTTGGACACTTCTCCCATGTCATTTCGTTCAAAGTACTCCGTGATTTCTTTTGCTAGTTGTTCACAGAATACAGGGTCCTTTCAGAGTGATTCATTGCATCGTCATTTCGAGGTTTTATGCGGAAGCGGCAAAAGGCTAAGTGTGACGGTGACCATATCGTGGTCCGACCAGGAGATCGGGGAAATCAGTGATGCGGATGTTGCGTCAGTTAAGCCAGGGGTGAAATATATGTATTCGAAGGGATTGTGTCCTCCGACTTATTCCTTATCTTAGATATCTCCTTCCAGCTCTGCTGGCCTCGGAAAATTTTTCTCTAGAGGGCGCTGCGCGTCGACGTCCTCCGAGTCGATGTCCCTCGACAGCCGCCGTATCGACGTCGACGTCATCCTGCCTATAAAGGCCGCGCGCAGCGTCCGTTGTTCAGTTCCGTTTTTCCGCGCTTACTCAGTGCCTCGGAATACCGTTGCTCAGTTTTGTCAGGTTAATCCTATTTACCTCGAGTTATTCGATACCGTACTCGATGGCTTCTTCGTCGGAACCGACAACTCCTCGATCCGGCTTCAAAAAATGCCGAGATTGTGGGAAAAAGATGTCGCTGACTCACCCTCACAGAGTTTGTCTGTGGTGTTTGGGAGCTGAACACCATTGTTCGGAGTGCGAGGACTGTATGTTCATGACAGCTAAGGCCCTGAAGGAGCGTAGGGGGAAGCTAGAGAAAGGTAAGACTTTTAAAGCTTCTTCTTCCTCGACTAAGTCGAGACATTAGTCTCCTCGTCACCATTCGCGCTCCAGGTCTCGGAGTGGGTCCCATCACTCCTCGAGATCGAAGCACTCGAAGAGGAGACGTCGAAGATCCCCTTCTCCGTCTTCCTCTTCCTCCGTTTCTCCAAAGAGAATCCCTTGCCCCACGAAACATAGTTCCCGGGCTGAATGGGAGGAATTCTGCAAAAATATGATGAGCGTCTTCGAGAAAGCGGCCTCGACCCCCTCGAAGACTGCCGAGAGCGATGCTCTGGTCGAAAGACCCGAAGGTCAAAAACGCCGCGAGTCGCAGTACCCGGCGAAGGAAACCTCTCGAGCGCGTCTCGAACCCTCGAGTAGGACTATGACCTCAAAACCTTCCTCGAAGGTTCCGTCGACGCCGTCGACGAAGGTTCCGTCGACGCCGAGGTCGGTGTCTTCGACGCCGTTGTCGAAGGGACCTTCGACACACGGGTCTGTCGACTCGACGCCAGCTTCGACACCGGCGTCGACGCCAACAAAAGTCATGGTTACGACACACCCAGTGACTATCCCCAGGTCCTCGATGACGATGGCGTTGAGATTGTCGAGCAGAATCCCAATTCTGTCGAGGTCATCGAGGCCTTCGCCTTTGTTTTCGACGCCACGCTCGAAGCCTTCGACGTCGACGTTTTCGAGGCCGATTATGACAAGTTCGGCACCCTCTGCCTTGGAAATGGGGTTTACACCCTTTATGAGTTCAGAACAATTGAGAACTATGTCCTCAATTATGGAAGAGGGTGAATTGTCTGAACAGGAAGACACATTTGAGTTGCAGGGACCTGTAACCCCAATTAGAGAGGAATTTTACTCGGAAGAACGCAGGTTAAAGGATCTTCATGATTCCTTACATGAGGCAAGTGGGTTAGACACTTCCCCTGAGGTGGAGTTTGCTAGGCCAGACCCGGGGGAGCATGCTGAAACCCCCTATAGAGCCTTAATGGCCAGGATCACAGAGTTTATGGGGTGGTCTGCACCTTCACAATCTTTCCAACAAGATGACCTCACGGATATTCTTGACAAAGGCCCACAGGAGGATGCTGTGGTGCCTTTTCATAAAGCTCTTCAGAGGAAGATTATGACGAACTGGGAAACCCCAGATGTCGTCCCGGCAGTAAATAAAAAACTGTCTACAAAATACAGGGTATCTTCTACAGATCCGGAGTTTTTGTCAAAACACCCATCCCCAGAAAATCTGGTGGTACAGGCAGCATCTTCTACTGATGTCAAGACGGCTTATCCTACCGTCCCACAGGACAGGGATGATAAAAGATATGATGCTACGGCAAAGAAAGTTTTTTCGGCATGTAGCATGGCGTTAAAATCTGTTAATGCTACTTGCACCCTTGCTAGATTCAGCCATACACTTTGGGAGTGTGCTTATACAGCGGCTGACTGCATCCCGGAGGGAGAAGAAAGGGAGGCGTTCCTGAATATCATACAGGACGGTAAAGACGCTATGTGCGAATCCCTCCAGACGGGCATTGAGCAATGGCGGCAAGTACAACAACCAGGAGATTCGCTTGGTTGAGAAAGTCTGGTTTTGCCCCAGATGTGCAAGCCAGGCTCTTGAACATGCCATTCGATGGCTCTTCTTTGTTCGGGAAAAAGGCGGATGACAGTTTAGAGAAACTGCAAACTTCAAAAGCAGCAGCAAAATCCCTAGGCGCTGCAATCCGTCAGACACCTTTTCGTCCCACAGGAACCTCTGCGAGGGGCAAGTCCTTTCGCTTCTACTCCGCATTCGGAAGAGGTAGAGGACGACCGGCTCAAAGAGGACAAAGAAGAACTACCCGAGGTGGACGGGGTAGATATTCAAAAGCTGCAGCAACAGCAGGTGCCTCTTTACCATCGGCATCTGCATCAGTCGCCCCAAAACCACTCTGAGGACTTCCCTCACAGGACACATGTAGGAGGCAGGTTGACTCAACATCTGGCGGAATGGCAGGCTATCACGTCAGATGCTTGGGCATTGGAAACAGTTGCCCAAGGTTACTGCCTGCCTTTCCTACGCATACCTCAGAGTCATCCACTGGGGATCAGCTCTCAGAAAGCTCCAGATCCGCTCCTCTTGCAGAAAATTTTGGACCTGCTATAGAAAGGTGCCATAGAACCGGTACCTGTAGCGGAGAGGAACAAGGGCTGGTACTCCCCTTACTTTCTCATTCCAAAGAAAGACGGAGGACTGAGACCCATCTTGGACTTGCGAGAATTGAACAAATTCCTCAGGAAAGACAAATTCAAGATGGTCACTCTCTCTCAGATCCTCCAGGCCCTTCAGTTCCAGGACTGGTTGGTATCTCTGGACCTTCAGGACGCTTATTTCCATGTGCCTATCCATCTAAAACACAGGAAATACCTGAGGTTCGCAATTGGCAACTCTCATTATCAATTTCGAGTGCTGCCATTTGGGCTGACCTCCGCCCCGAGGGTCTTCACCAAGTTAATGTTGGTAGTGGCGGCAAGTCTAAGGAGGGAAGGGATTCACGTCTACCCCTACCTGGACGATTGGTTGATCAGAGCTGTATCTTCGGAAAACAAGCTCAAATCCAGCTAAATCACGTGTGCCACTCCCTTCACAAACTGGGCTTCTCCATCAATTTAAAGAAGTCACAAATGATACCATCGCACAGACTCCAGTTCATAGGAGCGATCCTGGACACTTCCCTGGGAAAAGCCTCGCCACCAGAGGTGAGGGCTCAAGATATTCTACAGATGGTTACCAAGTTCCAAGATGCCCAACGTCTCCCAGCCTTCGACTTTTTGAGGTTGCTAGGCCTCATGGCATCCTGCATTTTCCTAGTGCCAGAGGCTCGCCTGAGAATGAGATCCCTCCAGTGGACACTGAGGACTCAGTGGTCACAGTTCTCAGGGAGAATGACAGATCTTCTTCAGGTTCCCGACAGGGTGGCTCGAGACCTTCAGTGGTGGGCCTGTCAGGAGAACATTCTGAAAGGAGAACAATTTTGGCAACCCTGGCCGGAGATAACAGTAGTCACGGATGCCTCACTCACGGGGTGGGGAGCCCACGCCAACGACTTGACCATCAGCGGTCGTTGGTCTCCATCGGAGTCCAGACTACATATCAACCTATTAGAGCTGAGAGCCATCAGACTTGCGCTGAAGGCGCTCCTGCCAGCTGTACAAGGGAAAAATGTCCTGATAATGACGGACAACACGGTGGCCATGCATTACCTCAACAAAAGAGGAGGCGTAGGATCACTACCCCTGTGCAGAGAGGCGATGCAGCTCTGGTTTTGGGCAATCCAAGAAGGAATCTCTCTATCGGCAGTTCACCTAGCCGGAGAGAAGAACTTGACCGCGGACGCTCTGAGCAGGCAAAGCACAGTCTCCCACGAGTGGGAGCTAGCTCAGGAAGTCCTTCAAAAGATCTTCGCCCTTTGGGGAACCCCTCAGGTGGATCTGTTCGCCACCAGCCTCAACAGGAAATGCGATCTGTTCTGCTCAAGGGAATTTCCCCCGAGAGGAGCTCTGGGAGACGCGTTCATAGTGGACTGGGAATTTCCGCTTCTGTACGCGTTCCCATCGGTCCCTGTCATTCCTCAAATGATCAGGAGGTTGAGAAGATTCCGGAGAACCATGATCCTAATTGCCCCGGATTGGGCCAGGAGAACGTGGTACCCGGACCTTCTAGACTTGTCCATCTGCCCTCCAATTCGACTTCCACTCAGAGGTAACCTACTCACACAGAAGGGAGGTCAGGTTCTCCATCCAGACATCAAAACCCTCAACCTTCACGCTTGGCTTCTGAAAGGCTGAGGTACAAGGATTGGGACCTCCCTGATGATGTTATGGAGGTGTTGCTTTCGGCAAGGAGGCCAGCAACAAAGTCTTTATACCGCTGCCGTTGGAACAGATTTTGCAGCTGGTGTAGAGAACAGAATATCGACCCCTTTTCATGTGGTACACCAATGGTTTTGTCCTTCCTACTATATTTGGCGAATTCAGGCCTTCAAGTTGGCACCATTAAGGGCTATCTCGCAGCGCTATCCATCTTTAAGCGCACTGCGGAAGAACCATCCTATTTCAAGTTACCCTTGGTAATACAGTTTCTAAAGGGGTTAACCAATGTTTATCCCCCAACACCATTCCAAGTTCCCCTGTGGGATTTAAACTTAGTCCTAACTTTCCTGATGGGCTCACCTTTCGAACCACTCCATTCTTGTTCGTTAAGATTCCTTACCCTTAAAACTGTTTTATTAATAGCACTTACATCTGCTAGAAGGGTGAGCGAATTACAAGCTCTTTCTTGTAAACCCCCTCATACAATCTTTCACAAAGACAAAGTTGTCTTGCAAGTGAAGCCTAATTTCCTCCCAAAGGTGGTTTCTGAATTCCATATCACTCAGAAGATTACCCTATCATCTTTCTATCCTCCTCCTCATCCGGGGAAAGAGGAAGAGAGGTTACACAGGCTAGACCCTAGAAGGGCTTTAAGTTTTTACATCAGTAGACTAGCCAGGATAAGACAGGCAGACCAGCTGTTTGTAGGTTACACAGGTCACAAGCTGGGGTTACCAATAACTAAGCAGACCATTTCCAGATGGATCATTCTAGCCATTCTGGAATGTTATAAACTGGCAGGGAAAGAGCCCCCTCAAAACCTTAGGGCTCATTCGACCAGAGGTATTGCAGCTTCATCGGCCCTCAAAAGAGGTGTGCCGGTTAAAGACATCTGTGCGGCCGCTACATGGTCGTCCATCCATACCTTTACATGATTTTACAACTTGGATTCCTCCTCCAGTCAAGAGACTAGGTTTGGAAGGGCTGTACTGCACTCTATTCATCAATAGAAGACAGCGTGAAGTCAGTACTCCCTCCTCCAATGATAGAATACTGCTATGGGAGCCTATCTAAGATAAGGAATACCTCGGAGGACACAATCCCTTCGAAGAACAAGTTACTTCTTACCTTCTAACGTTCTTTCGACGGGATGTTCCTCCGACGTATTCCTTATCGACCCTCCCATCCATCCCCGCAGTTCTACTTCTCTTGTTGTTGCAGCTTACGCTCCTTCAGGGTGATTAGTCTAGTCCAGAAAGAATTATTGTGGGCTACAAAACGGAACTTAGCAACGGACGCTGCGCGCGGCCTTTATAGGCAGGATGACGTCGACACGGCGGCTGTCGAGGGACATCGACTCAGAGGACGTTGACGCGCAGCGCCCTCTAGAGAAAAAATTTCCGAGGCCAGCAGAGCTGGAAGGAGATATCTAAGATAAGGAATACGTCGGAGGAAGAACGTTACAAGGTAAGAAGTAACTTGTTCGTCTATTCTTGTGTATGTGGAGTGCAGGGCTGAATAGAATGTATATCCCGCCTGGAGGTGTAAGTGACGCCACACATCGTGTAGTCTATATACGCCCATCATTTTGATCACCTCAGCACGGCCACCATCAGGCGGTTCATTCGCTTGTGGATTGCCAGCTTGCCTATCGAGTGCGGGGTCCGCCTACATATTACATTACATATTAAAATCGCCCCCGAGGATAACCTCCCCCTCGGCCTCAAGCATTACTTTTGGGATCATGTGCTGAAGAAAGCAGGGTTGTCCCGTAGTGGGTGCCTAGAGGGATGCCAGAGTGAGGGTTGTGTTGTGCAGTCTGCCTACCAGAACGATAGCTCTACCTCCCACATCTGAACAAGTCTTTCTGACTTCGAATTTGAGCCCCTTTCTAATCAGGATACCCACTCCCACTCCCGCCTTCCGTAGGGGGCCTGAGCCCCAGTATTCAAGCCCCATCTTGGCATAAAGGACCCTGCGTTCCTCCCCACATACGTATCTGGTCTCTTGAAGGAAGAGTATGTCAAGGTTGGCCCTCCTAAATTCTCTGGAGACTAATGACCTTCTGGTGGGAAAATTAGGACCCTTAACGTCCGATCCATCTGGGCTGTCTTCACCCAATGAGTTTCAGACCAACAGCGAAGATATTACCCCATTTGGTCCTTAAACATAACACTTCTATTATAAATGACCCCCCCATAATACCCCCCCATTTTGTTTCAAGGATATTAAACACTTCTAATAAAAATGAGCCCCTCATGATTCTTCCCACCCCACACCCCCCTCACATTCGCAACACTTATTTTCTCATTGAAATCTTACTTTCTGTTGGGCTTGCCAATCTTGCCCATTGGTTAGTTGTGTCTGACCTCGAGAGGGGAGTACTTTATCCAAAGAAAAACAGTAAATTGTCCTCCCGGGTCGACTTTTTAGCAGCATCATCAATTTGATACCAAGGGTTCAGTGTTCCATGTCTAGGTATGTATTCATCCTCTTGAATTTTCGCGAGCCCGGAATCTTTATTCACCTCGGTCCTTTGATCCACCATTCTCAGTCGCTGTTTCTTCCATCATCGTGGGACGATCCTCCCTCCTGTCCTGCGACAAAGTCTGTTATGCAACTGCCAATGTATTTTTCGGTTTTCAGTTTTATCGTGCCCCCCTCCCATTCAAAAGTCAGTGAGAAGGGGGTATCCCCACCAATATTGTGCTGCTTCATCTTTTAGAAATTTGGTGAGCGGGAGGCATTTCCTTCTCATGGCCAAGGTAAGAGAGGAGAGGTCTTGGTAGATGGATACACTTGCCCCTTCCATGAGGATCTGGGTACCGCGCCTGGCTTTTTCGAGGACCCGAGCAATGTCTGCATAATTGTGGAATCTGGCTAATATCGTTCTCGGGGCCCCAGCTGATCCGCCTGCGCGATGGATGCGATCAATGCGATCGAGTTTAGGCTCATCTACGTAGTCATCTTCCTCTTGCGTGGAGTGAGACGGGCGCACACCCCTACAGAGTGGGGGCTCTGCCCTCTCAACCGCGTGTGGGAGCGAATGCAGTAAAGGAGATCAGCACTCTCCCTTTGGTCACTGTGGGCGAGGAGAGAGACAATGGGTCTTTGTGCGGATTTGTCGTTTTTCAGTGGGCGTACGCTGGTTCTTGGTAGCGGGTGAGATTAATTAGTGCCACCAGGGGCCTCCAGGGCCCCTGAGAAGGATAATCTGTGGGCTGTGTTGTCTTTGTGTGAGAGCGCCCGCACTCTGGGGTCAGGACATAATCCTTCTCTAAGCGGTTCTGTGGAGATGCTTATAGGGGTGTCCCAATTGTCAGGGAGCTATGTACTTTCTCTGGATGCACCTGCAAACTCGTTTAGCAGCGTGTACCACGCAGGGTTTCTGAGGTGATTTGGGAATGCCTCTGTCGTTGGGTGCGGTGCTTGACTCCTACGAACTTCCCTTATTTCTCGTTGCTTGTGCTGTGTGCAGGGTTGATCTCACTACTATACTTATGAAGCGATGTCCGGCCGCGGGACCACGACTCCAACGAGATGAGGGTGGATGCTTTCAGGGGGATTTCTCACTATGGCAAGTTCAGTTGGGAAGGGAGGGGGGCCATCCCACGTTGTTTAGAAGGAGTCTCTCATTCACCTGCGCTGCATGGCTGTCTAAGGCAAAGGCAACGGTGTATCACCGGAGATCCCGTGGGTATGGGTCTTTGTTCATCCGCACGGACGGCGTGGCGTCAGCTTCGGCAGAGAGCCGTTAGGAAGTCGTTTCACCATAAAAATTGAGGTTCCTCGTTCCCTATTGCCTCTTTTCCCCCTCTCAGATGTGGCTGACAGTATGATCTGTGGGGGTACCAGTCCTGCTTATTTCCAGCCAGCCAGATTTTGTGATTTCAAGGCAAGCCCAAGGGTGCATTGCCGGCTCTGTCTTCCGTTCGTCTTGCGTACATGTAGTGCATATTGTACAGTGTTCTGTGCTAGGTTATACGTTAGTAGCAATACAAATGGGGGCTCCACCTTTTTGTCCCAGGTGGCCTTATGTCTCACTAAGGCGTATCGTGTAGGGCAGGTCTGTTGCCTTCACTGTTTCAGTAGTTCCAGAGCGGCGCAGGGATTACTGTTAACCAGCGGAAGTGGGCGGCAATCACTCACCGTGTGTACAGTCGGGTCTCCGCCTTATGGATAATGGCACGCTAGTTGTCCTGTGTGCCTTACGGGCAGTGGGCACTTTACTTTGGGTTCCTGGGACCTTTCAGAGTGTGCGGTCCAAAACCGTCGGAGCTGTGTGGGTAGCCCAGGGGTAGCCAAGTTCCCCGGGACGTCACCCCGGTGTGTCTACGGTGTGGTCGCTTCTGGGGTGGGGGGCCTTTTCCTGCGTCAGCTGGGCGATTTGGCTGCTTTCTGGCATCCACTGTCCCCCAGGCAATTCTGAGCGGCGTGCCGCTGGGACCAAGGCGAGTTCCGTCGCGGTGTCTAGGCTTTCATGATTCCCCTTTCTCTCCGCTCGCCGAAGTCTCCATTCAAGGATTGCGCAGGGTGGCTTGTGTGACAGACTCACGCAGTTTTACGAAATGGTTCCCCGGTTTGACCGCAGGACCAAACGGCTTCTCTCCTAGATTTCACGTGCGCCAGCATTAGTTTCACTTTCGTTCAGCCGCAGCTTGGGATGCCGTCATTTATGCACAGTGATTTCAACAGGAATTCTTCACCGATTTTCGCTGGGTTTTCTTCAGCTGGGGTGGGGGGGCACACTCATACAGCAGTGGCCCACTTTTCGTCCACGGGGGGCGGGGGGCGTAGGCAGAGCTCACACGGAGAGAGATCATCCGTGCGCCCCTTGGTGGCCGGTCCAAATGCAATTCCTGTTTTAATCGAAAATCTTCCAAATCTTTCATCTACTTTTAATAATTGATTGGTCAGGTCTTCGTCGCCTTCATACCAAGAAAGAAAGGCTTGAATTTCCTTCATTTTTGGTTTTGAGGAGAAATGAAAAGGTCACGAAAGTTAAGCTTGTCACTTCTCCCACCGGCTGATCCTCGAGCTTCCATTTACTCAAACTACGCTTCCATCCTTGCGAGAGTTCCTGAGTTTTAGTTTTTGATGGATGTATTTTCAGACCATTGGTTTTTGCGTATTTGGTAAAGGCACTGAACAACCTATTAATTCCAACTCGAAAATGATCCAAGAGGAGGAAGTCGTCAGGCTATGATAGCCACACAAATTTTACAGCCCCAATTTAGGGGGAAATCAGGCCTGCTGAATTAAGATCAGTCCCTATATCTGAGACATATCAATTATAGAGGCAGTGAGCCAACATCCATCCCTGCCTCAATCCCGTATTGATGGTTATTCTCCGGGAGAGATTCCCCTTTTGATCGAAGCGTACATAAATGCCGGAGTTATCGTGCAAACCAATTATCAGTCTTAAGAGGCCCTGAGGGAGGCCTGATTTTTTCAGCTTTGCACAAAGCCTTGTACAATCTACCCAGTCAAAGGCTGCTGAGAATTCTACTGAAGCTATAAATAGACTGAATTATCGTGTGCCCCTAGTCCTCTCCTGAAACTCCCTAATCACAGTCCCACTCATGTTAGTTTAATGGCCCCACCGGAAACCTGTCCAATCTCCCTGTGGATGCTGCCCAATCCTCAAGATGTCATAATAGGAAGGCTACACAAATGTTGCTTTCTACGTCCAACAGGGAGATGGTGCTGTAGATGCTCAGGTCCCATTTATCGCACTTCTTAAAGATAGGGACTACATAAGAGGGCTTCCAAGACTCCGGGAAAAAGTCACTGTCCATTATACTGGAGAACAAGAAGGAAAGGACCACTGACCACGTGTTAGGATCGTTCTTTAAAAGGTTGTTCATAAGTCCACTTGGTCCAAGGGTCCCTGAGGTCTTTGACTTCTTGCGTAACGAAAGGGAAAAAGCTCAAAGGCATAAAGGGGACAAATGAGCTAAACAACTATCACACAACGGGGAGTCCCCTAAATGAACCACTTCAGATTCTGATTCAGTAAAGCCACAGCCACATGCCCCAGCAATGGTATCGTAAATTATATTTGAATACATCTGTTGGAAGGCACACAATGAAATATAAAACAAATATATATTATTTATTCAGTAGGCCCATGGGTCCTACAAAAATACACAACCATTTCAAGCTATACAAATAAAGCAATAAAATGACAAAACAGTGGCAAAACCCCACCTAGAGCTTGTTGTTCGGTGCAAAATCTTACATGCTCACAGACCCATATCGCAGTCAATTACACCTATACATACTTGTTTTCAAATGCAATAAACAAAAGGAATCAAATCATCTTTGTTAAACAACAAGTTGGAGTGAGTGCTAATCATTCACTACAATGCTATAATAAAGATGTCACAAAGGGGGGCAGGGATAAGAATAATTGCACAATAGCAATTTCAGATGGAATGCTCACCCTCTATATTGTCTTGTAATACTCAAGACGTAGAAGCACAATATGCCTCCCCTGATATTATTGTGTGCCAACCAATCGATGGCCAATTAAGCATGTCATGCTGTGAGACAAATGGCAAACAGCAAAACATTAACGCTGTTGTTTCAAGTTAACAGCGCTACCTTAATCATGTTACGGGACATCCGGCTGTAGAAAACAGTCGCAGTTTATACAAACATGTTGCCAGTCTTAAAAGCAAATGAGTTAAGTTATTGCTGTTGTGCAATTATTCTTATCCCTGCCCCCTTTCGTGACATCTTTATTATAGCATTGTAGTGAATGATTAGCACTCATACATTTAATTTTTTTTCTTCCCTAAATATTCTAGACGTGGGGTTACCATATTGAGTTACCCACGGGCGGATATGCCATCTGTTGCCAAAGCTCGTCTTGACGTGGAAAGACTCATTAATTGAGATACTTGCCTCATAATTGTTAAGGGGGTAAGTAGGATTCAACCTTTTGGTCATGTGACAAATGGAATCAGTCAATTTGTAAACCATGATGTAGCAGTAAGTGGTTCTGAGTCTGTAGTCCAACTACTCATTATGGGTATGATTGGTCGCTGCCAATCTGATTTGTTTAATAAGTTCTACAGTCGTAAGGTTGTTTTTTTTATTAGTTTATGTGCATCTCTATCTAGCTGAATCTAGGCCTCAACATCAACACGACTGTGGCAGTCCGTGATACATCTATGGACATCAGTTGTCCTCCTCCGTTACAGAATACCTTTTTGAGCGCAATATACATCATTATTGCATAGTAAGTCTAAATGTTTTAATATTTAGTTGTTCCAGCACTGGAATATAGGGTGTTTGCTCGATGAGTCTGGTACTCACCTCACACGAAATCCATTTAATCATTTTTTATTTGTTGACTTTTCCGTTTTCTCAAGATGTATAATTTTCTTCTCTCCTTTTTCATTCTGAGGTTCCTTCGTTTAGGGTGACGGCACACACAGCGGGTGATACATTTGGTTATAGTTGGAATTTTCATCTATCCTGCATCCTCTGCCCTCTCTTTTTAGCTCCTTTTTATTCAGTTCTTATCCTCTCTACTTTAAACGTTGTAGTAGCAAATCCACAGAGCTCCAACTTCCCTTGGGGTTCTGAAGAAGGCAGTGGATATCATCTTCTGCCGAAACGTCCTGTCTACACAACCCTGGAACTACAAAAATCATTGGGGGCTGTCAATGTATTTGGGACGTAGACCTGGGATGTGTATTTAGTTTTACCAATATTTTAAATGTGTCCTTTATGTGGTACTGGCATCTATGTACTCTGTTGTAAGTAGTCAGGTAGGGCCAGCAGTAAAGGATTGGGTCAATTTTGCTGTGATAATTGGATTGATCTCGGATATAACAAACTAATTTCTTTGTTTAAACAACAATTTCTTCTGTTTGAATATCCTCACTCCACCTTGTTGTATAACAAAGATTTGATTCCTTTTGTTTTTTGCATTTGAAAACAAGTATGTACAGGTGTAATTGACTGCAACATGGGTCTGCCAGCATGTAAGATTTTGCACCGAACAACAAGTCTAGGTGGGGTTCTGTCATTTAATTGCTTTATTTGTATAACTTGAAATAGATTATACTCATTATGTGTATGTTTGTAGGACCCATGGGCCTACAGAATAAACAATTTATGTTTTATATTTCATTATGTGCCTTCCAACAGATTTATTCAAATATAATTTACGACAGCCAGGTACCCCAGCAAGGGCGTGGCTTTACAGAATCAGAAGTTGTTCATTTAGCGGACGCCTCTTTGTGTGATAGTCTTTGACTTCTTGGTCATTAACCTTATGGAATCAGGATCCACTTCAAGATAATATTGAAAAGCTATGCCTTGCATCTGATCTTTCTTTACACGGCCTGATTGGGGTGCATTTGAGGAGTACAATAACTCAAAATTATTAACCGACACACTCTGACACAGCATTCAGCTGGATGAAGGACTGGGTGTTCTAATGCCTTTACTGTTGCCCAGAAAGCGTGGGTATCTTTAATAAAAATGTTTAGCATGCCTTCAGCATCTCTCTGCTCAAGGGTTGCTCTGTGATGTTTACAAAAGTGTCTATATCTTTGTTTCAATACTCTGACTTTAGTATTTTTCTCGAGTTAGTCACCATCACTTTTCTCTATCTGTCTCAGACTCTTTCGCAGCTCCCGTCTCATTATCACCAAATGCTCGTTATATATATGGGTTGGGAGGTTTTCTCTTCCTTCCCTAATCTTTCCACCGGAGTAAGGATCATCTGGGGACAATTTTGTAGGGTTGCTGAATACATTTGGACTCCCAAACACTCCCCTTTCCTCTCATATGAGGTAACAGACCTCATCATCGACATACCTTGATTAAATCTGGTCATGTTGCCTCCCATTGACTATTTCCTTTGCTGTTCGCAGTTAAGGAACTAGACCCCACAGTTGTGTAACACTTTGTGCAGACCATGCAGTGGTCACTCCAATTATTCGGGACCACTACAAAGTCTGCACAAACATCAAAGAGTGCATTATCTGCGAAGACATAGTCAAAGAATGAAGTACTGCTTCCTCTCTGCCATGTGTACGTAGGCTTCCCCGAAACTGTATCTAACTTGTTTATCATATGCAAGCCCAGAAACATCATTGACACCAACCATTTTAGCCCTGCTGATGCTTTAAAATTAAGTGAGATGGGGTCAATAATTACGTTACATATGTTGTTCCCTGGAAGAGAATCCGGAAAGTCAAGAGTTTAAATCCCCTACCACCAACACAAGGCCGCTCTCTTTTGACAATTTCCATTTGTATTTGTATTTATTGATTTATAAAGCGCTTTACACCAAAGTGCTGTACAGTTGAACAACTTAATACATAAACAAACAGTAACGGTAGAAGCAAATAACAATATGAATCAATCAACAAAAGAAGAGCAATTAACTGAGGGGAATAGGGAGAGTAGTGGAATAGGGTGGGGTAGGGGAGGCAGGGGTGAAGGGGAAATAGGAGGAGGGAGGGGGGAAGGTGAGAGTGGGAGGTAAGGGAAGGGAGGGAGATGGTCAAGAGGGAAGGAAATGGAGGGAGGGGAGGCAGGAAAGGGAAGGGGTTTCAAGGGGGAGAATGGAGAAGGAGAGATTTAAGGGAGGTGCGGAATGAGGAAAAGGTGGTGGTCGAGCGGATTGCAAGAGGAAGGGAGTTCCAGTGCAGAGGGGCTAGGAGTTGGAAAGAGCGGAAACGGGAGGGAGCACAAGGAGCCGGGGGAACAGTGAGAAGGAAATGGTCCACAGACCGAAGGGAACGAGAGGCAGAGTAGAAAGAGAGGATGGAGGAGAGATAAGGGGGAGCAAGGCCATGGAGAGATTTGAAGACGAGGCATAGAAAGTGAAATTTAAGTTGGGAGTGAAATGGAAGCCTGGCAAGAGAAGAGAGGGAGGCAGAGATGGAGTCGCGGGGGGGCAAGGAGACAGAGGGTACGAACAGCAGAGTGGTAGATAGATTTGAGGGGGGGCAAGATGAGAAGTAGGTAGTCCAAAGAATAAGGAAGAGCAGTAGAAGAGGCGGGAGAAGATAAGGGAGGAGATTAAGAGTTTGGAAGCATGGAAGGTGAGGGAGGGACAGATCTTGCAAATATTGAAGAGGTGATAGCGACAGGTGCGAGAAGTGATAGAGATATGGTGGGAGAAGGAGAGAGTGGAGTCAAAGTGAATGCCTAAATTACGAGCATGGAGAGAGATAGGAAGATTAGAGGGAGGAAAGTGAATGAAAGGCGGAGGAGAGGAAGAGGGGAGAGAGTTAGAAGGGAAGAACACGACTTCAGTCTTGTTAGTGTTGAGGGAGAGAAAGCGGGAAGACATCCAGTTTTTTTTATGGCAGTAAGGCAAGAAGATAGTTTTAGGTGAAGGTCAGATGAGAGAGAGGAAAAAGAAAGAAAGAGTTGAGTGTCGTCAGCATAGAAGTGATGGGAGATGCCAAACAAGGAGATAACAGGGGCTAGGAGGGAGGTGTAGAGAGAGAAAAGGAAAGGTCCAAGTACCGAACCTTGAGGTACGCCTTATTCTAAAGGTTGGGTTGGAGAGGACCGGCCGCCCCAGGAAAC
The DNA here is from genome assembly GCF_040938575.1 of Ambystoma mexicanum. Lineage (NCBI taxonomy): Eukaryota > Metazoa > Chordata > Amphibia > Caudata > Ambystomatidae > Ambystoma > Ambystoma mexicanum. The sequence continues at coordinate 573,054,687 of NC_090936.1, forward strand.
AGAAAAAGAGCGGGAAGAGAGATAAGAGGATAACCAGTTGAGAACAGAGTCTTTGAACCCAAAGGAAGAAAGAGTCTGGAGAAGAAGGGGGTCATCGACAGTGTCAAAGGCAGCAGAGAGGTCAAGAAGAATGAGGATGGAGGATTGCTTAGAATGTCGAGCAGAGAAGAGAGAGTTAAGGATATAGGTGAGAGCAGTTTCAGGGGAGTGTTTAGGATGGAAGCCAGATTGGGAGGGGGTAGGAGAGAGAGAGATTGGTGACAAAGGATGAGAGCCGAGAGTAGGCGAGACGCTCAAGAAGCTTGGAGAGGAATGGTAGAAGAGAGATGGGTCGGAAGTTAGAAGGGGATCAGCAGAAGGTTTCTTCAGAATAGGGATGATTGTGGCATGTTTGAAAGCAGAGGGAAAGGTAGCTGAGGAAAGACAGATGTTGAAGGAGGAGGTAAGGTAGGGGATAAGAAGAGGATAGATCATAGGGATAAGAAGAGAAGGGAGAGGGTCCTTTGGGGCGGACGTGGGGTGTGCTTTGGAGAGGAGGGTGGAGACTTCAGAAGGGGAGATGGGTGAGAAGAAGGATATGCAAGATGATGGAGGGGGGGGTAGGTGTGGAGGGAAGATCCAAGGAGCAGTTGATTTTTTGCCAAAGGGTAAGGATCTTGGAGGAGAAGAAGTTAGCGAAGTCAGAGGGAGAAAGAGTAGAGGCGGAGGAGGGATCAGGAGTGGGGGGGAGAGGATTCAAGGGAGAGTTTGGAAGATACGGCGAGGGTGGGAGGCTTGAGAGTGGAGAAGGTTTGAGTAGTAGAAGCGTTTAGCCGATGCAAGACAAGAATCATAGAGAGCGTGGTAAGACAAGTAGGAGGTTTGGTTGGAAAGCGAGGGGGTTTTGAGCCAGAGTCTCTCTAGACGTCGGAGAAGGCGCCTCATAGAGAGGAGTTGAGGAATGAGCCAAGGTTGAGAGGGTTTCCGAGATGGGCGGAAGAGAGAAAGGGGGTAAAGTTGATCAAGGGATGAGGAACTAGAAGAGGAAAGAGGATAGAGCATTGTTTGTTGACAGTAAAGAGAAGTCTTGGAGAGAGGGAAGAGAATAAGAGCAAATGTCATTAAAGAGGGAAGGATCAAAGTTGCGGAGTTCACGTTGTGAGAAGATTGGAGGAGAGGGGCTAGTAGCTGAGGAGTGAGGGAGGGGAGACAGGGAGAAGGAGAGTAAGGCATGGTCGGAGAGATGGACAGGAAGAGTGGAGATTGGTGAGGAAGGGTAAGAGGAATTGAAGATAAGGTCTAGGGTGGAGCCCGAGGAATGAGTGGGGGAAGAAGGTAGGGGGGAGAGGAGGTAAGAGTAGAGGATAGAGAAGAGGGGAGAGGGTTGAGGGGGAGAAGGAAGGTGAAGATTAAAATCGCCAAGCACAGTTAGAGGAGAGGGGGAGGGAGAGATAAGCGAGAGAAGGTGGTCAAGATCTTCATAGAAGGAAGAAAGAGGGCCAGGGGGACGACAGATGATTAGAAAGGAAATAGGGTGAGGAGAGGAGAAAGATTTGTAAAGGAATTCAAAGGTAGGGAAAGAAGGAAGAGATAGTGAGGAGGTGGAGGAGAGGTATTTGGGGTGGTAGAGGAGGCCAATGTCTCCGCCACGGCCAGTTGTGCGAGAGATATGAGAGAAGGAGGACAAGGAAGTGGTTAGGGAGGCGGGAACAGAAGTGTTATGGGGGATCCAAGTTTCAGTTAAACATAGGAAATTAAGGTTGAGACGGAAGAAAATGTCAAGAACTGCTGCGGTCTTGTTGCAGATGGATCTGGCGTTCCAGAGCGCCATGTTCATTTGGCTGGAGTGATGGGCGGTGGGGGGGTAAATAAGATTAGGGCGGTGAGAGAGGGTGGGATTGTGATGGGAGGAGTGACGGAGGGGATAGAAGAGGGGACTGGGCATGAGGAGGGAAAAGGAGAGTAGGAGGGAAAAGGAGAAGGTAGGGAGAGTGGTAGAGGGGAGAGGAGGGAAGAGAGGGTGGTGAGAAAGAGGCTTGGTAGATCGCGTAACAGAGTATTTGGAGATCCGTGGAGCTATGAGGCTCGCTGCTGATGCGACTGGTGATGGTGAGAACAGAGACCAGTGTAGAAGTTTTGAGTAGAGCCAACGCTCTATGGACACACTGAGTGAGGGAGGGGAAGGATTAGCAGCTGGGGCTGAACAGTAGAAGGTAGGCACGTGTGAAACTAAGTGGGATTGGGCTGGGGACTAAGATGAGGATGGGGAGGAGAATTAGCAGTGGGGTTAAGTAGTAAGGGTAGGCATGTGCGAAACTTGCTGGGTCTGAGTTGAAGGAGGGGTTGAAGGGGAACAGGTAGGGGGGACTGTAAGGTATGTGGCAGGTGAGTGCCAGCAAGGAGGAGGGCAAGTAGATGTCACGTACAGAGCTGGAGGGTAGACGGGTGTCCGAAGTAGTCAGGAGACTATGGAGAGAGTGGAGGGCAGAGTGTAGTGGCTCCAGCCGCTGGGAGAAGGGAGTTCAGGGCAAACACACCAGGTAGGGAGGCGGGAGATAGACGTGAGGCTAAGAGTGGTGCTGGCGTGGGCATTGGAGAGGCTGAAGACAGTGGAGGAGCTAGGTAGGTCCAAGTATAGAATGAGGGGGCTCCAGCCGCAGTCGGGTGGGAGCCTACAGCAGACACGTTCTGCGCGGGGTGATGAAGCAGGGTCTCCCAAGGGCAAGATGGCAGTTCAGGGCGGTAGAGGCCAAGTTCAAGTGGAGAATGAGGTGGCTCCAGCCGCAGTCTGGTAGGAGCCTATAGCAGACACGTCCTGCCTGGGGTGATGAAGCAGGGACTCCCTGGACAAGATGGCAGTTCAGGGTGGTAGAGGTGGGCAGAAAACACTGCTGGTAGGACGTCGCTATAGTTGGAGGTCCGGGTGGGGGGGCACCAAGAACAGAATGGAGGCCTGGAGGATTGCAGGCAGCCAAGATGGAACCTGTGCAGTGCAGTGCGGCTGACGTCGTGAGGGTCGGGTGGGGTGGTACCAAGAACAGAATGGAGGCCCGGACGAGGATTGCAGGCAGCCAAGGTGGATCCTGTGCAGTGCAGTGCGGCTGATGTTGTGAGATTGCAGGCAGCCAAGGAGGATCCTGTGCAGTGCACTGCGGCTGATGTTGTGAGGGCCTTGTGGTGACACCAAGAACAGAGTGGAGGCCCTTTGGGAGACTGCAGGCGGTCAATGTGGAACCTGTGCAGTGCAGGTGCCAAGAGCAGTGTGGAAGCACCAGCGGGAGGATTCCGGTGGCCGAGGCAGGAGGGCTGATGCCGCTAACTTGAGCAGCTGCGCCCGTCCCTGAGAGGGGAGGGCCGAGTGGCAATAGAGGCGGGAGGGAGCACACCCGGAACACTCACGCTGGGTAGCTCGGGCAGCCGGGGTAGATGGGCTGGTGCCGCGAGCCCACAGAGCCGCTCCCGCTCTTGAGTGGGGAGGGTTGCAGGCGGCTGCACCAGGAGCAGTGTGGAGGCGTCGGCAGAGGTCACAGGCAGTCAAGGCGGGTGAGCCGATGGTCCATTCCTGAGCAGCCTCTCCCGCAGCCGAGTGGTGAGGGCCGCGGGTGAAGGCACACCTGAGCCCGCAGGACGCAGAGGCGGGAAGGCACAGGACCAGGGAGGCTTTGTTGGTGATCCTGGACAGCCGCTCCCGCAGCCGAGTGGGGAGGGCTGCGGGTGAAGGCACACCTGAGCCCGCAGGACGCAGAGGCGGGGAGGAACAGGACCAGGGAGGCTTTGTTGGTGTTCCTGGACAGCCGCTCCCGCAGCCGAGGGGGGAGGGCTGCGGGTGAAGGCACACCTGAGCCCGCAGGAAGTAGAGGCGGGAAGGCTCAGGGAGGCTTTGCTAGTGTCAGAGCGGGAGGAGGCCCCACCGAGGGACCGATCCAGATACGACTGAAGGTAGCTCCGATTCCTGGTGAAGTTGCTGTCAGAGTGGCCTCAGGAGACGAGGCGCAGGAACGGAAAAAAGTAAGTAGTGTCCATGTCAGGATACACTCTTATATCCTGTATCCTGACATGAGTGTATCCATGTCAGGATACACTCTTCAATTTGGCCCAGGAAAACATTCAGGCCTGCCACCCCTCTATGCCAGTAAATATTCATTAAAAGAAGATGTATTAGTGGGTTTTCGCTCTTTAGTTCTACGGCCAGGATCCCAAAGGGCATATTATGAATCAACTCGACCCCCAGTCGCTGACCTGTACGGATTGTGATCATTAATCCGCCAGAGGGCCTTCCCACTTCGCCAACCCGGGCTGCCTGAAAAAAACATCTCAACCATCTATAACGTGACAAACAGACAACAGTTTCCTGGAGGAATATACATGAATTAGTAGTCAATCGATCCCAGACCTCGGTGTTCCCTTGCAGGTTAAAAAAACCTTGGGAATTCCATGAGACAAGTTTCAACCTCATCTGAGATAGCCCTCTGCCTTGACCTTGTAATTTATTTCCCTGATGCCCATTTGCCTGCGTTGCTAAGGCAGTTACAGCATTACACCATTGTCCATGAGTCCTGCAGAAAGCCCTTTCAGCAAAGTCAATGGGTCCCCTGTTGACCCTTTCCCCACCATTCCTATAACCACCATTTGCCGATCATTCAGGGCATTTTTCGGGACCCACCCGTTCATAGGAGCTTCCGACAACGTCACTCTTTCAATTGTAAAGCCCAAGGCGTTTAGCTTGGCGCTCTCTGCAAGAACCAACCCCATGACCAGTCAGGAATGAAAATAGATTACACATACTTTTGATTGTGGATGCATTCCTCTCAATATCTGGGGAGGAAATTGTTCTTAGAGTTGAGATCTCTGAAAAACACATTCCATCTATTTAAACACACATCTACCCCACAATCCTGCATACAAGAAAATACAACTTTTTTTATCATCCAAATGTATTTCAGGCATAGACTGAGCCCATTGACGGATGTGGGGGAGTTCTCTCTCTGCTTGGAAGAGGAATGATGGTTGTAATTGCACCAGGACCCACAGTGCCCCATAAAAACTGTTCCCGGTCCTTGCGGTCCCTCTGGGGCTACTTAGGGACTGGGCAATAGTTGATAAGGACCTGTTGGACAACTTTGCAGATTTTCTTTATCACTTCTCCAGACTAAACGATCGTGTGGAGACAGTCCCATATGCCGCGAGTTGTGTCCTGCATCATCCATGACACCCAGAGCTCTGCTCAAAATCTGGTGGTCCTCTGCGGCCGCATGATGTCCCACATTTGATTGGGTAGAGAAGGTTGGAATCTTTGACCAGTTCTCCTTTGCGGTTTTCTAAGTGGTATTTACATGCTAGGACTTCTCCATATGGCGAATATTACTCGAAACACATCCATAATGTACCGGCCAATAAGTTTCCCATACAGGCCATACCGGGCTCTCCTCTGGACATTGTTTAAAGTTCTCATTGTCGAGGGATGGGGGGTGGGGGGGAGTCGGTCGCTGTTGCGCCGAAGCAAGATGGCAGCCTGAGTGCCGAGCTCCAGACTGAGAGGGCACATATCCCTTCATTTCTCCTCTCTGCTACAGCTATTTGACACATCTCTGCTGTGGCCTCTGCGGGGATATATTTCCCAAATCTCCGCCAAGACACAGACCTGCAGCACATCTAGAAACATCATTACAGCCGCCGGAGGAGTGAGGGCAGTGGGCTTGCCCCATGGGACGGCTCTATAGGAGACGGCAAGCCCAGCTGCCAGACGCCGCGGCGCTGTCGGCCCTCGTTGGGGGAGGGGCGCCCCGGACCTGAGAGCCGCGCCAAGCCACTGTCTTCACCCAGCCGACGACCCGATCTCTGAGGCGGGGATCTCACCTCACACGCCCGGATCTTTGAAGGGCCCCCCTGCCTGGGACCGCTGTGAGCTGCCTCCGTTGTGGACCTGGACGTTGGGGGGCCAGCACCATCTCTGCCGTTGATCCCGCGCTGGTGCGCGATTCGCCGCCCCTCCCTCATCCTGCCTTACTCCTGGAGAACAGCCCGGCCCGGCTCACGGCAAGGTAGGACGGCCCTAAGAGGGTGCGGGCTGCTCCTGCGGAGCCACGGTTTTTTCACTGGCGGCCCTGCAATCCCCTCCATTTTCCTCTCCGCCCCAGCCCTTGGGAGTGACTGTTGGCGGCCGCTGGATCAGCCCATGCGGCTCTGGGGCGCCTGCGGCCCGGGCACCTTGAAGGAGGCGTCCCCTGGGCCCTCTGGCGCTAGGATCACCTGGACTCCGGGGACCCTTCCCCACCCAACCTCAAATCAACAAGTGCTGTGACCCCCCCGTGGGACTTGGTCCGCTCCTCTCCAGTGGCTCTGGACCGGGTGGTGGGCTCCTGGACCTCTGCGCTACGGACCTGACCTATGCACACGTCCTCAGTGCATGGCAAACACCCTCACGACAAGCTGCTTACCCCCTGGCTGCCACCACTGACAAACCACTTTGTCCTGAGTCCCTCCATAGGGGCCCCCCCATTGCCGCTAACAACTCTGCAAAAAGTAACATAGGGGCGAACACATAATCCAGAGGCTTTACCATGGTCTGACTAGGCCGGTATATAGGCTCAGCGGGATAAACTCTTCGCTACGCAGGATCTCTTTGGTTACTCCATGTGGCCCTGACCGCTGCACGGCCCAGTGCTGCTCAACAAAATCTGACTTGCAGGCGGCTGGCCCTGCCCACATACATCGCGAGCACACTCACTAAATTTCTCCTAGGGGGACCCCTACCTCTGCATATACAGTCTCGGCCTGATTCCACTAGCGAAGGCGCCACCTGCACTGAAACCACAGAGGGCCAGCACTCAAGGGCTACTACGGCGGTGAGCAATCGCATCCCGGAAAAAAAAGAAGCCTGTGAACACAGCTCAACCAGGGGTACCTACATAAACCCAGTCAATAGAAGAACCCCTTAATCAACTGCCCGGATACCCCAGGGTCTGAAAATCGCTACCAGGCCACCAACATCTCTATTCACACTCGCTTACCATTGCTCCCGGGACCCTCCCCACATCCTCACCATGACTAAGGGCACAGGTGCAGGGAAAAAGCAAAGCTCGCTAAATATGACCTATCACACGCCATCCAGGTCGGCGGCTGAGACCCCGGAGGAAATGCCTGCCACCTTACCCCCATCAGTCCCAGAGGACTCACAGAAGATGCTGGAATATATTCGGGAGGGCTTCACCACACTGCACACTAAACTTGACAATATGATGGCACCATCTCCTCCATAAAAGCCCATATCGAGAAAACAGACGAACAAGTCGCTGAAATTGAAACTAGGGTAGGGGCCACCGAGGATGACCTGGGCTCTCTCTGCGCTACGGTTTCCACACTTTCCAATCGGGTGTCGGCAGTAGAGAAGAAAAATTATGATCTTGAATCCTGCTCGAGACGAAATAACCTGCGCATTGTCGGAATACCCGAGGACAATATCATGGAGCCCATGGAGGACTACGTGGAACGCATCCTCATGACACTCCTGGATACACCGAAACTCTCCCCGCAGTTTGCAATCGAAAGGGCTCACCGATCCCTAACCGCAAAACCCAGACCGGGGGCCCCCCCACGGTCCATCATAGCCAGAATCCTAAACTTCTGTGACTGTGATGCCCTCGTATGAGCAGCCAGGTTTAAGGGAGAGCTTCTTCTGGGGTCGGCTAGGATCCACCTCTACCCGGACTTCTCTTTGGCGGCACAGCAGGAACGCAAAACCTTCTTAGCTGTGAAAAAGAGACTCCGAGACTTAGGAGTTAAATACTCCATGCTGTTCCCTGCAAAACTAAGGATCGAACACTCCAACCAAACATTTTTCTTCACGATCCCGGAAGAGGCCTCAAAGTTTAATGATGAGCATTTCCCTGGCTGATCCCTCTTCACCACAGTGGAGGTTTAGTCTGGTTTGATATCTACCAATTCGGCCTATGCCAGCAATAGGCCGTACACAGCCTTGCTCATGATAGTGACTATACCTCCCAAGAATACATTAGTTGTCAGTTTGTTTCCTCTTGTTAAGCTGATCCTCTGTTATGCGGTCCTCTGAGGACACAAAAACTCACTGTGTTTAGTAATTACCAATACCCTAATGCTTTCCTAGTCCTGAGGGATAGCAGAGAATCGATTCACAAGCTCCCGGACGGGATACCGGGGACCTGATCATATTCACAATTATACTGTGTCATTCTTAACCCTCACGGGAATGCATTAATGTACGTTCACCTGGGTTCCACAGGGGTGCTGAACGAAGCTGGACTACTGCGGTTTCCACCAACCTGATGCGCAGCGAAGTGATGGTAGACTGCACTTGCCCTCTTAGTTTCGTCTGCTTGGCTCGTAAGAGTATTCTCCTAAAATAGGGAGGGTAATTAGCCACCTGTGGGAAGGGGGATACACTAGCTCCTTGTTCCCCAAAAGCCACCAACCTCCCCCCTTCATGAAGTCTCACCTTATGATTTGAAAGGATGAACTCTCCATCCTGCGAGAAATGCAGGGGCGCGTTGTGGTTCAGTTTCTTCACTGATCCGAAGGTATTTGGCAGAGTTCCAGACAGGTATAGTCTCTGAGGTAAGTGATATGTATTACGGAATATATAGTTCGTTAAGAGTTCTGATGTCTGTTTATTCACTCTTGCTCTCTTCATACCTTTTTCACTTGCAGAGTCTTTCCCAGAATAAGTTTGCCTCGTTAGACGAAGATAGCGCTTAGGTAAGAGTCCGATTTGTACCAAGCGCTATTTGGTTAGGGCTGTAGTTCCAAACTTAAATAACAATGTCTCTATCTTCTTTGCAGGTGCGGTGCCTTGCCGAAAATGGCTACGTAGAAAGAGATCAGCGCCGCGTCGAGCGGTGAATTCCGAGTAAGTATTTGCGGTAAGTAAAGAATGTCCTTGTCGGCACCTCGCTCACCTTGTTTTTGTTATTGTCTTTCCAGATGCGAACTTTCCGGCGAAGAATCAACGGATGCTGCGCTCTGCCGAAGTGGTGCCTTGAAGACTGGCGAGTATGGCGCGGCGCTGCAGCTGGCGAAGCCGCGCGGCTTTTATTAATGACCCTTCTCTTTGTCCTCAGGTGCGGCGATTGTGATTCTAACCTTCTGTCTTCTCTTCTCCTTTTCTATTCCTCAGGATGAACTCCGGATTCAGGACGGGCGTGGCTGTAGACTGGATGCTGGACTGCAGGCACGGTGAGCGTTACACTGCTAGATGCAGAATAACGCGAAGCGTGTGCTGCTCTTCGGGCGTGGTTTAAATAGCCTCAAAAAAGTAGTTCCCAGGTAAGAAGTCCCAGTACCACACCCAAGCACAAAATAGTTCCCACAGGAAAAGTAGTCCCTTCAAGGCCTGTACATGAGTTTCTTGCAGGATAGCCTGCATAGTTTGAAGTTGGAAGTATGAGCCTGGCGCCTATGGCGCCAGGACTGAACCCACATGGCTCCGAGGCGAGGTCCTCTGAGAGTCTTGAGACTTGTCAGGTGTCTGTTCCCTGGACAGGTGGACTTGTTCCAGATGTCTGGGGGCAGACATCGTGACATTTAACAGGTTGTTATAGCCCCCTTGTTCCAACCAATAATCCTCTGCAGGCATGACCTACACTAAACACACTAGCTAATCCTACTGTATTGGAAATCTCCTTACACTCTCTCCAGTCCGCTACGCCATCGCCAGGCCAGCTAACATGCCCCCAGGCGCTGATGCAGTGAAGTTTGCTGTTGTTATGGTTGGGTTGGGGTATCATTCCTCTGTTTGGGGGAGGGACGTGTGTGGAGGGGATGGGATGTTATGTTAAAAAAGTCTTGACAACCACCAGAGATGCCACACATAACACATCAGTACATTACAGATCCATAGACAGGGTGACACCTGCCAAGGCCGAGATGGCAAAGGCCAATACTAACTCAGAAAAACTCAAACAATTCCCCCACGCCAATGGTGGATAACAGCTTAACCTTTATGAGCTGGAATATGAGAGGTCTGGGCAACCACAAAAAGATGCAACAGATACAGCGCCAAGGTGTTCAAGTCTTATGCCTACAAGAAACCCACGCTCGCTCTGAACAATGCGAGAGATTCGCAAAACAGTGGGGTACCCAGGGGTACTACACTAATTACTCCACTCAGAGTCGGGGTGCCCTCACGTTAATTCACAGGAGCCTTAAATTCTGTCGCTCCCATTCACAAATAGACCCCCTTGGGAGATATATACTTATCGGCAAATTGCAAAATCAAGAGGTAGCCATCTGGACTATATACCGCCCTAACATTGATGATCCCGAATTCTACCTTCACCTGGCCTTGGTCCTGGAGTTACCCCAGATCCCGATTATATGGGGCGGCGACTTCAACATGATCTTAGACGTTAACCTAGGCAGATTAGGCTCCAGACCTCGCCAGCTCTCAAGGGCAGCCCACACGATTCTCACCATCCTCCCCGACTAGCAGTGGTTGACGCTTGGCGCCTGATGTACCCCGATTCCCGCACATATTCCTATTATTCCTCAGTCCATGACTCACATTCAAGGATAGACAGATGGCTCTTATCGGGCATACTGATCAGGTGCCTGTCCCATTTGGCTATCCTCCCCAGAACGCTAACAGATCATTTTCCGGTGATCATCTCATTGAACTGGGGCCATGGCTATGACAAAACGAGACAATGGAAATTGAGGCCCCATGCCCTCCTAGACCAGGCCTTCGCCTCCGAACTTGAATCTTCCATCGAAGAGTTGTTTGAGATTAACACAGATTAAGTGTCTTCACAAGCCACCCTCTGGGAATCCTTTAAAGCTTACACTAGGGGTATTGCCATATCCAAAGGGAGCGGCATCCTGAAAAAAATCCGGGCGGATATCGCTGACAGCGAATCGTACCTAGCTAGCTTAGAATCCCAATATGCCCAGGACCACTCCCCTGACACACTAGCATCACTGGGGTCGGAGCTTGACAGATTCCGCAGCCTGGCAGAGCGAGAGGTTAAGTTCCTGGATGGCCCTCAGGCGGTGAGGCGATACGGGGAGGGTGAGCGACCAGGCCGTATGCTGGCCAGATTGATTCGGCGCGAGTTTGGAGCCCCCAACATTCCGGCGATAGAAAGGCCCAACGGAACACTAGCTATCTCACCACAAGACATCAACACAGAATTTCTATCATTTTATACCTCCCTATACTCGAAGATCGACGGTCCCCATGTCTCAGAAATCGACTCTTATCTGGAAAGCCTCCCTCTCACGGTTCTGTCCACCGACGCCATCCTCTCCCTGGAAAGACCCTTCACTGCCGAAGAACTTACAGAAGCCATCGAGTCACTGGCGTCAGGAAAAGCCCCTGGGCCGGATGGCCTCCCTATGGACTTTTACAAGCGTTATAAATCTCTTCTGGTTCTGCATTTACTGGCTCTTTGGGAGGAGGCATGTGAAAAAGGTATACTCCCACCTCTCTCCGAGAGGCTGTGTAACAGTTCTTCTCAAACCCGGCAAACCCCCCACTCAATGCAGTTTGTACCGCCCCCTCTCGTTAATTGTAACGTCAAAATATACGCTAAACTACTGGCCAACCGACTGGCTTTACTCATGCCCCACATCATTCACCCTGACCGGGCAGGTTTCATCTCAGGTAGGTAGGTCCACATCCCTAAACCTTACAAGACTCTTCAATGTGATTAGTAGGATCAATCCAAAGACACAGGTTGTGGCAGCCACTTTAGACATGCAGAAGGCATTTGACTCAGTGCCTTGGGAATATTTGTGGCGAGTCCTTGAAAAATGCAAGTTTGGCCCCAACTTTCGTACCTGGGTCAGGCTCCTCTACACCGGCCCAGTGGCCAGGGTCCGCACTGAGGACAGGTGTTCCACCCCCTTCCAGATAGCCAGAGGGACGCGACAGGAATGCCCCTTTTCGCCGCTAATATTCGCCATAGCTATGGAACCCTTTGCGGACATGATGCGCCAGTCACACTCCCACAGAGGCTTGCGCACTACGGGCCAGTCCGATATTGTCTCCCTATAGGCCGACGATGCTCTTCTTTACATCCGCTCCCCAGAAACCAACCTTGCTCCAATCCGGAACGGTGTGGCCCGATTTGGACACATATCTGGCCTGAAGGTTAACTGCTCTAAATCGGTCCCATTTCCGCTCACAGATGCCACGCAACCACCCTCCGATCTAAGGGGATTCACTTGGTCTCAATCCAACATCACTTACCTTGGGGTGGTGGTCTCCCGGCACACAGAGAAGCTCCGTGTTGACAACTATCAGAATTACCTCACCAACCTGACCACCAAAACCGCTAGCTGGGCTAGACTCCCCATCTCCCTAGCTGGTAGAATCGGAATACTTAAAATGGTAGTGCTACCTCAACTCCTGTACCGATTCACCAACCTTCCTTTATGGCCAGGTGATGAATTCTTCAAGACGCTACGCGGCATAACTAACACCTTCCTCTGGCATTCCGGTGCAGTCCGCCTCAAACTAACTACACTTACCACCCCCAAGGAATTAGGCGGGTTCGGACCCCCGACTGTACTGGGTGGTAGCCCAATCCCAATTTGCTTTCCATCGGTTCAACACCATAGATTCCCCCCCCTCATGTCCGACTTGAGAGACTAAAGGTTAGCGAGCGAGCGATCGGCTCCCTCATTCTCAAACCCGTCCGACCTGATCTTGATTCAGCAGACCCCGTTGTTAGTACATACTTAGCACTCACCAAGATATGGGCAATGGTTGCTACACCTCACCCATTTCACGGGGACCTCCCGCTCTGGAATTTGTTCCCCGATGTTCCATACATTCCCCAATCCATTGTATCTCGCTGGTCTGAGGCAGGGTTCTTGACACTTCGCGATGCCTATGAACAGGGCAATTTTCTCGAATGGTCAGACGTCCCTCTCTCCCTCAGGCGTAAGCCATCAGCATGGCTACAATACTCCTCGCTTCGGAAGAATCTTAAAGCCAGATACCCCGGATTCCCCACACTGCCACCGGACGATCCCATAATTGCTGAACTCTGCTCCTCCGATTCCTTCAGAGGGAAGGTATCAAGACTTTACAATCTATTGCAGACTAGAGCTGCCCCGGCTTTTACCAAACTAAGACTTAGGTGGGAGGAGGATCTTGGAGTCGAGATTACCGATGAGCGCTGGTCCCGTATGTGCGCTCGTACTCAGGATGTGTCCTACAACTCCAAGTTTAAATTACTACAATTTAAGGTGCTGCAGAGATATCACCACACGCCACGAATTCTCTCCTCATTGCCCCCGATGTGGCGCCGACCAAGCCTCTTACATTCATATGATTTGGCAATGCTCTCACCTCACGCAATACTGGACTGAAATATGCTCCACACTATCCGACATACTAGATCACACCATAGTCCCTTACTCCTATGCGCTGCCTCTTCCACGATTTCCCCAGGTTGAAGCGTGACTCTAGGAAATTGGCAGGTCTCTGCATGGTGCTGGCAGTACGCTGCATACTAATGAGCTGGCTCCGTCCTAGTGCACCCATGTACGCGCAGTGGCTCAGGGCAGTCACATGGGCGCATGATACCGAGGAGGCCTGGGGTGCATTGCAACATCCCCACTTGAGACCAAGGGACACTTGGCGTCAGTTCCGCAACTACAGGTTTGCCTTGACCTCCAATTCAGATTCAGAGTCTTCCCTCCCTCCCCCCGGTCTCCACAATGATTCCCCCCTGTGATTTGTCTCTCTGTTAGCCCTGGTCCCAATAGATCCTTTATTATCCGACCCTTGTGATCTGCTTGATCATTTCATACTGTACTGTGAAGTTTCCTTGTTGTAAATTGCAAATGGATGTCATTCTGTGCCCATCTGTTTTTTCCTGTGTGTTGTCAAGTCGAATAAATAAAGGTTTAAAAAAAGTTCTCATTGTCCCATGTAGTTGTTTCCATGTCGCTGACTGGCTCCAATGTTATAGAGCTTCTTGGAGCTTCTAGTGCACCTGAGTCTATGCTCAAGTTCAGTGGCAAAAGCCATTGCTCCCTCTGGACCGCGCTGTTGCACCAGCTCCACCTCTTCAGCCTTGCAACTGTCTTCAGGATCACTCCTTGATGATCAGATAACTTGCTACTTTGTTGATAACTAATAAGGACTTTGGTTTGGGTATAAGTCTCAGCAGCTATGTCCAACTGGACTCCCATGTCTCTCTTGGAAACATTTACTTGTGCAGTCAGGGCCCCCCCTGACCTCAGCTGTTTTTTTTCCCCTTCAGAATAGGTCGGAGCCTTCAGGAGACCTGTGCCCCTGCTCAGGTAATCCCCCTCATCCTCCTGCATCAGAGCTTTGCGCTTTATTTTACATGTAGGACCAAACAACTGCTCCGTGATGGTTCTTTGATTTCTTTTTCTCATAATGAGAACATTGCGTTTTCTGCTGCACTGTCTCAGTGAGATTTAGGACTGCCCCCTCTGCGTTTCATATCTGGTTTTGTTCCAGGGAGCTACTTTTTCTTTTTAGGACAATCATTGGTCACCAATGCCTCACTTTTGGGACCTGCTTCATCCTCGGAAGAGTTTATAATGAAAGGGCATTGACATTGTAGCAAGGGGGCCGAAGGCATTAGGGTAAGAGCTGGCATTACTGGAAACATCAAGTCCCCCATAATGTCCAATTTTAGTGCAATGGCATCCAGATAATTTGAATGCCCCTTCACTTCCTCATAGACGTGATCATAGAGAGCAAAAAAATAACTTACCACCATATTCAGTGCTGAAATTGTGGGAGACTTCAGACATATCAGTTTGTCCGCTTCCAACAGAGTATGATGCAACGTTGGGTCTTCATTAGACAAACTACAGGTTTTTTGCTCCTGTAAATGTTGATCAGTTCTGGACTTGTCCAGTATTTTTATCAACTCAGTAGGTGAACCGAAGACAGAGGCACCACAGGATTTGCTGTAACCCATTTGTCTCGCTCTCAAACGCAGGCACTTGAGCCAAGGCGCTGACCACTGAGCTGGCAAAGTCATTCATATTCCGATCATTCACGTGACGGTGGTCGACTTCTGCAGTGGCTTTCAGACCTACTACAGGCCTTGCTTCAATGCTTAATACTGACTTTTTTTAAAAGTAGCTGATCAGTTGGTTTCCGATCCCCTGTTGGTCCTTTGATGGAAGATAGGCAGGAGAGGATGGTCCGCTGCAGCTCGTTCCCCTTTGTTTCTGTGAAACCCATTCATTCGAGGCAATGTGTGCAACTGTTGTTGGCGTCCTCCCGCGGGGCTTGATATAATGTCCACCTTGGACCCATCCTCTTGACGGAACACGCAATTCCCCGGGTGAAACTGCCCACTCTGTTTGATTACTGGCTCTCCTAGAGACCGGCTCGTATTTCTGGATAATCCCTTGGGAGTTTCCTGGGCTCCCTGCTCCTTAAGCCTATTTGTGCAGCCATATACAGATCTCGAGTAGCCTTAAGTGCGGTTTTTAGTCTTTCAACTTCTGAACCATATATTGCCTGATAACCGTATTCGGGGAATGCGCCGGCAGTTATAGAACTATCAAGGCAACGGAAGCACTGGGGAAAACAATACAATAATTATTTAACTCATTTGAATCAGTCCTCCCTCTATTGCTCCCACATCTTGTTCACCTCTTTGAATGAGCCTCTGGTGTAAAGGACGTGCGTCCAAGCAATGAGGTATCCCTTAGGACGATCAAATAAGTTCTGTAAAAATCCTATAACAGTATTCACAGAGTCAGTGAAAAAGTTCCTTCCGTCATTGCCTGGCCGGGCTTCCGCGTACTGCAGACCGCTTCACTTTGCAACACTTCGCGTGTTGGCAAGAACTTCCAAGAGGCAGAGTTAGCAAAACTGTAAGCAGGTAGGGAATTTGGAATTAAGAAATATCAGACTGGATTAGCCAGATTGATTATAGCAATGACATTGCATACATATTCTAAGCATTCCCTTCTCCCCACAGATGGAGCCTCACCATGACCTTAAAGGCAAATCTCCATCCTCTTTCAGCAGCATCACATGCATATCTCCACACTCCTTCCCATGCTTCGTTCTCCCCGCCAATGACTCCATGATTATAGTCCCAATGTTTGTTCTCAATGCCGCACAGGCAAACCTCCACCCTTCATCAAACAAACCACATGCACATATGATCATGGTCTCTACCGAACCACCAACAGACACATTCAGATACCCCACTCACAACCCCATATGCAATTCCGCACTCAACACCAAATTCCCCACACAGGTATACACCAAACTCTAGCCAGACCCCGACAAATCCCAATCCATCCCTTAGAAGAGCATCCCACGGCCCACCAAATATGTCACTTTTTGGCACCGCCTACACCTTCCATCTATATTTTCATATACGCATGACTAATGTCCTTACACAATGCATATTAGAGCAGCGGAGAAAAGAGGAGAGCACAGTGGGAATGGGGGTGAGGGAGGAAAGCGCAGAAACAGATGAAGAGGACTGGTGGATAAGTTACTAACTTTGGAACCAGAAGACCCAATCTCGAATTCCAGCTTTCTCACAAACAAATGGGTTATTGTGGGGTGTGAGGGAGGGCAGGTCTTTCCTGTCCTTCGGTTTGCTTATCTGCTTAAGGTGGAGTGTTTAGCAATACGTTTAAACCCAGTATAACATGCTTTTTGTTTAACTAAAATTAAAATTCAAGAGAGAAGGGGTGTGTTTTTGTGGCTAAATTGGTGGCTTTTGACCTAGAAGATATTGATTATAATCATGAATCCCACATTGGGGGAGGTGGGGAGAGTCGGGGGGAATTATCTCCTGTACTCCAGGTTTATCTGACAAACATGGAAATGCGTAGGAATTAACCTAATGCAAGTATAATATGCTAGATTAAAATCAAAAGATCAGAAAGGAAATTAATTGGGCAGCTGCTGTCTAGCAGTGAATGTGCAGACTTTAAAACCACAAGATCTAGGTTGTTATTCATGATTCCCTATTAAATAAAAAAAGCTTTACTTTGGGCAAATCACACAACACTAAAGTGCAATATTACACAAAAAGTCTGATGGCCTGATTGATAGGCTAAATCATAGACTTCATAACCAGAAACACTGGATTACAGACCTGGGCATTACTTCATTGTAATAATGTGTTACTGCTTGCAGCTTTCTTGAGCTATCTTCCAACACCCCTGAATTTGCCACTCACCACGTTATGGTTCTATTAAAAGTCGATATGCATTGAACGGTTGGTCGTTTTAACAGCTAGATCAGCAGGGTTTGCAACCTTTGTCTCTCCAGATGTTTTTGACTGCAACTCCCATGATCCGTCACCGTTGACTATGCTGGCTAGGCTAATTGGAGATGTAGTCCAACCCATCTGAAGAGCCAAACGTTGCAGAGCTATGTGATGGTGTCCATTAATCAGTTTGTTAGCGTTAGGCAGATTATTTTAATTAAGCACAGTAATCAGAATCTTCGGTCAATCTTCCAGACTTGGGTACAGCTAGTGATGCTGTTAAACTCACAAGGTTCTCCAAGTGGGAATCATGACAGAGCAGCCCAGGACTAACTCTCAGGAGATAGGTGGTAAGTTGCACCGGTACAGTACACACTTTTGTTATAACCAAGCTAGGGAATGTCCACACGCTATTTTCTTCCTAGAATCTCCATATTAGAAAAGTCACAGAGAAAAAGCAATACAATCATGGGTAAGCAACTTTGCAAAACCATACCATACTTTAATGTATCTGGTAAGTAACGCAGCCTTATATACAGTTTGTTGGGGTCAAAAGACTGTCAATCCAAGAAAGAAAAAAGCAGTAAGAGGCAAGTAAAGGCTTTTCCGTCTGGGCTGTTTTAAGAAGAGACCAAAGCAGATTAGTATTGCAAATAGGGAGGAGTCTTTGGCGGGAAAAAGTTACCTTTGTTCTAAAGAGCCCCAAGAAGCAGTTCCTGGAATTCCGCTGGAGGAAGCCCACACGAGTTCCTTGATGATTAAGTGGTCCAGGGATGAAGAAATGTATGAGGAAAATACTTGCTCTCCTGACTCTGTCACTTCTGGCAATAACTTGTTACTTTGCAAGTTGTTCAAGGACGAGTCACCAGTGCAGGAGAGGCCCCAATACTCTTGGGAAGAGCAATTATTCCAGAGTCAGTTAAGTCCAAGGTGAGGGGTACGCACGCAGAGGAGAGGAAAGGAAAGGAGAGTCCTCTGTGATCACTGTTTGCCAGCAATGCAGGGTTCCCTTGTCATCCCCAAGCACAAGATTTGGTTTCTGGAGGTGTGGTCAGCTCGGAGAGAGACCCCAAGCAAGAGTGAATGCTGAAGAAATGACTAACAAGTCATACTTAAGGAGGCCAGCTACAGAAGCAGGGACATGAAGGGAAGTATGGCATTGCAGTTGCCAGAATCAAGGCAGCAGAGGCCTCTGGAGCTTCCTAGTCAGGGAGATGGAACCAGAGGGTTTGTGTGATGTCCTGGTATGATGGTTCTCTGGCCAGTTTTGGAGTATTCATATTCCTGGTAGCGAAGGGTTACACGCTTCCAAGTCCACCGATGCAGTCACGAGCAGGAGCTTCCTGGAGATTATACCTTTGAGAAAACCTTGTGATCCGGCGGTTCCCACAAGATAGGAGCAAAAAGCAGTGCAGTGGGTTCCTCCTGGCTATCCTCTAGAGGATAAGCTTCACCCATCAGATTACTTGCATCAAAGGATACTGGTGGAGAGCTCTTCGAGCAGCAGGCTATCCAGAATACATGTTCTGGGTTCCAGCTGTTGACAAGCTGAGCAGGAAAAGGGGGCATGCATTCATCCCCGTTGGGAGGCAGGGATTGGACAATCACACATAAACCATCATTCATACTGAGAGTTTGTACGCCAATGGCCAGCCATGCCTCTAACCACACCTATGCACACAGGAAGGACTGTCACAACAGTATGAATCCGAGACAGACTGATTGCAGGACCCTGTCCTCTGAGATATCCAGTGGCCAAAGATGGCCATCTCATCTGCCATACATAAATGACAGGACTAATAATATGATCCCTAAAGCCTTTGTGGCAAACTCAGAACCTCTTATTTGATGTATGGAGTTCGGGGTTTGTCAAAAAGGACCCAGCCAGGTAAAATTGATTCACTATGTGGAACCCTTTTACATAGGTGAAAAAGCCACTGCCATGTGACAAGAGAGAGGGTACTCTCGCTGGAGACTAAATGGGCATTCTACTTAACTGTTCACATGCTGCAATGTTAGGTTTTCCATAAATGTAGTGTTTTAATAGCATGGACTGCTCAATCACCTTGTTGAGGATCAGGTCATTGAGGGGTTAAGTGTTCGTAAGAGGTCTTACTCCAACCTTAGTTTGCTGAAATAAGAGCACAGATTTTGGTCCCAGTTTCCCCACTTATCCAAAATTGTATGAGCAAGCAAGTACAGTTGCAGCAGACAGCGCGTTGGGCTGTCTATTTTGGCTGATCGTGTAAGCGGACTGGAGTTTATCTTGGTGGCTAACCTCACGGAGAACAAACAACAAGAGTGGGAACTCAAAGGACTACGGGGAGTGCTTTTTCGATTTGTATTGCCCGTGGAGCTGGTGTGTGAAGGAAGTGGAACGGGAGGAGAACGCCTTCAAATACTGTTTGCTATGCGAAGCATACGCGAGTGCAGTTAAAGCGTGTGAAGGTACGTGATCCCTCCGAGGACTTTTTGAGGGTTGACACAAAGGGGCTTATCGTTTTCTAAAGGGATTTTGGCTGAAGTCCACTAGTAGTTCTTGGGAGCCTTTGGGATTTTGTACTCCTGTGAAGGGTGTTTGTACTGTACTTGCACTGTAAAGGGACATTCGAGAACTAAAATGCGTGGCACGGGTAAACGCCATCATATAAGGCGAATTGAGGCAACCCCTTTGGATAAGGAAGTTGCTAACATTTTAAGTAACCTGGAGACAGGTGATCCCTACCTGCCATGACCACTAAGAAAATCACCTTGTTCTTTCCTCAGGCCAGATCTTAAAGTGTATTACAAACGAGAGTGGAGGGTGAAAAAAAGGGAAGGTGCAAGTGTGCATGAGGAAAAAGCAAAGGAAAACAAGAAGAGGTGCACGTAGCACCTGAAGGGGAAATATTTCAAAGGAATAAAGAGAGGGGTTACAGATCAGAGTGGTCACTCGTAGGAGGAGCAAGGAACCATGCGGTTTCGAAAGTCTCCGATTGTACCGCACAAGCAAAGTATGTGTGAAAGAACTGTATATAAAAGGAAAAGGAAAATATAAGTATATAATTAAATATAAAAGGAAAGGTACATCATGACAAGCTGAACTTGTGTTTGAAGCCAGAAAGGGGCCCAAGCTTGGTGAAAGGAACCCTGAGAGGCCTAACAAAGTGGAATACCTATTGTTTTATGATATTGAAGGAAAAGCAAAGTACATCTTGATAAAACTGAATTTGTGTTGGAAACTGAAAGGAGGCTGAGCTTGGGGAAGGGATCCCTGAGAGGCCTAGCAAAGTTGGAGACCTATTGTTTTTGGTGTTGAAAGGATTGAAGCTTGGGGAAGGGAACCCCAAGGAACTAAAGATACTGAAAGTATTTGAGAAGATTGCAAGGGCTCTGTGGAGAAGGTCTTATGAACAGCCCTTTTTGAATGACCAGCCCTTTTTGATTGAACTCATTTTTGTGACACTGACCAACTACACCTGGTGAGACAACCACCTGAAACGAATCCTGGTTTGCCATTATCTGTTGAACCACTATTTTTCCTTTTTAAAGACTTCCTATCACATTTTTGTAAAGAGCGAGGGGAAGCATAGGTTTAGACACAGACAGACTTTTAATTTGGACTAGCAGGCATCAATGGTCCTTAGAAACATCAGTTAAGGGAACCATCCCTTTAGAGTTAGGGCCAGTTAAGCATTAGACCAACCTAGGAACCTTAGTGAATAAAGGTTTTGAAACTAACCTCTTTGAGTCTGTGTCTCTCTTGATACCATGTCGGTTTCACAAGGGTACAAGTCCTTTGTCCCAAGGTGTAAGGCTCTGCAAGAGCTGATGTTAAGGGTTGTGGGAGGATAGTGGTACCCCCAGTCTGTGTTGTAAAATTGATGGAATGGGCAGGTTTTTTGCCGGCCATCAGAGGGGACCTAGGACTAGTCATGGTTGGCCACCTCCCTCGCAACTAGCACTAGGACACCCAGGATTTGGATCTTGAGTCGCTAACACTTCTTGGTTGTAATTCCAGTGGATTTAAACAGTTTTATTAATCACAAAATGGGGCAATATTTCAAAATAAAATTTGATTTTGTTCTTGCAGGAAACCTGGTTGTTGACTACTCCAGTTATTGATGGTTTCAGTATTAGGACAAAGAAAGCAAAAAAAGGTAGACGATTTGGGGGCATAATGGCAGCAATTATTCCAGGGTGGGATTAGAGTATTGTGAAGTTGGCTTCTGGGGCTGTTTGGCCACTACCCTATCCATTGATATGGGGAATGTGGCGACTAAAAACCTTCTGATTAATGCATATTTTAATCGTGGTACAGGAAAGCTGGAAGAAATAATTTTGGAACGGGAAGAGGTGCTTGTGGACTGCACATGTCAAAAACAGCATCTGTTGGTAACTGTGAGGGGAGATGTGAACTTTAGTTGCCCCCTGAACATTGAACCATATGTGGAAATTGAGCTTTGGTGGTTCCATGCTGTCTTCAAAAAATGCTGAATTACTTAAGGATACTAGAGGGCTGGTCTGGGTCAGATTTATGGGCAGGTGGGGCTCCATTCAAATAAATGGTAATTTCCCTGGGGATGTTTCTGGTCAGCCAACATAGCATGGGCCAGTATCTTGTTCCACAATAGACCATATTTACGTGGCAAACCTTTTGGGCAATGATATTTTATTGTTTGCCGTGGAAAAGACAAAATCTTGAGTGATCACTCTTTTTTGATTCCATCAATACGTGTATGTCAGTAGGTCGGGAAGAACATCTTGGCTAATCCCTCTGTAACAAGTCAAATATGTGTGAATCCGGGAAAAATGAATTGGAGGACTGCATGTTGTTGGTATTAATCGTCGCTAGGTGAAAGGGAGAGATACTGTTCCCCCTGCAACTTTTTCTGATACTTGAAACCATTGGCAACCTCTTCTAGCTACAAACAAAAATTGAAGGCAAAGGCCTTTTGACAATAAGTAGAGGCGTGCCTTCAATACTGTGGTTAGAAATAGGAAAAGACAAAAGCAAATATACGTGTGGGAGGTGAGGCAGGATATGAACTGCACTATCGAAGAGAATTTGTAAGAGGCACAAGAACTGGCTAAAGCTCCACGGGGTACAGGTGTATATTAAAACAAATAAAAATATGATGAAATCCCTAGGGGCGAAGGATGAACAGGGGATCTGGCGGTTATTAATTAACCATGAAAACGCTCAGACCACCTCTCAGGACAGTTGCGTCTCTTATTTTTCATGAGTTGAGCACTTCTCGTCCTTATTGGCAAAGAACGAGGATAAGGCTTCAAACAAGTTATGGCTTACCCAGTCCTCATGGAAAGTTCATTTGGATTGGGAGGATGTCAAACTAGCTACAGCTAAACTTAATACTTCTAGGGCATTTGGGCCAGACAGGATGTCTAATTTAATTTTTAAGATACCATGGACCTGTGGTCTTGTATACTTTTCACATTTGTTCAAGTGGCCACAGACCAGAATATTCCTAGATAGTGGAATCAGGATATTATTGTGCCCATTTATAAAAAGGGGGAAGAGAGAATCACCCCTGAGCTATCAACCTAGCTCCTTGATCGATGCTCATACGAAGTCTTAGCGGGTTGTGTGTTGAAAGATCTGTTTGGATGGGCGGTGTCGGAAGAGAGGCTTACTGTTCTACAAACAGGCTTTAGGAAAGGCTTGGGAACAGTTGTCAATGGGCTGGTTCTAGCTGCATGTTTGGCTAGAGATAGAAGGGGTTCTAGACATTCTCTATGAGTGGCCAGCTTGGATCTTTCCACCGCCTTTGACAGAGTGGACAGGTCGGATCCCTGCCTTTTAAACATGTCCGTCACCTTTCATGTAAACAATGAGGTTTGAGTCTGATTAAATTCGGAAGGAGATCTCTCAAAGTCCGTACAAGTCGGGGAGGGTCTGAGACAGGGCCGTGTACTGACCCAGACCATTTTCAACCTGTACATATCAGATCTGTGGTCTTTAGGAGAGAGTTTGATGTGCTGTCCCCCAAAGTTGGGAGCTATGAGGATTGGGTGCATGGCTAATGCTGATGATGATTTTATTTGACCAGACTCCCATTGGTCTCCAATGTTGACTAAACTGGGGAGCTGATTATTCGTGCGAGAACAATTTCGTGATGAATTCTGAAAAATCCAGAATCTTGACCGCCCACAAAAAAAATGTCAATAAATCAAGAATATGGGTGTGGACAGTCAACAATAATAGGATTGTGAAAGCGGACCAAGTTGTGCACTTAGGGTTTACATTTGCGAATAAAAATCATCTCCAATTGATAAAGAAGAAATTGGGGGCCAAGGTATCGGGCCTTCACTTCTTATGAAGGTCGGCGGTCCAAGATGTCTGCCTTCTCTTTATGGCCTTTGATAGAATTGTATTGGGCTACGGTTTCACCTGCAGTGTTATATGGTTTGGAGCTTATACCCTTCAGAAATAGAAAATTGATCTCATACATGGGAGGGTGAGATATTGAAGGCCGTATTAGGTCTACTGCCATTCGTGTCCGTTATTTGAATTTGGCATTCAATTTTGGTGGTCGATATATACACATGTAAAAAACCAGGGCTGTATTCTAAAATAATTGAGGGGACAGGGTGTTCACTGTTGCCAAATTGATGGATGTTGTCAGGGCAGAATCCAATGACTCGGTAATGAATTTTATGAAAACATGCATAGGTTTTCTTTTGGTAGCAGGAAATGAATTAGGCACTTCACAAGCAATAATTAAGTCCAGATTGAGGGTCTGGGATAAGATAGACAATGGAAATGATCTTACCAGGCTAGAATTGTATTAGTAAGGTAAATGTGGGGTGTAACCTAGCATAGATGTGCAGTTCTACAATTAATAGACACAGGTCACTTGCAGCAGTATCAGCACAAAGAGGCACCCCCAATCCTCTCCAATGAACAATTGCAGAAGAATAATAGGGTCCAAGCGCTGTTTGTCAGCATGAGTAATAGAATTTGTAAGGTCGTTATGGAAAGTAAAGTCTGTTAGATTCTCAAAAATGTTTGCTCAAGCACTTTTTCTTTTAATGTGCGAGATCATACTATTAAAAGAAAAAGTGTTTGAGCACACATTTTTGAGACTCTAACAGACTTTACTATCCAGAAAGATGTTACAAATCCTATTACTCAGGGTCCAAGCGCTGTTTGTCAGCATAATATTCTTCTGCTAAAATTGTATAAGGATAGAATGTTTTGGAATACTAATTCTAATAATATGACTGCATATGTTAATAAATTCACTTCAGAAAATGTTTGTGCCTGGTATTTTAAATTCAGGCTGAATTGCCTGCATACGCTGGAAGTCACTGTATCTTGGGAGTGGTCTTTCTCTAGAGAAAAGTGCACATGCAGATTATGTAAAATGGAATGTTTGGAGTCTCTAGATCATCTGGTGTTGGAATGCCCCTAATCTTTAGGCAAGACTAATGAACGGGGATCAAGTATCATTGATAATACCCCATTGTCGTTTTTAAAAGAGATCTTTCTTAAATAAGAAAGCGATAAATCAGATACAGTATGAACTTGTGGTTTTTAAATGTCATTTGAATTTGTATGCATTTTACAACACAAATGATGTGGTTTATCGGCTCCTTTTGGGTGTAGTTTTATTAAATGTATGTAGATCTTTGAAAGTTAAGGAATGGATATGACCTACATTACTCACAGTATTTGTATTTCCGACGATTGTATCTGCTTAGATGTACATGCTGTGCATATAGTCAGACGTCTAGTGGTAATCGCAGAGTTTTGCATCTTTCTTCCATAGATCGTAAAGGGACGTTGACATGGGCGCGACTAACACTATACCTAATGTGACGTGCAGTGTACCCAAAATCCTTCATGCGCCGAGGTCCCACTGATTGTTTTTGTTCTGCCTTGAGGGAGTTTTATGAAATGCGCGAGTGCAGACAAAAAGACGATGTAAAGTGTATATGTTCCTTATACTCCCTTTTGGCAAGAGTAGCACAGGGTGATGAATTTAACATTGCAAGTAGCTCCAACAGATTGATATGTTTGGATGCTACTGATGAGGAACACATGCCGTGCGCTGTCTGTTCTATGAGGTGCATCCGTGGTGAGAGTGGCTTCTACTGCAGGGGTGGTAAAGGATTTCCCCTTAGAAGGTTGTCAATTAACCAGTGCAGAGACTGAACAAGGGCTGTCGAGACAACCACTAGATCGTCTCACTGACCGCTTGACTGACAGCATTGGCTCGAGAGCCACTCCTGCACAGGGCACATGCGCATTCGGGCGTGTGGAAACAGGAAGATGCAGGATGCCATCATCGCTAGCAGCCGCATGGCTTTTTGTAATGTTTACTCAACGACTGGCTGCATACGGAAGGATCTGGAACAACATGTTTTAGATCCCCTCTTTGGAGAGGAAGATGAGTCCGTCTTATGTTCGAATTAGTGCTCCTAAAGTTCCTTGACTTGGCTGGGGACCCATCCCTTTCTCGTTGATTGAGAACCCTTGATTGAATAGAAGATCTCCAGTTTTTTGGGTGTTCTGCAGGCACGTCTGGTACGAGTCTCCAGTTATGAGCCAGTCATCGAGGTAAGGTACACTGGAATGGATTGCTTGTGCAGGTGAGCTTCTGCCACTGCTATAACCTTTGTAGACACCCTTGGACATGGGCGCGACGAACACTATACCTAATGTGACGTGCAGTGTACCCAAAATCCTTCACGCGCCGAGGTCCCACTGATTGTTTTTGTTCTGCCTTGAGGGAGTCTTATGCAATGCGCGAGTGCAGAAGAAAAGACCATGTAAAGTGTATATGTTCCGTCTACTCCCAGAGGGGAGGAAGGGTGGGCACATGTGAATCTAAGCAGATACAATCATCAGAAATACGATTACAGTGAGCAATATATGTCTTCTGATGCTTGTGAATCTGCTTAGAACCACATTCTGTGCATAGCAAGCAGTACCAGGAGATGGTGGTGGGATGTGTGAAGGAACAGCAGCAAAGGGATGTCTTCGCACCCCCTGTCCCACCTGATAATCATACTAAAGAGTGTGTGTCTAAGCAGCAATGTTGAGTGAAAGTGTGAACAGACCTCCTTTTAGCTGCTTTGAAAATAGAATTGAGTGGAACATTTGCAATAAAGGCTATAGTAGCGCCTCTGCCACAAGTAGAATCGAGACAGAGTCCACTTCCCTAACAGCGGCAATAGAGACAAAGAATTGGTTTGTGTTTCTAAGTGGTTTAGTTTTATCAAGGTAATGTATCACTGCTCTCCGAACCTCTAGTGAATGGAGGCTTCTTTCAGCTGAATAAGTGGTATTCTGAAAGAAAGTTGGAAGTTCGATGAATTGGTTCACATGGAACTAGGCGCAAAGCGTGGATGTGTATGCAGTATCACTTATGAATGGTAAAAAACGGGTCTTGAACAGAGCCTGCAGTTCACTATATCTTCTGATAGAGGTAATAGCCACCAGAAAAGCAGTGTTACAAGCGGGAGCCTGAACAATAGCCTTATGGATTGATTCAAATGGAGGTCCCATTCCTTTTGTAAGAACAACATTCATGTCCCAGCCGGGAGTTGGGTTAGAAATTGGAGGGTGAAGTCTTTTTACCCCTTCCACGAATGCTTTAATCACTGAGATTTTCCACCAGGAACCCTTGCTCTGGGATGTGGTGCATGCAGAGACGGCAGCAAGGTGGACTTTAAGTGAGTTGAAAACAAGTCCTGAATCAAAGAGGTGCATCAAATAAAGGACTATATCTTTAGGCGAACAGTTAATTGGGTTGATGTTTTTAAGTCTTACACCAGATGACAAACCGTTTCCATTTATTTGAGTAACAATGTCTGGTGTTGGGTGTCTGTGCTTCTTCAAGGATGTCCATGCATCTTTGAGGTAGTTTTAGGTGCTCAAACTCTAGGACTTCAGGAACCAAGCTGCTAAGTTGAGTGTTTGGGGTCACAGGTGCAGTGTCTTTCCTAGGTCTTGTGACAGCATGTTGTATGGACAAGACAGTTTCCTGGGTGGGGAGACAGACATGCTCATGAGATGAGAGAAGCATGGCTGTTGAGCCCACGTTGGTGCCACCAGGATCAGCCTGACTTTTTCCTGGTGCATCTTGTGAACTATCCGGTTGAGCAGGGGCATCAGGGGGGAAAAGTGTAGGCAAATATCGCAGATCATATTTTCCAAAGACAGTTCCCTTTGGACTGATCGAGGGTGCCTGGAGGCGTAGTCTGGGCATTGGGCATTCTCCATAGTTGCATTCAAGTCGATGTCCGGATGACCCCATTCTGCAGAGACATTGTGTAGAATATGTTCTTGCTTGCAGACGCCACTCTTGTTCTACAGGTAGGTGCAAGTCTCTGCTGAGTAAGTCTGCCAGAATATGGTGTTCCCCTGGAATATGTAGTGATAGTAGGAACATGTCGTGTTCGAGTGCCCATTACCAAAGGTTCTGATACAGTTTGGACAGCCCTCGAGAGCGAATGCCCCCCGGTTTGTTCAGGTAGCACATGGCCGTGGTGGCCTTTCCTTGTAGGAGTGTCTGGAAAGCTTTTAGGGCTTTGAACATTGCAAGTAGCTCCAACAGATTGATATGTTTGGATGCTACTGATGGGGACCACATGCTGTGCGCTGTCTGTTCTATGAGGTGCATCTGTGGTGAGAGTGGCTTCTACTGCAGGAGTGGTAAAGGATTTCCCCTTAGAAGGTTGTCAATTAACCAGTGGAGAGATTGAACAAGGGCTGTCGAGACAGCCACTAGATCATCTCACTGACCGCTTGACTGACAGCATTGGCTCGAGAGCCACTCCTGCACTGGGCACATGTGCATACGGGCATGTGGAAACAGGAAGATGTAGGATGCCATCATCCCTAGCAGCCGCATGGCTTTTTGTAACGTTTACTCAACGACTGGCTGCATACGGAAGGATCTGGAACAACATGTTTTAAATCCCCTCTTTGGAGGGGAAGATGAGTCCGTCTTATGTTCGAATTAGTGCTCCTAAAAATTCTTTGACTTGGCTGGGGACCCATCCTTTTCTCGTTGATTGAGAACCCTTGATTGAATAGGAGATCTCCAGTTTTTTGGGTGTTCTGCAGGCACGTCTGGTACGAGTCTCCAGTTATGAGCCAGTCGTCGAGGTAAGGGTACACTGGAATGGATTGCTTGTGCAGGTGAGCTTCCGCCTCTGCTAGAACCTTTGTAGACACCCTTGGAGCTGAGGCAATGCCAAAGCAGAGTACCTTGAACTGATACAGTCTTCTATCTTGAACCGGAGGTACTTTCTATGTGCTGGCAACATTGAAATATGAAAGTATGCATCTTTCATATTCAAGGTGGCCATGTAATCCCCTGTTGTAGCAGTGGGATTACTTGCCTGTAGAAATGTCATCCTGAACTTTTGAGGTTTGACATACCTGTTTGCAGGATGCAGATCTAAAAAAAGGGTGCATGATTAGATCCTTTTTGGGTACAAGGAAGTATATTGAATAGATATCCTAGTTTACCTGAAGATTTGAGACAATCTCGAGCGCTCCCTTCTGCAGTAGGATGAGTAGATGCTCTGGCGAATCTGGGTGGGTGGTCATGGTGGCTGCAGGAATTCTATACAATAACGGCTCCCGACTGGTTTTGAGGAAGCACTGATCGGAGGTGATGCCCTCCCACGCATGGGTAAAAGATGTTAATTGCCCCCCTACTGGGTAGACATGGGAGGGAGCCAGTATAGCTGAGTCATTTGTTGGGTGGGTAGCCTCTGGCCGCAGAGTTTCTCCCCCCCTACCCTGTGCGTGCCTAAATCCCAGCTGTTGCAGGGTCTGAAAACTGCTGGAAAAGCCCTGCCCAGAATACCAAGGAGACCCTTCTGTTTTGTAGTTCTCCTGGGAAGACGGAAAAAAGATTGCCCGCGAAAGGATCGGCCAGTGTTACAGACTCCCCGTTGGACAAAGGCTTGGCTGAGATCTCTTTTAGCGGTTTCGAGGGTCTCACAGACCGCCTTAACAAAGAGGGCAGTCTCTTCCACAGGTTTGTTTATGAGAGAAACCTGTCTCTCCGGTTTAAAGCCAGAGTTTTTGAGCCATGCATGGCACTTTAATAGGGTTCCCTCAGCGAGAACACATCCTGCCATTTCAGCTGAATCTAGGGTACTCTTGAAAATGGTCTGCATCCTTTGACGCTCTTCAGTCACCACTGCCAACAGTTGTGTAGGCATAGGCACTGGGGCGTTTTGTAGGCCTTCCTGCACAGGCCCCCACTGAACTTCGCTATACCTTGCAAGGAGCGTGGTATTATTAGCGATACGAGTGCTGAATGCAGCAGAGGTGGTTATCTGTTTATCAAGAGCAAAAAGCTTTTTACAGTCCTTATCTGGCGGTGACTCGGATGAGAACAGTGGGAGCCCTGCCAGTTTCCTGTTACAACCAGGGATGCTAGAGCAGCATGTCCTCTGCCATATAAAGGATTTGAGGGTGCTGAACAGAACATCTTCTCAATTCTAAGTTTGACAGCCCGAGTGAGCAAGGGTATAAGTAAAGCGGGGGCAAGACATTTCTTCAATGAGTTCCGAAGAGGAATTGCCTGACTGAGGGGGACTTTTTCTTTGAGGATATCCTCAACTAAATCCCGTGTCGGGTAGTGCCTCTTGGGTTACGATCTTGGAATGGTCAGCAGCCTTCTTGAGGAGGGTGTTAAATCAAATCTGATAGGCGAAGAGACCGGGTTGAGAGTCAGGAGGAGCATCCAAAAAAAAAATGTTGTCCTGGTCAGGTTCATGGGCAGGGGTAGTGGGCCAAGTACCTTGGTCATCAGCAGGAGCCCTGTTATCTGGGACTTGAGAGATAGGGTCTTGTGAGACTTGATCCGGATCTGGGGCATAACAGATGCCCTCTGGTTCATCCTGGTCTTCCTGGTAGATATCCACAGGAGTCTCGGGTCGACGTTTGTAGGCAGGGATGAAAACTGTACATGGAGAGTGGTGCCTTGAGGAATTGGAAGGTATAGGGCCAGTATCCATAGGCTTATGCCTCTTAACGTCATCAAACGTGTCTGAAAAGTTGATAAAATCAGACATCCTCTCCATACAGGCCTCACATTTCTTCTTAGTCCACACAGAGAAAGAGGACTCATCAGGGGGAGGAAGGATGGAGCAGCTGGAACAGGATCCTGCTGCAGGGCCCGAGAAGATGGGGAGAGGCTGGAGAATACCCCTCAGGCAAAGGGGAGAACTTTTTATGGCTGAAAATGTGAGAATGGGCCTTAGAAAGCTTCTCCCAGAGCTTTGGAAGCATTTTGGAAAGGGGGGCCCTTTTCGGCGCATCTTTCAACGCTACTGCACCGAGGTCCAAAGATTTATGGGACATCAGGTAAAGAGGAAGTCTTAAGGCCTTGTGCAGGCCGCAAATGCCTCAGTAGGCCTTGTCAAACTTTGACGAGCCTGCAGGCGTTGATGGCTTCTTCAATAAATCCATTAAGTGAAGCTTAGGGGTTGTGTGTTTATTTTTAAGGGTATGGTGGGTGTCCTTGTTGCCGGGGTGTAGACTCCCCATCGCACTGCCGGTGGCATGCTTATCAGGGCCATGGACAGACACACAGGAATTGATGCATTCCATAGTTCCGTCTACAGCACCCCGAATCAGAGCCGTGGATGCCAATCGACTCCTCAGCCGAGGCGATGGCGCGAGAGTGACTCTCAGCCTGTATGGCGTATGGGACCCAGCGCTTAGTGCGCCTGGATTTCAGGGTCTTAGGCCGAAGGAGCTTACAGGCTTTGCAACGCCGCTCATTGTGGTCAAGAGGGAGGCACCTATTGCACTCTTTGTGCTTGTCCTTCCACAGGAATTTGCCTTTACACGACGGGCAAAATTTTAAAAGGCGTTTGCTCCATATTGGAGGGAAAAGGCAGCCAGAGGGAAGAACAAAAAAAAAGGGGGGTGGGGGGGAGTGGCAAAGAAAAGGCATTCTCAAGAGAATAGTCAGTAGCATGTGAATCCACTCTCCCTACTGTGAGGCCGGGCCCGAGGGCCGAGGCTGGGCCTGAGGGCCAAGGCCGAGAAGAAACAGTTGTTGAGTTGCCGGGGATGTAGAATCAGCAAAACAGGAGCAGCCGTTGAAAGGATGTCAAGCAGTTGCCGAAGATGCCTGGCGGTGACCGCGCCATGTTAGATGGGAGATTATGCCAATTAAGGAAGGGTTTTAGAATATTGGATGTGTTGATGAAATATGAGTCGTTATATTTATTACTTCTTGTTCTCTTAAATGTATTGCATGTGAAATGTTTAATTTTAAACTAAATACACACAAAAAGGGGGTGATCTTGGGGAAATACCCTTGCCCGTCCACTTCAGCTTTTATATCCAAGAAATATGGGAATGCTTAACATGCTGGGCCCTGGTATGAAGTGCTCCAACACACAAAAACAGAAAAAATGCCTTAGATTTAGCGACATGCCAATTTCTTTATTTTGAAACCGGAAGATCATAATCTGAGCTTCACTTCATGATCAAAGGAGTTTGATCTGGGCACAAATTGCAATCTTCCTAAGCACCAATTGTTATGGATCTTACCATATACAAAAGTCAACAGTACAAATTAATGTGCAATTCTAATTTTCCATGTTTTACATTTGAAAATAGGATAGGCCACCTTTCTTGAAGTCTGGAATCGGGGGTGGACACTGCAGAGCAAGTCTAGTCATAACAAAGGGTGTGTCCATTAGATAAAACTCATTTTAAGTGCGATTTTCCTGAGGTCAGGGTTGAGCTCATTGGAACCCTAAGGCTGAAAGAAAAAAGATTTCCTACGATGCGACATTTCCCATTAACCTTCTTCTCTGGCTGTGAATATTCTGCACACCGACTTGCTTCTACTGAAAGTTTGAGCCATTAATGCCTCACTCATTCCTTTATCTCCACTGTTTCACTGACATTTTGGCTGTGGAAGAGGTAAGAGGGCTTTAACCTTTTTTTCTCATTGCTATGCTTTACTGCCTCTTAAATGTTTAAAGTCATTGCCCTTTCTCACCGACCACCTCTCTATATTGCCACGTTGTTATTGCACGGACATTTAATTTTTGAGGGAGAGAGGTTGATTGAGCCCTTCATGGTTCTTTTGAGCACCTCTTCCACTCTCCTTGCTGGGCTTACAAGCTTTGAATGTAGGCAAATGCCATGGTTTCTGCATGCACACTTACCAATATGCCATACTGTCCCTCTGTGAAGGTTTCAACCTTGGAGTAAGGTCCTCGAATATCATTCAAGTTTTTCATCTCTTTCACTACTTTCTGAACATTTGGGGCCTTGTCCAGGAACTTCAGTTTTTGCCGCTCTGGAAGAGTGATACCTGCAAGACAGGTGGATGAAAAGTAAAGTGTGCAAGGGTTAAGAGACTGGCCTGGACATGAACAATGATCTCCACATCCAACAACATGCATTAATGCAACTAAACACTGTGCCTTGCACATTGAAACCAGGTCTGCAAAATAAGCTTAAAACAAAGAGGCAAGCATGCCATGCTCTAAATTTCTCCTGCTGTAACCTGAACTGGAGGTGATCAGGAGGATGGCAAGAGCACTCGCTACACATTCACAACAGTTCCAGCCTTGGATTATGTAACCTGAACTCCAGGATCATGTTTAAGGACTGGTGTGCCACAAGTATACTGCCCTCATCCTCAAGCCTCAGTAATATTCCAACTCCGTAAACACTAGCAGATATTGTTCTAGAGGTTCCATGTGTTAATATCCCCGCAGGAATATTGCAATACAGAAATATCGCCATATCTTTGCGGCAATATTGAGCCATAGACACCCCCGTAACCACTGCATTATTTTTAAATGTGCGGGGGACATCCCCGGAACTCCCGCTCCCACAAATTATACCCCCCCTAAAATATCGCCTAGGGTGAGACAAACGACCATATGTACTGCGATATTTTTGGTGGGGATAATATGTAGGGATACCGTTCTAGGTTAGTTTTAAAAAAAAAGGGCATTTTGTTGTTTGTTGCCTTTCTTCAACAGTAGAACCACACATCTCAGTCAGAAGTGCAACAACCTGAATAATGCAGGATGAAGGCGTGCTGGTGGAAGAAACTAAAGATACACTTATTTGTGTCCTGCCATGTATGGACTCTGCCTACAAGATGGGGTACAAAGAGAAGATCATGTGTTTGTTTCTCCACTCATGTTTAAACTGAATAAATTCCTTTCCGTATTGTTGTACTGTGTGGTGTAAGGGATCAAGAGTAAATGTCGGACACAGTGGCGTTATGGCTTTGGTCTTGGACTTTCATTAAGAAAACAAAGAAAGGGTTGGGAGAAAATCCTACCTCACCCTAATCCTACAAGGGGTTTTCCCGTCTCAACAAAACTAAGGACTGTCTGCGTCACAATGTCAAATCAAAAATCATCTTGTGTAAAAATAAAATTAAAAAAATTTAAACACTAAAAGCTGACCCTTTCATGCCAAGCTCAATAGAATATGCAACGCTGGGATTTCTGTAAACTATACCATATAACTTTCTTTCAACGTTCCAAAACAAAGTTCTAAGGTGCAGAAAAGAAAAAGAATAAAGTTCCACCAGGAAAAGGGGTCCTCCTTTCCCCTACATTCTTCTGGTCTTCCACCGTCTATCCAGTACTTCCAGAAAGGGTCAATAAAGGTTCCAGTGCTTCACTGGGGAAGACTCTTCCCCTGCGTTTATCCTTTCATACAATGTTTTACTTCACCGTTTCTAGGGGAATGACTCCTCCCTCGAGTCCCCCTTAAACACACAGTTCTTTTGAATGTTTCAATATCTCACTCTCTGGATTTTCAGTTATCCTTAAAGGGGTATGGTTCTTCCCCTTTTCCATTGATGTTCACTGTTACACAATTTTAAAGAGGGGTCTTGATCCCTAAGCTTTCTCAATCCTTTTCTTACCACTGGTGTACTCTCCTGTCAGGGTACTTGCAGCTTTATTACTTCTCGCGTTCTCTGGGTCTCAATTATCTTTCAAAGAGGCATGGTTCTTCCCTTTTTGTAATGATGGTGTAAGGAAGGCATGGTATAAGTAAAGACACAGGCACAAGAAGTACAAGCTTTTAAAACCTTTATTAAACTCTTCAGGATGGCAGGGTTACACAGTTCAGGTGGTTGGTCCAAATCATCAGTTCAGACTATGTTCTTAGGCTTCCCTCATCTGGGTTTCAATGTAACGTCACTGGTTTAAAAAAGGTGCAACAAAGTTCCAACATCAAGAACTTTCACCCAAAAAAAAACCCCTCAGGTTTTGTTTATTCAAGTCCAGGTCTCTCTTGACTTCAAACAATACTTTCTTGGTTTAAAACAAAACACTGTACCCCTCAAGCTACCCTCGCCCAAATCCGAGATTGACTCAACTTTCAACGTAACATGCGCTTGCTTTCAATGTTCACGTCGAAGTCCTTCGGAACTACATGCATTTAGCTTGAAACTATGCAGGACCACTTCGACCAATTTTCACAACAGTGTCTTGGCTCACAAATCTTCTTATAGTCCTGGTACAACAATATTTCACACCAGACCCCCAGGCTTCCCTCACCAGAGTCCGGGTTTCGATTGTCACAAAAACCTATATTAGGCCTCTCAGGGTCCCCTTCCCCAAGCTTAGGCTTGTCTGGCAATCTTCACAAAGTACACTCAACTTTGGGGTGGGATCTGTGAGAAACCTGAAGGTGTCAATTGTTAGTCCCCGGGAATCTGCCATCCAGGTGGCCAGGACCCTGCCATAGCTATTGAATCCAGTTCCTGGAAGTGGACCCGTGAGGGAGGATCACATGGATGGAGAGGGGGTCCTTGGGGAGTGCGACACAGACGGATGAGATGCAGTATCCCCCTTCTTATAAACACCATTTCCCCATCCTACCATGTAGGATACTCAAACACACTGCCTCACCTCCCCCCCTTCCGAAACGAACACTTTCGAATGACCACGAAAGACGACGTACAAACACCAAGGGCGTGTTTTTTGTACACTGGAAAATACAGCAGTGTCTATAACATATTGAGTTGTACCTGGTCCACTTCTTGCAGAGAAGGGATACATATACATAGGTTCAGTCATATAGGTCTAGGGAGGCAACCCTTAGCTGAGGAGCCCCCCAGTTCTGCTTACCAACGCTTTATTCGCACGTTATTGTATTGAATCTTGTTTATTGCACAGTAGAAGTTAGTGGGTGTTCTTTAGTACTGTACACTAAAATTCTTTTGCACTAGGACTATTATAGTTTTAGAACATAGGAGATGTAATGATGATATGCTGTTTTATATATTGTATGTTTTATAATGCTACTTTTTGTACATTGTTTTTAAACTGTGTTGATTTAATCTGTTTTTTCTTAATAAATGTTTATGTTTATACATGTGTTACAAAGAAGTTTGACTCAGTACCTATTGGGTCCATGGACTGAGTTGTCTAAACACAAGAAGAGAGTCTGGAGAGACACTTGGATTCTCCAGTCTTAGATGGTCCGTTTCTAGCAGTGGGGCTGAATCCCTGTCTCTAAATTGTTCCCCTGGTCTCTCCTTGTATTAGTTTGTACAAACACCAGAGCCATTTACCTGACATGTCCCAACACAAGGGTCAGGCAATTGACCAGAATCACACACAAACAGCCCTTTCTCTTCCCCAAAGGGATAAAAGGTGGAGCATGAGAGCACAATACGAGCAAGGCGGACTGCACAAAGAGAGAGCTAACTCAGCACACAGTTCAAGCGTAGGAGAAAGATGGCACTAACTGGGAGGGTGACAACGAGAGAAGCGACCTTGCCCTTTCCGAGCCATGCCCGTGAAACCTCCACAGAAAGGAATCGTAAGGCCGTGAACAATAGCTAGCGTGCCCTGCAGCAGAGGTCAACGGTACACGGGTCCCTCCTCCGCTGATAACCAAGCCGAGGAGAAAAGCTTGCCACTGCAGGACCGGCCTGGACTCCAGAGACAAGAAAAACCAAGCGGTTCATCACAGCCGGTGAGTCGAGGGGGGAGCCGATAAGAAGCTGAACTGTGTTGAACAAAATTAGCAAACGGCTAATTGAAAAAAAGTACAAAGAACGGTTCATACGAGAGGGGAAAACCAGCTACAGAGGAGTCAGGCATCACGTGGGAGCTCACCCTGGAATCTCTGGATGATTGATTACCCTATTGTTGAAACTACTGCTACCAGTACCAGATGGCTTGGGGAAATGCGAGCAAGGGGTCAAATTAATCATACAGGGGACTAGTAAAATCGTCTGTACAGTTGAAAGTCTTTGACCAGCAGATGATTGTGAAGCTAAGGGAAGTGAATCCCGTATTGTAAGAAATGTTCAAGGAATTGTGCGATTGGCAAAGATGGCAAGAGTGAACCCGACGGAGGGATGCCGATGAAAAGGGGGTGAAGTCTAAGGTCCCAATGAAAAGTGTGTTGACAAGAATGACCCCGGCAGAGGGATGTCCACAGTGAACTGTTTAAAAAGACATTAAGATTTGTGAATGTCACAAGTGAAGTTGATTTGAGTTGATAGAGGAAAGCTGTAGTGAACCAGACAGAGGGAGGCTAACGTTTGAGACGGATCTGAGCCCGTAAGAGGGGGCCCCAGGTGTGAAAAGCCATCACCAACCGCAAAAAGGCCATAGTGAACCCGACTGAGGGAGGCACACATTAAAGAAGGGTCTAAGCCAGGAAAGGGGGATCCATGGGTGAAAAACCATCATCCCACCAACACATGAATGCAACAGAAGGAATCTTTTGAATACAAGCCAGAGTGAACCCGACAAAAGGAGACTGATATTCGAGAGGGGTCGGAGCCGAAAGAGGGGGACCCAGGGGTGAAGAATCATCATACAAGTGCATTCAAGAACCAGAAAGTTTGTTCATGATTTTGTAGAAAGGAACCGTTAGTGGATCTGAGCCCCGGAAGAGGGGCATTCAGTGGTGAAAAGGAATCACCCAACATACAAGCAGGAAGGAACTTTGGTTTATCATTTTGGAAAGCATCAGGTCCTCCGAGGCGAGAGACTTTTTGTATATAAGAGACAACTACCAAAGGTCTTAGTATCTGTGAAACAGAACTGTCGTCTCATGTTGGGGAAGCTCCAGCATGTGCTGTGCTCAGGAGTCTCACTTTGTCCCATGCTCAAAACGTGGGGAAGGGAGATCCCCGGTTACTACATCCCGACTTATCATTTGTGAACACTTCTTTCTTTCTTGTGAATATTATCTCACACTCTTTTGTATTTAGTTGTAAGGATTGGCAGGTTTTTCTTAGTATAGGCCCTTTTATTTGACAAGACCCCACTAGTCTGCCTTGTTATTATTTGATGGTCGTAGCTTGCTCCCATCTTAGATTTAGATTAGGCGTTTTTCCAACCTGCATATACAGTTAATGCACCCTTAAACTGTGATCACTTGTGTCTGTCTTTACTCTTGCCACCATGAGTTCCTTACAGGTCTCTGCAGCCCTCCTGGGTCTGTCCCCTACGTGGAGGCCACCCCTACGAGTTATGTCTCTCGAGGTAGTATTCATCTAATGCACAAAAACAGTCTGTATCTGGGCTTTGTCAGAGACTTTCAAGAGTGATGATTCTTCCTTCTTTCTTCCTGCGCGACCACTCTGACTTGTTGTCCCTCTGGTTTTGCTCTCTTATCTCTGTTTTCTCTTGTATCTTTTTTCACTTGTGCAGTGCCCCTGGTGTCCGTTCCTTGGGTCGGGTCTTTCACCACCCTTTTCTTTCTTTCTCTTCTCCTCTGGGCTACTCGCACCCCTTCCCGTCTTTCACCTTTTAGTTCCGCTCTGGGTCACATGCCCCTCTCTAGCTTTCTCCTGCTCTTGCACTTTCCTCTGCTTTGTTTTTAATCCTCTTTGGATCGGTTTGCTTTAACCTTTCCTTTTCTTTACTTTCGCTTTAACTTTCAATCTGATTTCTGTACGCCTTCCTGTTGCATTACATATTAAATCGTGCCATTCTGAAACTACAAGTCCCAGAATGCAACATGCTCGTTTTGCTCCCACTTCGCTAGCTCCCTGCGACAGCATTTTGGCGATCTTGAGAGCTTCAATCTGCTAAATTGTTCACAATGTTCAAAAGAGGTTACCTAGCTTCAGCCACATGCACACCACTGGACCTCCACCGCGCACCCTCAGTAGCACAGTGCTGTCGGGTTCCCTCAATGGCATCAGCCTGAGGTCAGGGTCTCGCCACCTGCCCCTCAGCCACCTGGGCTTCTGTAGCTCACCCAGGGAACAAGCACTGGTTTGGGCCCTGCCAGCAAACTGCAGCCGTCCCTGTTCTGGCTCCTTGGAGATATCGTGCCCTCGCCACACTGCAGCCCCCCCCTTTACACGGAGGGTCAGTGTCCTGGCACTCCGTCCTCCTCCCGACTCTCCAGGCTTCTACGGTCCTACCAACATCCCTAGCTCGCTCTCCTGGGTGTTTCTGGTCTTACCTTTTATACCTTGCTGGTTCCTTAACAGTATTAAGGTGTTGGTGAGAATAGTCTTGTGCCTGACCTTGCCTCTCCTCGCTAGCGGGACATTGCCATAGAGTAGGCAGGGCTGCTATTTCTATCGGTAATCTTCATTATTCCTGGTTGTCTTTTCCTCATTCCAGTACTTTGGCAGTCAAGGGGAAAATGGGAATTATGGCCATTGATGTGTTCCACAGGGGTTATGAGCAAATTGGGTAAATTACTGTCAGGAAAAAGGGGATACATATGTTGTGTGAAAATGGGTTTATTTATCCTTTGTCTATTTTATGTGTTAGGTGGGAGGATTGGTCGGGGTCTGTTAAGATAGGTGGATGATGGTTTCCATTTTATCCTTAAGGGAAAGCGCTGGGGTTGGATGGGACTTGGGTATCAATATCCCATGAAGACTGAGGGTATGTCGGAAGGGGGGTGAGGGGGATACCATGCCTCACCCTCGGGCGTTCCTCCTGTATTCCCCAAGGTGATCCTCCATCACTTGTCCGCACCCAGGGTTGGGTTCCAAGAGCAATGGCCCTTCCCTGGCCACCTGAACAAAGGATCCCTAGAGATTACTTGTGAGAATGCCAAGTTCTCATAATGCCCATTGTTTTACAATTTGAAGGAGGGGTCTTGACCCTTGGGCTTTCTTAATCCTTTTTCTACCCCCTGGTGTACTCCCCTACCAGGGTGCTTGCAGCGTTGTTACTTATACGATTCTTCCCTTTTTATAATGGTTATCACTATTTCCCCAATTTCAGGACAGGGTTTTAACCCCAAGTTTTCTCACTCCTCTTCTTACCGCTGGTTTACTCTCTTGCCAGTGTATGGCATTTGCGTGTGGTCCCAGGCTCGCACACTGCCCGATTTACTTTCCTGCCAGGGCTTTTGCATTCTCCATTCACTCTCTTGCATCCAGGAAATAATGAGTACTGGGTCACCGAC
Organism: Ambystoma mexicanum; assembly: GCF_040938575.1. Lineage (NCBI taxonomy): Eukaryota > Metazoa > Chordata > Amphibia > Caudata > Ambystomatidae > Ambystoma > Ambystoma mexicanum. Next base: position 573,094,257 of record NC_090936.1, read on the forward strand.
CCTTTCTTATTAATGTTTGTATTCGTACTAACCTTTCCAGTTCCTTTAATTAGGCCCTCTCGCGCTGTCACTGTACGCAGCATTCACCCTGAAGCGCCCATTGTCCCATTCCCTCTCCCTAGGCTAACTGGTCTTCACTGGTGGCTTCAGCATTCCTCGCGTCTCACCTCTTCTTTGCTCTCAGCCCGCTGACTGGGAATGAGTCCTGTTAGCCGCTTGGTTCCCGCTTTGCCCTCCTCTGCTTTTGGCGGTTCCAGCTACATGTGGCAATAATGCGCAAACTTCTGTCAGCCCAGTTTCTCTGCACGTGGTTCTCGTCAGCCTCCGTGCCACGTCCTGCCATCTGCTCGCCTCCAGTATCCCAACCAGCATCAGAACAAGTTGGCTTCAGCAGCAGTCTCCGTCGCTCTCCCTCGTTCTTCTCTTCAGCTGTATCAGTTATAAATGTCCCAACATTGGTTAGCATTTTCCAAAGACTAGATCTCAGCGTTGGCTTACCGCTTCTGGTCATCCTAATAAGCCATAAACCATACAGGAATGTTGCAAAGGCACAAACGTGTTTTTTCTGTCTCCCTGGAGTTTGTCCTCCCGCAGATAGCAACCCCCATGGTCAGAGCCAGGTAGCTTCTGCCTTTAACTGGCCACCCAAAAGAAGCTTCCCTCCAGTGAATCAGTGACAATGTCGCTAGATTCGTCACAGTGGATTATTTTACCACTGCCAACCTCTGTACTCCCCTGCTGCCCAGTGGCTCTTCAAAGGTTACAGAACTTACTTTAAAGAAATGTGTGAAGCATTGCATGTTTCAGTAAGGGTTGTTTCTCTCTGTTGTAGTTCTCATATCAAAAGCACATTCAATTAGTTAAAATTCACAATATCTTTACAAATCAATAATAGTAAAGAGAATGAAGTCGGAAGCGAAAGCAGCAACAGCATATGAATTCTTCTTAGTCACTTGGGAAAAGGCAAACTAAGTCTCCAGCCCAGGTTGCTATAATCAACAAGAGACAGGCAGATGGATGCTATTCCTGGGTAGTTTAAGACAAACTCAACCAAGTCCTCAGGTCAGATACTGTCATACAGGTAATGTGTCAGCATCTGTGAAAAATTGGAAGGAGGACTGGGTTATGTTGAAGAGCCCAACACTACCCCCTCTTGGAAGTTACATTCAGGGCTCAGACATGTGCAAGACAACTGCTTCTCTTGGACAGAGAAATATGGAAAGGATTATGCATCGAGCCAGGACAAGTCTTGCATCCTGGATAACTGAATGGGACTTCTGAGCAGGATGACAACAAATGGCATTAGCTCTACTTACGCCGGGCATAGAGTGCTCATATACAAGGAATGGGACATTGCCTGCTGAGGGAAATCAACGCTGCTGCTCCTGGGACGGAAGTGTGATTTATAAAAATGCCCTACTTCCATTTGCAATATTTCTAGGCATGCTGGTGGATCTGAAATAGAGGGTGGGGTGTGGGTTAGGTTGGTGTGGAGGGAGGAAACATTCAAGACAGCATTGCTTTTGAGTTGATGCGAGTGGACCAGAAATACCCTGAGCTCTGCATAATGGTTTGTTTCTAGGCATTCTGTATTGAGAGCATGGCAGCATGTGTGCCCAAGGAGCGTTGTGTGTCCATGGAGCTAGGATGCGTTGGAAGAGACTGTGAAATGTAATTTGATTTTTTAGGTGCATGGTTCTACTTGACGTCGGTTGGGAATGTTATTCAGTTGCCATAAACATGTGGCTTTGTAGGCGCACACAGTGCGCTCCAGTCTGGACTTTTGGAATCTTTGTGCAGGCATGTTAGTGGAGGGCCTGGTGAGATGGAGCATCCATACTTTGTGGCAATTGCCATGTCTCGGTAGGGGTGTCCCTTGGTTTACATCTTGGTAATGGTGGCCTTCGAGATGATGCAAGGTAGCCTGGTATGAGCTTGTATTAATGGCAGTGTTCAGCAACTAGAGGGGGCCTAATCACTGGAAGGAGAGGAAGACACAGGGGGCATGCTGCAACAGTGAGTAATCGGTAGAAAGATGGTGAAATCAGTTGCTGTGGAGAGTTCACAGAGATTTCAAAGTGAACAGAATCTTGGTTGGATTCTGAACAACGCAGGATGATGCAATATCAAGGTATTATATCTAGGACCCAGTATGTCAAAACGTCCAAGTGTGTGATGAACCTCATTCATCCAAAGTCCTCGGTGCCATTTTACCAGGCTATCGATAGCACATGTGGTCAATGATAGGATATGATATATGGCATTTGTAACGCGCCTATACACAAGTGTTTCAAGACGATCCAAACATGAGAATGAGGAAGAGAAAAGGGAAAGTCACAAGCACATGGGTGAGAGGGGTTCCGCCCATCTTCAGAACAATAACTCACCACTATAATCGGCAGGCATCTGGTATGTCTTCAGTCCAGCTGTCAGAATTCGTATCACACTTTGACGTAGACCTTATTAAAAATAAATGTAAAAAGGTTTGCTATTAAAGAACAACCTAACAAGGAGTTAAGCATGAGATACACTCTCTAATTTACACAATTTATTCAAGCAGCCGATGTGAGGATTTTTTTGGTCTGGCAAACTGTAAGGATACCTATGGGTCACACATCATAACTATGAAAACCAGGCCTGGTAAGTGGCACAATGGCTTCTCATAATTCCAACACTCATACTTTTGAAAGCAAGTGCCTTACCTTCTGAAGAAGAAGGATGTCGCATGCAACAGAACATTAACTTTTAGTATTTCCATTCAATTTTTTTATTAAACATTAAAATGAAAACTTACAAAAGAAAAATCGATCATATAAGCAACCAGTGTTAGATAACTGATACCTGCATTAAAATGATGGGCATGACTGGGACAGTCAAAATAAAAAATAAAAAAAACGACATTTAAAAACAAAAAAGGAATTCATCGATGGAGGCTCTGGGGTCAAATTTGTCAAAGAGGAACTTTAGGTAGAAACGAGAGTTGCAATCAAGGCCAGATAACTGAGCAGGTATGCTTCTTGGGCCACATGCACTTGACGTAATCTCAAGGGATAAAACTGCTGACTGTTCACACTGAATTGTGTTAATTTTGATCTTAAACTCAGAGCTGAAACATGCTGATCATGTATCTTGTTGATGGTATGTTAAAGCTAGCTGGAATGGTCTCTCGATGAACAAACTTTGGCATGTAGACTCTAGTATGACATTTTCGCACCAGACTGGAGTTGGATTTTAACTCCTAAGACATCTTTTAGTTTGGGTATTCTTCGAGGCTGTGAGTTTTGCGTTTCATGGAAGCAGATGTAAGGTTAATTTACTCACCTGTGAATTGGTTGTGCCTTTTCCCAAAAGTAATGCGGTTGGCTTCACTTTACTATTCCTGTTAGGATATAAATGTACAAGTGTCCCCAATTGAGTCTTGCTCCCCCCCCCCCCCAACTTGCTGTTAGCCTGTCTAGAATAAGTCTCCCTTAGGCTATACTTACTTTTAAGTTGCTGATCGCTCCTTTAAAAAGTATATAGGTTTCACTTACCTTAAGTTAGCTGTGTGGCATCCAAAAATAGTGTAATACGTTATTGCTGATCTTAGACCTTGTTCCAGTGAGCTGAAAAGCAACTGTACTTGTATATTACACCACAAGGTGTTACTTACCTAGTAGAAGGAACAAGTTACTTACCTGTAACTGTTGTTCTCCAGCATGGGTCTGGCATGGATTCACATGCTCATGAATATTCCCCGTCCTCAGGCCGGGAATACTCGGTATAGAAGAAAAAAAAAAATCAGTTTCGTTTCTGATCTGTCTTTCTTAGTAGTAACCAATCACTGGTCTCTGGGTCATACTGCCCCCAGCCAATGACTGCCCTCTCCCTAGGCCCCGCCTCTGGCAGCCATCCTCAGATTTGGTAGCACGTAAAGTGGCAGTATGACCAACTGAAGAGCCGCAGAGGGGTAGGCGGAAGGGTTCGCATGTGAATCCATGCCAGACCCATGCTGGAGAACAACAGTTACAGGTAAGTAACTTGTTCATTTCTCCAGCATGGGGTCTGGCATGGATTCACATGCTCATGAATAAGAGAATACATAGCAGTACACACATGCACAACCACGGGAGGTGGCAACAGGCTCAACATTAAGCAATACAACAACTCAACATTAAGCAACTCTCACCTCCTCACCAGGCTCACCTTAGGCGAACAGGTTGCGCAGCACTGCTTGGCCGACCCTGGACTCCTCCCTGGAGTCCCGATCGACGCAGTAGAATCTTGTGAAGGTGTGCGTCGACCTCCACGTCGCAGCCCTGCAGATATCCAGCAGGGGCACACCAGACAGGAACGCCGTGGTAGCAGCGATCGCTCTGGTCGAATGGGCTCTCGGACGGCCGGGCAGCTGTCGGTTTGCCAACCGGTGACAGTGCATGATGCAGCCAGAGAGCCATCTGGAAATGGAAGTCTCCAAGAGAGCCTTCCCTTGATTCACAGTCCCAAAGTTCAAACAGTTGTGACGTCTTCCGAAAACTCTTAGTGCGGTCCACATAGAACTTCAGCGCTCTAGCTACATCCAGCAAGTGCAAAGTCCTCTCAGCCGGCGACGAAGGCGACGGGAAGAAAACTGGCAACACCAAGGGCTCGTTGAGGTGGAAGTCCGACGGCACCTTGGGCATAAAGGATGGGTGTGTCCTCAGCACCACCCTCGTGTCATGAAAAGTCAAGTATGGAGGCTTGCAAGATAGGGCCTGGATCTCTCCCACTCGTCGTGCGGAGGTGATGGCCACGAGGAAAGCCGTCTTCCATGACAGGAACTTCAAAGGCGCCGAATTCATAGGCTCGAATGGGGCCTCCATGAGCTTGGTCAGCACCACATTAAGCTCCCACGCCGGGGCAGGAGCCTTCACCGGCAGGAATTATCGGAATAGTCCCTTCATGAATTCTTTCACCAGGCGATGAGACCACAAGGACGCCCGTCCCGTCATCCTGGTATACCGGGAGATTGCAGCCAGATGTATTTTGATGGAGGCCTGAGCCAGTCCAGCTTTGGCCAGCGACAGTAGGTACGGCAGAACTGGAGGGGCCGTAATCCGCAGAGGGTTAATCTTCTGTGCACGGCACCAGACAGAGAACCTCTTCCATTTATGTCCGTAGCACTTGAGAGTTGAGGACGCCCTGGCCTTTGCAAGAATCTCTCTGCAGTCGGCCGTACCCTCCAAACTCTAGTGCTGCAGGAGCCAGGCCTGCAAGTTCAGCGACTCCGGGTCGTGGTGAAGAATGGCACCTCCTTCTCTGGAGAGAAGGTCTGCGTCCGTCGGCAGCTTGACTGGTGGGGACGTTGACAAGTCCAGAAGGTCCGGGAACCAGATCTGCCTCGGCCACGCCGGTGCGACGAGGATCATCCTGCACCGGGACCTCTTGAGCTGGAGCAGCAACGTCAGCGGAGGGAACGCATAAAGAAATGGGCCGTCCCAGGGGAACGAGAAAGCATCGCCCATGCTCCTCGGCTGGGGGAACCTGCTGGCGAACCTCCGGCACTTGGAATTCGTCACCGTCGCAAAGAGATCGATTTGGGGTTCGCCTCATCGTCGGAAGAGTCGATCCACTTGATCCTGGCTTAGTTCCCACTCGTGGCACGGGTGCAGCTCCCTGCTGAGTGAGTCGGCGATCGTGTTTTTTATTCCTGCCAGATGAAGAGGCACCAGAAACATCCCTTGGGCGACGGCCCAATGCCACAGATCCTGGGCTTCCTTGGACAGGGCCGGGGACCTGGTTCCGCCCTGCTTCCGGATGTAGAACATCGTGGTGGTGTTGTCGGTGAAGATCCTCACCACCTTGCCCTTGAGGGACGGAAGAAAGGACCCGAGGGCCCAGAACACCGCGCGGAGCTCCAAGATGTTGATGTGGAGAGACTTCTCCTCCGGGAGCCAAAGGCCTCTCGCGTGAAGATCTCCGGAGTGTGCTCCCCAACCTTCCAGGGAGGCGTCCGTCATCACTGTCACCTGGTGCGCTGGGGTCTGAAAGTCCGTGCCCGCCGACAGATGGGAGCGGGTACCCCATCACCGGATCGCCTGACGGAATGTCTCGTTGAGAGGGATCCTGTCTCGAAGCTGCCGGTCGACTGGATCCAGCGGGCGTCAAGGGTCTCATCCGAAGCCTGCAAAGGCGCACCAGATAAATGCAGGAGGACATCATCCCGATGTGGGACTTGATAGATCTTACCCTGGCCATGTCCGTGGCCAGCAGACACTGCACCTTGCCCAGAATGGTCCTGGTCCTTTCCTCTGACGGCGAGGCCAGCCGCGCCACTCCGTCGAGCTTGGCTCCCAGAAACAGGGCGACTTGCGACGGAACCTGGTGGGATTTTGAAAAGTTGATGGAGAATCCCAGGTCCGTGAGCAGCTGGACGGTCTTCGCAGTGTGCTCCACGGCGAGCTCCCTTGTCCTTGCCCGGATGAGCCAGTCGTCCAGGTAGGAGTAGACGTGGATCCCCTGTAGGCGCAGCCGCGCCGCCACCGGTGCGAGGCACTTGGTGAACACCCTAGGTGCCGACTTCAATCGGAACGGGAGGGCCTTGAACTGGTAGTGCCGCCCTTGGACAACGAACCTGAGGAACTTTCGGTGTCTTTTTAGAATGGGGATGTGGAAGTACGCATCCTCCAAGTCCAACGACGACTGGAAATCGCCCTCCTCCAGCTGTCCCAGCACATGCTGGAGGGTGACCATACGGAACTTCTGTGCCTTGATGTACTTGTTTAGTCGTCGTAGGTCCAGGATGGGGCGCCATCCTCCCGTCTTCTTTTTTACGAGGAAGTACCTTGAGTAAACTCCGGAGCCCCGAAGCCTCTTTGGGACGAGCTCGATGGCACCCTTCTTGAGCATCGCCCTTACTTCCAATAGTAGTTGAGGGACGTGATTTTCCTTCCTGGCCACGGGTGGAACGCAAGGGCACTTCTTCTGAAACTCGAGGGCGTGCCCTTGGGCCAGGGCGTCCAGCACCCAACGGTCGGTGGAGATGGACTCCCACACGCTGACGAACCTCACCAGCCGGCCTCCCACCGGGGTGCTTCGGCGGGGGCCCGACCCCACGGTTGGTTCAATCTTGTTTGGAGGCCGCCTTGCCTCTTTGTCGACGACGGGCACCACCTGACTTGCCGCGTCCCCTGTAGGCTTCCTGGGACGAAGATCTTGCTGCTTGGCGGTAAGTGGAGGAGCCACTGTCGGATCCTTTGGAGGCACCTTGTCTGCCTCCGGAGCGCCGAAAGGACGGCCGTCGTTGTTGGAGCACTCCCAGTGCCCGGGCAGCCTCTGTGTCTGTCTTGATGGCCTGAAGGGACTCATCAACCGCCTTCCCAAACAGGTTGTTCCCGTCGAAGGGCATGTCCAAAACCTTGGTTTGTACGTCCTGGCGGAAATCCGTGGCCTTGAGCCATCCTCGTCGTCTCAAGCAAACGCTGTTGCCCAACTGACGGAAACCGGTGTCGGCGATGTCCGTTGCCACCGTGATGGTGTGGTCCGAAGTAATCTCCCCCTCCTGTAGGATTTCAAGGGCCTCAGCCCTTTTGGCGTCCGGAAGGAAATCTAACAGAGGGGCGATTTTGAACCACAACTCCCTGTCATAGCGGGCTACGATAGCCAGGGCGTTGGCCGCCTTGATAGTGGTTGCTGCGGATGAGATGATCCGTTGTCCCATCGTGTTCAACTTCCTGCCCTCGCCGTCCGGCGGGGAAGTTGATGTTGAGGCCGATGCCCCCCCAGCTTTCTTCTTTGCTGCCGCCGAGATGACCGAATCCGGGGTAGGTTGTGCCCGAAGGCACAAGGGGGCAGCATCGGGGGACCCGGTACTTCTTCTCGTACCGGTCCCTCTTTGCCGGCGCCGTGACAGGGTTCTTGAGGAGGGCGAGCGCCTCATCGCAGATGTCAACAAGAAGCGGTACGGCGAGGACCGTCTTCCTTTTAGCCTCGCGCCATTGGTAAAGGAACTCTTCTTTCTTCTTTTCTTATGGGCAGAGCTGAAAAAGCTCGGATGCCCTGGAAATCATGGCATGAAAAGATCCAATCTCGTCGGGCGGGGACGCCCGAGCAGGGGGCGACGGGGGACATGTCCCGTCGTCGCCTCCGTAGTCATCTGTACCTGTCGTAGCCGTGTCCGTGCCTGTATCATCCCTGTGGGTAGTAGACCGGGGGGAAGGCAGAGCAGGCCGCAGAGGTGGGAGAGGTGGCATAGGATGCGTCGTCCTCCTCTTATGCGGTGGACTCTCCGAAGGCCTGGCTCCGGTTCCCCCGTCGGGTCTGGCTCAGGTACCTCCGTCGGGGGAAGGGGCAACCTTGTCCTTATCTCCGAGCATAAGGACTGAATCACTGACAAAATGGCCGCCGAGGTGTCCTGCAGCGCCGGAAACGACGGGCGCGAGGGCTCTTGAGGAGCCTTGTCGGCGACACCGTCGCTCTCGTCGTCGCCCTCGTCGGGATCCCTCCCGATGGGCTGGGCCTCTTCCACGACTTCGATTAGCTCTTCTTCAGAGGTCGTGTCCGTATCCACGATGGCCACCAGCCCCTCCCCCACCTTTTCCGACGCGGACTTCGTGGGGGTCTTCTCAATGGGCCTGAAAGACTCCCTCCGCGGTGGCAGAGAGACTCTGGGTCCTGAGGACGCCTCCACTGGTGTAGCCTCCACAGGCTGAGCCAGGGCCGCGGCGACATCCTCAATCGAGGTCTTAGCAGGGTGAATTAAGGCCATCGTCACCTTCTGGACGCCTGGGGCCTTCACCTTGGGGGGGGAGGGTCTGCGCCTCGCTCCCCCTCTGCCGGAATCTTCGAGATCGACTGGGGCCTCTCCAGAAGCTTCGCCGGGTTCTCTGACTTCCTCTTATCCGAGCCAGAGCGTTGGCTCGTGGTTGATGGTGCTGGGGAGGATGCGCCCTGCCTGGCAGCCAAGGAGCCAGACCGTTCGGTGCTCCCGGTGCCCGCGGACTCGCGGTGCTTAGCCTTTTGTTGGGCCCCCGTCGCCGGGGCACCCTCACAGGACTTAGAAGACCGCTCAGACTTCTTTTTCTTCTTCTCGCCTGACGGGCTCTTCCCTTCCAGCCAGTTGGCGAGACGGAGGTGGCGATCCTTCATGGTCCGCTCCGACATGTTCCCACAAAACGCACAGTCCTTCTCCTTGTACGTCTTGTCCTCATGGAGACAGTAGAGGCATAACGAATGCTCGTCCTCCTTGAAAACATTCTGAAGCTGGCATCCAGGGCAGGTCCTGAACAGCTTCCCGGGCGTCGAGCTTCCTTTCTCCTGGTCCATGTCCGGGGTAGGCCTCGGAACTTCTGGAATCCTCCAAAAGCGTAACTCGACGAAATCTTCACCCTTGAGGGGCATAGAAAACTCCGAAACGGATCCCCGTTGATCGGATGTAGAAACGGTGGAGCTTGAGGCTGTATTTAACCGAAAAATGAGAAAAATCTCCTGAAAAAGCGCGAAAACGCAGCAAAAGCTCGAGAGCTACAGCACGAGGACTCCCAACACTTGAACGCGCTGTAAAAATCTGAGGATGGCTGCCGGAGGCGGGGCTTAGGGAGACGGCAGTCATTGGCTCGGGACAGTATGACCCAGAGACCAGTGATTGGTTACTACTAAGCAAGACAGATCAGAAACGAAACCGATACTGATTTTTTTTTCTATACCGAGGATTCCCGGCCTGACGGGGAATATTCATGAGCATGTGAATCCATGCCAGACCCCATGCTGGAGAACTGCGAGTTATCATGTAGTTATAGGTTCCTACTGTTCCTTCAGTGTGTGTTCCACTGTTCAGAAAAGTATACTTGCATAGTGGTTTACTATGTGATTTATTTGCTGAGCGTCACGGTACAACTGCTAGGGTCTACTACCCTTGTATTACAGAAAGTAATCTAAAAGTAATTAATTTTTTTTACTCCGCAAGAATAGGTTTGACCTATACTGAATGTGTATGAAGAGGTTTGACTTCCCTAAAATTACTGTTAGGTATTCCGAAGAAGGTTTTATGCTATTGTCTGTGCACCTCCAAGCATTGTGGTGTGTTTTTATAAAAGATGTGTTAATGACTATGACCAGTACTTACCCAAGACTTAACTTGGCCTGCTTGTATTTAAAAATAAACCTTTATTTTTAATAATACTTCATTGTCAGTGTTACTATTGAATCCTTGGTATACTACAGGTTCTGTGTACTTTCCTACAGCCCTCTCTCCCTCCTAAAATAAGCCGGGTTGCTCCGTCTACGATACCATATACAGACGTGGTACAGCCTTATATCAAGAGTGGAGTCTTGTGCTGTCTCAGTTGAAGGGTTTTACTAAGCCCTTAGATGGACTTCAGAAAAACTGTCCCAACACTGAGCCCAATCATAAAGGTGAAACAGCCACAGCTCAGCAGGTATAGTTCCCTCGCCGCTTTTGCCAACGTGAACTAAGGGCAGTCTATACTCTTCATGATGATTGCGAGCTGGCACAATGCAGTACAAACAAGAGATCAGTGATACCAAAATAAAAGAATGTCCAACCGGACAAAAATGCACACAACTAACAAAAACACTGCTAGCCATGTAAGCGAAAACACAGAGAAAGCATACTTTAAACTAAAGAGGCATCCCCGGTTTGTATGCAGGGGTTCTCAGGCAATGATTCCAGCAGCAAAATTTCGAACCTTATGAATCAGTCTTAAAAGATACTAGTGTCCCTGAAGGCAGACCTAGAGGGTGGGGTTGGGGTGGTCCAGGGATTCTTCAAATACCTTAGGTGCTGGTCTTCAGGGCTCAACAGCGTAGCCAGGCCTTTTGGCTTTGGTTCTGGGTCAATTCAAGGAGTGGTGGTTACTGGTTCCAAAAATGCAGGCTTCCAGGTCGAAGATGCTGAGCACAGAAGGTCATATTGGGTCAGCAGCTTTGGAAGACTCTGTAGCTTCAGATGCAGAGATTGGCCTTCAGCAGCGATGGGCTTGGCTGGCTCTGCACAGCATCAGGGTTCTACAGCAGCAACTGATTGGTGATCAAAGAAGCTTGTGACCAGGCGTCAGTGTTACGGATGCTAGTAGACTTGATGCGTCTCAAATTCTGAGATGGAACTTCTTCAGGGTTTATCGAAACAGATGCGGTACGAGCACTCCAGCGGTTCACTTGCAGCTGCTTGGACTGAGTCAAAGGTGCTCAATTCGGCATCAATGCGGTTTCGAGATGCAAGGAGAGTTGGGGATGTCTGTCCATTCCTGGATTCTATGGTTGCTGGGAGAGACCATTCACAATCTTGGGGGCAAAACCTGCGCTCTTCTGCTTTTCCCCAACCAGAAAAAGTTACAGAGGGCACTTGCAGGGGTATGGCTACCTCCTTTGGCATGGTCCTGGGTACCAGTGCCTCTGTGGCAGTAAGCCTTGTGCAACAGAAAATGTAGGGCAGAAACCCTCTTTTTTGTTGAAGGGAGGCCTAACTCTAGAGGGTTAATGGGTAGAAAACAAAAGGGAAGCAGAGTCAAGGCTACCCCTCCCTTTAACGCACAGGAAGTGCTGGAAAACCTACAGAAGGCTAGGGGTTATTTGGACTAGCCATTTCACACACAAAATGAAAGATACTGTTAAAACAAAGTTTATTCTAAATCGAGGAACAAAAATAAAATCATGGAGAAGCAAGTGAAGATCATCATCATTCACTATACATGAACCATGCAGTTCTATACACAGTGCGGTTAATAACAGAAAAAGTGTTGTTTTATGTACTGTAAGACTTTAGCAGCCCATTTCGACAGTAGAAATGTGCTGCTAATGGCTTTTTATGTCTTTTTCTGGGTAATTACACCATTATAAGAATCTGAAGGAGAGCTGCAATGATTAAAAAGCCACCCCTTATGTTCCTGCAGCTGTTCAGCAATGCACATATGACCTTTGAACCTGCCTTTCATCCCCTGCAGGCAAGGCACTGGGATGAATGGAAACAGTCACAGCAAAGGCACATGCATGCTGCACTAGGTTTCTGGGATGGAGCAGTGTGAAAGGGGGATGCGGGTCCGATTAACAGGCCTCTCTTTACCCACATCATTTTATTTCCAAATATCTAAAAGAATGGCCTTGGAAAAGAAATATCCTGAAATCTGGGCGTCTCTGTCCTGGAAAAAAGCAAGACTGATACCGGTGTTAAAAAAATAGAAGAAAAAAAAGGTTCATGCAATGACCCCAGTAATTATCGATTAATGGCTTATTTAGAAGTTCCTAGCAATATCTTTGCAATGTGTGTTCTAAAAGAGCTTCAACTTTGGGAACATAACATACAGAGTGACTTTGAAACTGGCTTTAGAGCTGGTTCCTTCAGCGTTTAAATCCGTTAACTCTAGCACATTGTGGACCAAACTTAAGAAGTTGCCACTGATGGAGGGTCTACTATTCATAATAGCACAATTATACACAGGCACTAGCGTATAGTGAAGGCTGAATAGCAGGGGAGCCTTAACTGAAGAAATAATAACTAGTAGAGGGTCAAAACAATGTTGTGTGCTTGCTCCCCTGTTATTCAACCTTTACCTAGCAGATATGCTGGATCTGCTGGCAAAAGTCCCAATTGTTGCACCCAAATAGGGATCAGCATGTTATCTGGATGGCATACATCAATGACAATCATTTTTGATCCAACATATCTGCATTAAGCACAGTGCTCTAAAACTATGCGGACACACTAAAGCCAATGACCTGAAATAAATTTAAATAAAAACAAATGTATGCTTGTTGAAGTGAGCAAACTACCCCTCTGACAACAGGGTTTGAAATTAATATTTAATGAGCAGTAGCTAAAACCAGCTCCTGGGTGTCCGGCATCACCCAATAGGCAGGAGCTACCGTTGGGGAAACCAAAGCCAGAACCCAGCGTACCGCAAATCAAACTTCCACATGAGATGCACACTAACGTTTTGTCCATTTTGAACGATTCATTATGTTTGAATGTGTACTAGATGTGCCCTAATTCTTCTTTCCAAGTATTCTCAAATACTCAAAGTTAATATCATGCATACATCCTATATATGTGTGTGTGTGTGTGTGCACGCGCGCGCAGACCCTCAAATCAGCCCAGAGCAGGCATACCTCTTGTTTGTATTTGCTAGAAACAATCAACTCACTCAGAAGAAAGGAAAACGCTTCATACTTTACATTTATTTTCGAATAAGTAGATAGAAAGGCAAAAAAAAAATCACTACAACCCAGACAGTAAATTATGCTGAGAAAAAGGTAAAGGCACAAATCACATTAGCACAGTTCTTACGTTCCTTTGTTATTTGAGGTGTGCTACGTACCCTGAATGGACAGCTCCCCCCCCCCCGCCCCCCCACAGGCCAGCACCCACTACAACACAGCAGATAGGAACATTCGCTTAGAGGCCTTCGGTTCCAGGACATCCCACATGCACTGCTACCTCGCTGGTGGATTCCCCCGCCCGTCCTGCACGTGCAAAGTTTTAGTAAGTGTGCCTGTCGATTAAAGGTTACATCAACTCTTTTAGAAGCTTCTGCTTGTTTGCCACGGAAAAGTACATGTCTGCACCTGGCTCCAACTAGCTCCTTTTCCCCTCCCTCATGGATGTTGGGCCTCATGGGAAGTATTTCAGGAATGTGGTCTTATCACGGATCAGCAGGCCTCCAGATGAGGTACGTACTAGGCCTTTTTACACATTTAAAGTTTGTAAATACAACAGCTTTATTATTTTCCTGTGTACATTAACACACAAGTTTAGAACAGAGGGCAGTGCAAAGGTCAGGTTACTTGACACAAACCAGAACCTTCTTTTGACTTTCATCTACATGGATGTAATTGCAAGGCATCGATAAAAGCCTCTGAAACAGAATGTTTTTCTCTGAAGCCTTTCAAGAAAAGAAACTGCACACTGTGATAAAAGGAATGGTTTATTTCCATTCAGCTTCTGCTGTGTTGATGCTCATGGAGCAAACAGAAGCACTCTGCATATTTATTTTCCTAGCATTTTAGGATTGTATAATTAAGATGGAAAACTAAGTTGCAATTGAGAATTAACATTTTATAACAAATTATGCTTTTTTTCCAGTGAAAGCAAACCAGTATTTCACATTTGTATTTTTCAGAGTTCCTGTGCTGTGTGCATAATCATGCGGAGACAGATTTTTACACTTATTATTTAATTTAAACATGTGTAAAATGATGACTATGCACAATCTAGTTTACATCCATTCAACCTTGCAGTCAATGGGGGTACATTACTATAAATGGTCAGTGGCAGCAGTCTTTTTGCTCAAGGGTAAGTGATTGTCCTTACATCAATCAAAGGTGTTCTAGTCTTTCAAATCTTCAAGACTACAATTAAATCAACCAAACCCTGACTCTACAGGAAGTGCAAGTGCTGTTCAGAAACAAACAAATGAAAGTTACATTTGTAATTGAAATTGAAACTCAGCAAAACCTGTCCCTGTGATAATCCAGATAGGTATTTAACTTTATGTAGCACTTCATATATGGTTCGTCCAACATCTAGGCAGTGCGATAATTATACCTCAGTCGATACTCAGTTAACTGACTTCTGAAGGATGTTGGCCAATAACATAGCTCATCCGGTTGAGCACTGGTTGCTGCGATCTGTGCGTGATCTGTAGTTTGCAGGGTTGAATCCCGGCAAGGCTAGCTCAGCCTTTCATCCTTCCGAGGTCAATGCTGGAGTACCGACTTTGGTTTGGTGATAATTGTGATAAATATGTTCTATGCACAGCGCTTTGCCAACAGTGCTATATAAATAACCATTTGACCATGAGATTAGATATAGAATTTAGCATGGAGCCCTTGCCTCCCTGCACTGTTGTATCATAACACTGACATACCATTAGGTAGTAATAACTCCAAGAAATTAGAACTTTCATTAAACATGAAAAGACAATTCTGCTATCGAACCTCAAACACACAAACACAATTAAGGTTTGCTTTACTATGTAATTGGCTAGGTTTTTGTGGTTTCAACATTTAAATATATACAGGAGAGATCAAATGGCAGACCTTAGAGAAATAATGAAAGGTGTAATCTGTCACAATGCAGAAAGCTGCCGCATAGTAATGATTTCCATACAGTTTCTGCACACGTCGGCTGGATGTCACATACATTTTACTCTTGCAAAGGAGAAAAGTCATTTTTACTCTCTTAAAATCACATTTACTCTCAAAGTTTAAAAATAGGGAGTACAATTCTCCAACCTCAAAATCTTATCTGGAGCACTGCAAACTTTTGATGCAACCTCGTACCCGTTTACATGGAACATTGCAGGGAAAACAAAAGCCAAGTATTTGCTGTGTGCTTCGAAAATCAATTAACCCTTAATAACGCAGGCAGGCATCAGGCCTACGAGCTGTTACAACAGCATGTGTTTAAGGCACCAACTGGCTTGGGGAGCCAAAAGTAGCTCCTGGTAGTGGTTGATTTTAAGCTAACCAGGTACTCCTAGGCTAGAAGCAGGAGTTAAATAGCTCACAGCCCTCCTCGATGCCGAATCCTGCACAATAAACAATAATGGGATGTATTGAACAAAGAAGCTGTTACACCTATATGGGACATGAGGTTTCTGCAAAGAGAGGGCACCTGGAGCTAATTGATTCCAAAAGTAGAAACACCAACACGCTGATGATGGTAACCAAGGAATTTGCCACCAGAACTGCAGGATATAGCATAAAGGGCATTGCACTGGTCTACAGGCAAAGCTTCATGACATCCGGTGTATGGTCTGTGTCTAGTTTTGGAAATCATGAGGTCTAGCAGTGAAAGCTGGAGGCAACATTATGGAGGATATTGTTGGGGTTGTCTCAGGCAATACCGGTAGATGCCACAAGGCTCGAGTTGGGATGAACATCACTACACACAAATGTCCTCATTAACAGGGGTTTGCTATATATTAAATCTATGACGGGTCCAGTGTACCCCCTCCTTGTGGTAGGAAACGTTCTCAAAATCGCCAGGCATAAAATGGCTATGGAAATGAAACGAAGATACATCCAGAAAATAGTAGCCTTTTTCCCCATCACAGTACCTATCCTATGTGCTCATACGCGTATTCAACATCAAACCTAAAGAGTATGATTGGATACGTTCCCACGAACATGTAGTGGAATTGGACAGTTACAAAACCTTCTCTAGATTACAGCACAAGCATCTTACTGTGCAGAACTACCTAATGCAATTTCCAGCGCCCCGAATTAGTGTTCTCCTTTTAAGAATGAATAAACTCCCAACCCTTGCAGTATGTGGTTCGCGATGTGACATTGGATAATAGATATTGCAAATGATGTAAGGTGAAAGAGTTGATAGAAACTAATCGACAAGTTCTAACATCTTGCAGTGCCCTCCAGCAATGGTACGAGTTACAGTTCGGCAGATTTGTACACAACATAGAACACATTAAGGGCCTGATTTACAGAAGCGTTTTTATAAAGGCACAGTCCCATAGGAAAACGCTCTGTGAATCAGCCCCTAAGTGGGGGTCTTTATGGCAAAGATGCTTGACTGGTACACTCATCTCATTAACTTTTACAATCATCAACCTCTCTGGTTTAGGATAGAAGAGAAACTCTGTCCCATCATAATTACTTAGGTCCATACTGAGAACATAGTTTAGCACAACATTGTATAAGGAATGTTATTGCACCATATAATCACTAAGTTTAGTAATGCATTAGGGCGGACAATATGGAGTCCGGAATGTTAATATAGTAACACAATAAGGCTAAGACTCTTGCATACATGGTATTTTACTCAAATATTAACTATAGATATATGTCGGCTGGTATGTATAACACTTTTGTTAAGATTTGATATTTTTCTGTTTTATGAATGTGTGGAAAGTTTAAATTATAAACTTATCACACTAAAATTAAAATAAAAAAAGTTTAGGCTATTCCACCCTCATTGGATGGCAATCTGTCACACCAGCAATACTTTGCTGTCAGATTGTAGATTTCAGGAGTAGATTCTTCGTTTTCCTTTGAGAAGTTCCTCTTCCAGCTGTTAGGGACGGGACCCAGCATTTGACAAAGGTATTCTCATACAGTTCTTGGAGGGCTGGATGCACAACACTTTCCAATTATGAATACTGAACAATTTAATGACAGCCAATCAAGGATTGGCGCAACATTAAAACATTCCCAGGCTAATTACCAGGCAAACACACAGGTTGTGGATTCAGAAGGTACCCTAGGATACTCATTCATAGCACCATACAGATCAGGTCATGGTTGCCCTGCACTCCCAACCTAGAGTTTGAGGAAAGCAGTACACTATGTGGCACTTACTTGTTTCCATGCTTAACCAGGTACGCCCACAGAACTGCTGTGGAGTCCCTGTGGACTTCTAAACTCAAGTAGCCAAGCTAGTGGAGACTTGCAGAGAACAAAGCCTTTGTTGCCTAGTTATGAAACCACTGTAGGAGAATGGAGGCTTCAAATGAATACAAACAGCTGCCACCAGTCAGGGAGTAACCGATTGCGTTGGTGGGGCAGCATCCTTGGGAAAACAGACTAACGGGCACTTTTGGGGGACCCTGGCATGGAAATTGAGACAACCAGGGACACATTCACAGAGTTACACAAACACTGAGGCCCTGGATAGTGACTCACTTGGAAGAAAAACAATGAAAACAAAGATGAGCAGCATGCGGGGGCTGGGTGGGGAAGAGACTCAAGAAATGAAAAGCAAAAACGTCACAGGACCCACCGCTTGTCACCGTTTAGGAAGAACCTTGGTGCAATGGAGGCCCCAGTATTTGTCCTGATCCTGACAAAATCTGAATCCAACTATTTCAACCTGCTCCCATATTTGGTCTACAGGGTCAGTAAGAGGTGAACCCGGTCATAGCTACCTTCGGGGTATTACAAATCTGTCAAATGTGACTGACCAAGTACTGATCGTATAGCAAAGAATGGACTATGTAAAAGCACTTTATTGATCAGATTAGAATTTTCTGCCGATATATAGAAAGGCCTCCTGCCACTGGATAACAGGGAAGGTATTCGCACAGTACCTTACTCCCCCCAGCAAGGACTGCAATTTCCACATACATCTTGCGTAGTTATTTTTCTGGCTCGTTCCATGCATTGAAGTGTACACCATCATCAATCCCGAATGCATTTTTTTTTTGTTTTTAAACATACCAGATTTGATCAAATGTCAGCTGTACGCAAATTTTGTACAGCCGAACATTTTGATCATATCTACCATACCGTACCATTGTTGGAAACAAGGGGAGAGGTGGGTGTCCCCCGCACCCTTGTTTGCTACAGTGGTACCGTGGGTTGCAGGGGTGTCCCCAGCTCCCTGTACAGCAAAGTTCTAAAAATAAATAAATAAAAAAGACCCTGCAGTGTCGGTTCCCATCCACGTTAAGTGAATGGAACCAATGTCGCAAGGAGATGGGGAAGTAGTAGGGCCGATGGGGGTGTGGGGCGGGGGCGGGGTTTAGGGGATGCACCTGAAATCATGCGTGATTTCACTGCAGCGTGCATTTCGAATTTGCCGTTTTCGAATTCGAAATTCGGCGTTGCAGTGAAATCACATAGATCCGTTCAGAAGACTACGCTAATAATTTGGGAGCCAGAAATCTGGTTTCTTGTCAAAACGGGAACATTAGCAATAGCTTACTTTGAGAGATTCGTGGCCCTAGGCTCTTCCTCTAAGACTTCTGAACACAAACACACTACCTGGGATAAAAGGCAAAAAGACTCACTAACCATCTCCCCTACTGTTTTCTCTGATGGGGAAAACGATTTATGAATCTTGGATCTCTTGTGACTCGAGTGCCTGTCATGACAGCCCAAGGGCCTCCAAACACCTCCTTTTAGCAGTCCTGTGCCTGAGCTTTGGCTCCCTATTATACTACGGGTCCTCTCATACTTAAGAAAACAGGGAGACATGGAATATATAATGCAAGTCATCTAGTATAGGACAACTTCTGTCATTTTGGCAGTCTATTGGCGACTTGTTCTAGAAAAATGGGGTGATAAAGAGGAGAGGCAAGAGCAAATTCTGTTTTGATGATGGCAGATTGGAAGATCCCATTTTTTTGTGTGATGATATGTTTCTATGTGGTTCCTGGTGAAGACACTTGGGCTGTCTATATCAAGAAGGGAGTCAGAATTCTGCTCTACATTCAGCTAGGGTGATCAGCCAAAGCAGGAGTTGAGCTTGGTCTTATCAGTATTTGTGGAGTAAAATGTGGTCCAGGGAAACACAGAGTATGTTCTGTGCAGCTCCTCTGGTGTTAGTGTGCAGCAAATCATAGCGGTTCTGTAAAAAAGGAGGTCTGGTTGGAGGTTGCGAGGGTGAGGTGGAGAAACGGACTAGCAACTAACAGAAGATACTTATAAGGCCGAGGGACCCTAGCTGTCGTCGTTGTATTCAAATGGTGAACATTTAGGCATGCTGCATTTCTCCTTGATGCAGTCTGGACCTGTGCTTGAGTGCAAGGGTCTTTGCTCGATGCAAGAGCTTGTTGCTCTGTGTCCATTGTGGATGGTTCATGTGCGAGACACACCTAGTTGATTCAGAATGTTGTAGTGAGCACATCAGCCCAGTTTCCTTTCTTGTAGCCTGGTGAACAACCAGATTTGTAAGCTTTTCAGAAAGTCATGTGAACACCCAAAGTGTAGGGTATGACATTCCATAGGGTGGTGGCTAGGACTGAGCCATAGGTCCATTCTGGGGAGATTATTTTACACAATTCTCAGGTGAAGGCTGTGTAAACATCTACCCTCAGTGTTAAGCTCCAATGTTATCTACTAATTTAGAATGCCTGGTCTACGGCAGAGCAGTCAGGCTTCACTCAAAGGAGGCAAAAGGTGTTATGTAATGCAAGTGATCTTGTATAGTGCCCGTCTGCCACTATTGATCGCCTTGCTACGCTATCGAGGGGGGGGGGGGTCATTAGTGGGAAAGGTAGATTGGAATCTGTGGTGTTGACAGATGCAGGCCGAAGTACCCAGTTCCTAAAAGCCAATCTGCTCTATGGATTTGAAAAGAGAAATTGGGAGTATGTTATTCATAATAAATAGCCCAAGATCGGATAGTCTACAGCGCTTTGTGTTTGGTCAGCCGGTGATGTGGGAGATTGCAACAGGGCTAAGAGGAGAGCTTAGTTGTGGCTCAGTTAATGTTGATGTGCTAATGGCTAGGCTGTCTGCGAGGGATTTGTGTTTGGTGGTAAGAAGACTTGCTGCATAGGTACAGTTAGGTTCTGATGAAAGGATTATTGCTCTGCAGGAGGATACTTGTATGAGTAGGGGCTAAACCACCTGCCAGCCCCCTCCACCCCACCATAGCCTAGAAAAGCCTGCTTAGCTTGACACCAACAGCTACCAGGAGCTACTTTTAGCTCTCCAAGCCAACTGGTGCCACATCAATCTTCCTATGTTCATAGGCATTTTTATAGATGATGCATTAGGTAACAACATCTAGAAGATATTTAAAGCACAATCGCTCTTTGTGATGACACACATTTATAGTTTGTATCTCATGTAGAATTTATATTTGTGGCACCCATTCTGCAGCAGAGAGAAGGTGAGTGAGGTCACAGCGATACAAATGTGCCATTAAAGAGACAGCAACAGTTATTCAGTGACAGAAACAGATGTAGTGGAGTGGCAGAGTTATGGTTGTAACAGCAAGGATAGGAACAACTCAGTAAGAGGCAGCAGCAAGACCGAAGAACTGACAGGAAATGGCAATCAAAAGAGGAATTTAAAGTGAAGAAATGCAAAGCAACATGGCAAGAGACAGAGGAATCAACAAACAGTCGGGACTAAATAGAAAGACCGCAATCTAGCAACAAGCAACAGAGAGAGTAGTATATGGTGTTTGCAATTTTTGATGCAGGCCAATGTTGGAGGTGGGGGGGGGGGGCAGTTCAACTTCTATCAGGCACTCCAGAGTGACCATTCTGACTTCTTGTGCGTCTCTCAAAGTTAAATCGCTAAACAAAATTGTAATTTTTCAACCTCTGTATTTCTTTTAACCTATTTGCCTGCTCATTTTTTTTTCTTTTTTCTACTGAACTCATTCATGAGATTGTAATGGCTCCCGGGTCATGATGAGTAACTCCTGGTAAAGAGGAAATTCCTGACACCCAAGAGCTACATACAGTTCCATGTATTCCAATTTCGCCCCAGGAAGACCTTTGTTGCTCTTAGTATCGCATGCAGAGGGGAGGCTACATCTTCAGGACGGCTGGGAGCTGACGACACTAGCAACCCAAACATCTTTAGTACAATAAAAGAATGTCCAATCAAGGTTCTATAAAACTATAGGCACTTTAAAACAATCAATGCAACAAACTAACTAAAAATGCACTCCAAACCCAGCCGAGTAAAAGAAACTCAGAATTCAAAACTTGGGTGTGAAGGGACACTCTGGTTTGATCATCATCAGGGGTGTTCGGGGAAAGAGACTTAGCAACAAAGTCAATAGTTCAAGGATGTGTCTTTTTAGAATGAAAAGAAAATGAAAAAGTAGGGGGGGGGCTTAAAAGTCACTACGGACCTAAAAAAAGACAGTTCTGAGAAGGCTCCCTTGCAGCACCATTGTTGTCATGTCTTTGGGGGGCTACACAGCGTTAAGCTAGGCGTCTAGAGGCTTCCAGAGGATTATTCGGCATCAGGGGATTTGCGGGGGGTGAGCTGGTTGACCGGGTCCAACACAGGGCATGGTCAAAGCAGCATCATCACGTAGCGCAAAGAATCTTGGGATGGACTGTTGTAGCTCACATGTGGTTCAATGATGGAATCAGGGACCAGAACCGTTCCTTGACTTCTGGAAGGCCCAATTCACTATGTCCAGTGAAAAGGTGAGCTTGATTCTGCAATTCCACTTTAGGCTAGCCCTTAATCTCCAATGAGCATGACTCTGGTTCCAGTGCACAGCCAGCAGAGATGTCTTGGTCCTAGAGCAGTGTTACCCTCACCCCTCACTGTTACCTGGTGACAGTTAAGGGGCAGAGCTCTCCTCTGCCTTGGTAGGTTATGTCTTCACCTCTATTGTAGAGGATTTTGGAATAGATCCCTGACAGAGTTCCAAATTAACCCTTCTTTTAAAGTCCCAACATTTAGAGTACAAACTGCTCTTCTAAACACATGTGAAGAACTGCTTGCATCTCTGGATTCCAACTCCCCAGCTGTCCTCATCTTACTCTATCACTCCTCTGCTTTTGACAATGTCAACCATTCCATCCTCATAAAAAGGTGGCACTATACCTTTGGTATCTTGGAACAGGCACTGGGCTGGGTGACCACCTTCCTAACTGACCGCTCTTCTCAAGTCATCATCCTGGGCTCCTTATCCTCGCCTACTTCCTTCTCCACTTGTGGTGATCCCCGGGGCTCTAACATCTCCCTTTGGCTTTTTAAAACGTACCTTGCTCAGCTGGCACTCCTCATCTCCTCCTTCTCCACCAACTTCCAGTTTTATGCAGACAACACAACTCTTTTTCAAACTTCCTACTGACCCTCTTGCACCTTCCATCAGCCCCGATTGCCTATCTGCTATCCAGTCCTGGTGCACTTCCAATGATCTCTACCTCAATGCCAGCAAAACTGAGATCCTTCCCGTTGGGACCCCTGCTCCCGCCTTCTTCCCCTCACTCTGGACTTCCTCTATGGGCTCCCCCCGCTCCTTCATCTGAAGCCAGAAATTCCCACATGGCGAACGTACTCACAAATTGCTCAATTTATTGACCTTGCCAAACCTTCTTGTCATTATAAATGCAACGCACGCAAGAAAATAACTGACCATGTGGGTAAGGGCAATGAATTTGCAGACGCAACTGCAAAAACTACTGCCCAAACCCCTTACTCTCTCACTTATGTTTACTGTCCACATACAATAGACCATCCCCCTTTTGAGAATATACTTGACATAATTGTCAGTATCCAAGCAGATGGTACCTGTCAGGAATTGAAACAATGGGAGATGAATGCAGTTTTTGAGGTTGGGTGTTGGATGGACAGGAGAAACAAGGGGAGATGGAGGTTGCCAAACGAATAGGTACCTATGATGATATCAGTTACCCATTGAGCGTCTCACATAGGGGCGGATGGTACGAATCATTTATTAACTATACTTGGGAGAAACCCAAATATACGCAAAGCAGCAATAGCATTTTGTGCCACACACAATGTTGGAAAGGTAGAAGGAGCACCAAGGGGTCCTTTTGGTCCCCCAGATTTACCATTCGAGGCACTACAAAATGGACCTTTATAGAATTGCCTTCTTGTCAGAAATACAAATATGCTTTGGTAATCGTCTGCATGTTAAGTAAATGGGTAGAGGCCTTTCCCTTGAGAGCTAGCACTGCACCCAGTACAGCCAAAAGCCTTGTTAAAGAAAATTTTCCAAGTATGTTCTGCTCTGCTCAATATGGCACAATAATGGTGTTCATTTCGTGAATAAAACAATGTAGTTGGTGTGTCAGGCGTCGTGCATAAGGCAAAGGTTTCATGCAATATATCGCCCACAGGCGGCAGGTTTAATGAAGTGCTGCAATGCCACACTTAGAATAAATTATCAAAAATATGTGCAAGTAACAACTTAAGCTGGGTGGGCGCCTTACACAAGGACTGTGTTGCTGCACCACTTGTCTCTTCTTCTGCAGAGACGTGCGCTGGTAATAAGGAACTTGGGATTGTTTTCTCCAACTACAGTGTGCCCTAAAGATTTTGTAGGGCCAACAGAGGGGCCACACTATGATCAGAGATCAAGAAAACTGTCAATGACAAACTGATTATTTGGGAACTCTCATGGAAGAGCAGCTACCCCGGTGGTCAAAAGCGGCAGCTTTAAAGGACTACCTTGGGGCGAGGTATTTTTGGACACTCCAAAAATATATTTGCTGCCTCCACGCATACACTGACCATGCCTTTTCATCATTTCCTCATGAAAAAAGACAATTGACCAATACATAGGAAGTATTACGCAGCAACAGAAAATGGTATCGCTTGAGATTGTGCCTTGTTTTTGGATCCGGCTTGGCGCTTTTGCATTAAGCGATATGCATTTTCTCCTTTTAATAAACCCTACAACTGTAACGCTTTCTAACGTTAATATGGTAACTTTACCCCCTGACCAGCATCATCATCGTGAATTAATGAGCAGAAATGTGTTTGTTACACTTGTACATCATATACACAAGATAGTTCAACCTGGCCATTGCTATGTATGCTTATACTTTCCTGCCTTCGCAGAGGAAGGGCTCCCATTGCAACAGTTGCCCCTTCTGTTCATGTTATTTTTTTACTCATGGCTATATTATGTATAGAAAGTATAACTATATTTAAAGGAATAGCTAATATCTGCCATACTTCCAGTTCTTCCTCCTCCTCTTTGTATGCCCAATTGCAACAGCAAGTGCTGCGCAAAGGAGCCTGTGAATTTGTTATTCTCCCAAATGCTACTTTCCATTTGTCAGATGCGTTTACTCCTTTTTTCTCTCCTAGGCTGGCCTCGTGACTGTGACAGCTCTACCAACTATAGAGCTATTGGATAATAACCCTCATTCATTTTCCATCCCTTCCCTGCATCTCCGGGCCTCTGACATAATAGGGGCTGTTTGTATTACTGCCCCACCCTATACGTGCTGAGAAATCCTACCGTAAATTCAGGTCCAACTACATCAACCGTTTGAAACAATCGACCAACTAGCCAGTGTCGTCTTCTCTCCCCACCACCTGTGTTTCCATACCCCACACTCAGTATCTCTACTCCCCCTTTCCAATCTATTAGTGGATATCTGCGACACAGATATGACCTGAATATCCCTAATCTGTGACGTACCTGCAGTACTGCCACTAGTCGTATATTATATGTATCCATGCATAGCATTATCTACCTCCCATTGCTCATGCAATCCTGCATATTCTGACTATAGATACAGCCTGTACATTGCCGATTGCTCTGTGCCTTATTGCCCGTACTATGTCTTTGCTTATATATTACCTGTATTGTATTGTAGATGTGTAGATGTGTAGATACTGTTTTGCTGCTATTGCCTGTATATATTTTAGTACTATGCGCAAATATGTAACTATGTAACCTAAGCTTCGCATATCCTGTACTTCTGCGCCACCTTACCTTCGGGTCTGGTGCGCATTATAAATGAATAAAACAAAAAAAAAAAACAATGTTCTAAGTTCCTAGGATATAGCACCAACTGCAACATGGCATTCACTATTCCCAGAGATGACACTGATGTTCCCTTTTATGTTGGCGACTGTGTATTTCATTTGTGGGCTTAATGCATACACTTGGCTACCTCTACATTGGAGCGGCCAATGACATCCAAGATTTGTATTTCCAGCATTTCAATTAGATTCCCCGTTATTGACAACCCTACCAGGCATTGCAGAACTGTTATTCAGGACGATACTGGTGCACACATATTTGGCGCTCTCCTAAATTATAAGTGTTCATTTATAATGCGCCTAACACCCGCTTGTGGTTTCTAAGCGCGGGATCGAGATTCAAACCTGTGTTGCGCTGCGTTGTCTTGCTTCAAAGAAACGTGTTGCTCCCAAGCTATCCTTCCTCCCTTAAGGCCATAATCCCCTTCTATAGCCCTGCCATGAACTAGAGGCATCCATAGGCTGGCCAGAATATTTGGAAGCGACCAATAATGACAACACTGAAATATTGAGTAATATCACTGTAGAACTACAGGTGGTGCGCCTTGTGGCCCCGCCAAGTAGACTGGTTTTTGATATGATACTTGCAGAAAAGGGAGGCGTATGCAAAGTCCTAGGGGCAGATTGCCGTACCATGTCCCACACCTCCACTTCTGTTCGCAAAGCAATAAAGAAGCTGCATGGTATTGCTGAACAAGCCCACGTATCTTACCAGCTCCTTTTGGTACATCATCAGCTCTTTTGACTGGAACATTGGTGCCTTCCTAATGATGGTCCTCTTATTTTTCTTAGGGGCTCGTTTTCTTCTACATTGTCTTCCTGTTTTCTGCCAGACATTTGCCAGGTTGCTCAAACCTCCTGTTTCATCTGTATCGGTTAGTAATGCATCGACAAAGCAAGATGTAGCAATATAAGAAATGATGGCCTTTGATATTTGTACTGAATCTCCTTTCTCTTCCCAAACTGTAATCAGAGCTTGCACTTATAAAATACCACATATAGTAGAACTGATGTTTAAAGGGGGGCTTGTGGAAACATACATTAAATGAACACCAGTTCTCTGCTAAAACGTCACACAACAGTTGTGCCCGTGGTCAACAAACAGCAAAATCTCAAAGCAATCTGTGTGTGTCAAATTACTGGCACTGCTCTCAGGCTAAGGATAGGAAGGGAAACATGCTGAGTCTCCCCCTGTGTGTCTTTGTTTGTTCTCCACTACAATTACTCACCAAACTTTATGTTCACCCTGGCAGTGATTTATCTTCCAAGGACCCTGTGCTATTTACGTTCCATGCTAATGCAGCCGAGAAAACTGCATTTAAGAAACAGACAATTGTAAGTCAGAGAGCATTAGCGAAGCATATGTTGTCGCCTCTCTCCGCTCAAGTGCTTTGTTTGATGTTAATAAATGTATCTATGTGACTATGTTATTCTACGATAGTGTCTCATTCTTAGTTTTATATTCCAGGTGGGAAAACCCTTAGGAGGGGTTCACAGCTTTACTTCCAGTTTGCACTTTTCTGCAGAGCCCACCGACCAGGAGTAAAAATAACAGTGAAGACAGCCCTGAGAACAAACAAACACAGAAGTAGATTACAGTGGTTTAAGGGACAGCCAGCGGAAGACTGTCACCCAACAGGGAAAACAGTGAAGGCAACCCATGAGAACTGTGAGAAACCCGAGGGTATCCTTGCTCCTGCCCCCCCGCCCCCTCTGGATACTCTTCGCCTCATGGGGCCAGGGAAAGGCCACTGCTTTTGGATCCTGACCCTGGGGTTGGAGAAGCAAAGGAGGATCACCTGGGTGAAGGGTCCTTGGGGACAGGGGTGCCCTTGGGTGAGACATTGCATCCTCCTTTTCCTAGTGCCAACCAACCTAACCCTTATCCAACCTTTATGGGCTATTATAAGTCAGCTCCACTAATTTCTCCACCACTGACACGTGACCGTACTAGGATGAAGAAGCGGCAACTAAGAGCAATGAAGGCTATGCTCTTTTACCACTCTAGTACTGGGACGAGGAAGATGCCTGCTAAGAGTAGTGAAGTTCAGGCATGTCCCTTTATTTGTGGTCAGGCAGGGCTGAATAATCATGCACACCTTCAGCCTGTTAATGGACTGCAGGTGTATATATGGAGCCCAACCCAGTGGCAAAAGAGAGAGGGGAACGACAGAAGGACCAGGACGGTGCATGCAGCAGAGGACCCTCCAACATGGCGTGGGAGTGGGGACTCCCTGGAGCAGACTGGGAAAGATGAAGGGAGCCGTGCTGGAAAGCTACCACTTTCCTTTCTATTAAACGTGCTTGCTCCCCTGTGGTGGAGGATCACCCCAGAAGTGTCTGAGGGGCAGGAACTGGAGCCCCGACACTAAAGGAAGAAGGCTGTGTGATCCACGCTGCAGTACCAACATTCAAAGTGACCAGTGAGTTTGTGGTAATTGAGAAACCTGGTGCGTGTGTGTGAACTTGAGCATTTACTGAAATACCTTGTATCGGTGTGGTCGCGTGTGGCAAGGAACACGTTTTCAAAAGTCTCCAAACGCTGCACTAACCAATTAAAGTGAAACTAACATTTATATTTGTCAACTATTAAACAAAGGGGAATATTTTGCACCCGAATGGTCGCGTGTGGCAAGAAACATGTTTTCGAAGGTCTCTGAACATTGAACTATTCACTTAAGGTGCAACAAGATGTATTGAACCATTAGATGAAGGGAAAATTAACCCTAAGCTAAAGATTTAATTATTGAATACCGAATGGAATAAAACTTTGCTACTAACCAGATGAAAGCCAAAAGGAGGAGAGAAAGTTTAAATCCATGCAAGCCATCATACATTGAAGTACTACAATGAATATAATTTTAAATCAACCACAGTATGCTGAAAATATAATATGATTTGAAAGGAACAAGCAAACAAAAAGGATACTGAAGCGTGATTTACAGTGACATTTTCAACGTGTGTGAAAGCTACAAATGTATCCCAACTGTGTATTTGAAAACAACATTTAACTAAACTGTGGAAGACATACATATTTTGTGTTTTTTTTTTAAGTGTGGCACTTGGAGCTTGGGGAAGGGAACCCCGAGTTCTGACAAGGAACTTTTCACTTCAAGGTTGTTTGAATTATGTGACTTGGAACTTGGGGAAGGAGACCCAGAGACCGGAAAAGGGTCCTCCCATCATCTCCCCACATTTGATATCTGACAGTACTGGGATGAGTAATAGGCGACTAAGGGTGATGAACACTAAATACTGCGAGGGTCAGACATGTCCCTTTAATTATGGTCAGGCAGGCCCAACTGAGAATCCACATCTGCAACCTGCCAAGGGGTTGCAGGTGTATAAAGAGAGCCAGTGTTCCTCAGGAACGTGGCTAAAGACTGGTCATCTTCAAGGGAACTGGCAGTGGGACAAGGGAACACAGCCTCTTGTGTGTGGTGTCCCGTCAAAGTTTCGAAAAAATAGTTTCCAAATACAATAATTTCGAAAAAAAAAACACCGATAAAATTTCGAATGTATTTAATGTATGGTTTTTTTGGGGTTTCGCACAGTAAAAATAGTGGGTTTTCCACCAAAAAAAAACGGGGGTTTGGGAGAGCCCCCCCACCCCAACAAAAAAAAAAACGAGCATTAGAAAAAAGAATTTCCAATGCTTTTGAGTCGAAACTGTTGTATACAAGGCTTGGACCCCCGTGTGTCTGCGGTTGGGGGAGATCTGGGTTGGTGCTTGAACATGAAAAATCTGAGTAATGGAGTTGGTTTGGATACTGATTTAAAGATCAGTGTTGGTACAGATGTCATGGATAAAAGACTTGGCAGGAGAGATGGGGCCAGGAATAAATAGGCCAGTCCTCAAATTGGAGGGAGCAGGCATCGATTGGCGAAGCCCTGGAGGTTTTTCATCAGGAAGCGAAAGGGTAAGCTGCCCTGGTGAAGACAGACTACACTATGGCATAAACAAATAGCCAGGGCAAGATTGAGGGCTTTGGAGGTCATAACTCAGAGGTCAAAGGAGGTCTGTGGAGGCAGCTCACATTTGAGGGGTGGAAAACATGGAGGCAGGCAGGTTGAACAAGGCATTGCCAAGCTCATAGGAGATAGCCTGTTTGGCAGATATGTCAGAGGTTTGGTCAAAAGTGGACGATTTTTGCTAAGTGTTTCCAGCAAGCAAGACATGGGCGTAGATGCAATGTCATTGGGATGCCATTAGGCATTGGTCTATGCAGTGCCTCCCTTTTCTTTGATTCTCAGAGTGACAGGAAAATCAAAGAGAGCAGAGCCACAGAGATTTTGGTTGTACCATACTGGAAAGGAGTGTTTGGTTTCCCATATTGTTAGAGTTACAGGCGACGCAGGTCGTGTGAAGGTACCAAAGTTGCCCGGTACTCTGCAGGACTGACCGGACGACAGCTCACGAAACACAATGATCCATCAGGAAGTTACTAGAATTAGGGTTGTCAAACCAGTTTGTCGAGATAATCCTTCATTCTTACAGACAGGCCACAACTCAGGCATACAACAGGTAATGGGTACATTTTCTGTAGGGGTGCAGCAGACAGGATTGCTCACTTTACAATGTGGGATAGCAACAATATTATAATTCGTTTAGGACGGGTCCCATAAAGGATTGGCTGTTTCTTCCATAATGACACGATGGGCTTCAATTAAGGCACTACAAATTGACAGAAGGACAAGTTAGAGAAGGGGAAATGTTAGTAGATACATTCTTCCAGGCCCCATCTCACAGGGGGCCTCCTCCTTGGGACCTCCCACTGCTGTTATTATCCAAGTGGCTCCCACTGGTGTTTATTATCCAGGTGGCTTCCTTTGAACCCATTAAAACTGCAGTTTTCAATGTTTTGTCTTTTCTCTAAAGATGGCTTTTTTAAATTGCTATGACATCAGCACGTAGGCTGGGGGAAATTGGGATCTTGATTTCTAGATCCCCATTTTTCTCCTCTACAACCATAGTCAAAAATTCTAAGGGGCAATACTCAGTTTGTCCCAAGGATCATACTGGCATTTTAAAGATCACAAGATGTGATTATCCCTGCTTTCTTTTAGTATCCCAAGTCTTCAGATCTAGAAGTATGGCACTGCACTGACATGAGGCATACAGTCCTGGAAAATGTGTGGTGGACCAAGTACTCCAGGAAATAAAAACAGACAGCCTGTTGGTGACCTTTCAGGCTTTAGTGGCTGGAAGGAAGGCCTCCCTAGTAGGAGTCAGAAATTAAAGTCTTACATAGGTCTGCCA
The DNA here is from genome assembly GCF_040938575.1 of Ambystoma mexicanum. Classification (NCBI taxonomy): domain Eukaryota; kingdom Metazoa; phylum Chordata; class Amphibia; order Caudata; family Ambystomatidae; genus Ambystoma; species Ambystoma mexicanum. The sequence goes on from NC_090936.1 coordinate 573,124,675, forward strand.
TGTTCCTAGTAAAAAGACATTTAATCAAAGAAAGGTGGTAGGGAAAGGCCTCTCTGACCCTGCGTTGAGAGGAATTTCCCTACCTAAATCAAAAACTAAATGATAGGTATGCAAACAAAACTGTATGCAAACAAAACTGTCTTGTGTCAAAACATTCTATTCCAATCCTCACACTATAAATGACAGTAAAAAGGTGAAAAAGGAAATGTCTAACTTTGGAAGGTTTGGGAAAAAAGTTTTCATTAAAAATAAACAAGCATTGGCAATGCCAATAGTTTTGGAGTTTAATGCTGTTCTTTGCATTTTGTATTTATAGGACCCTAGGTGCAAAGAGAGAGTGCACATTTTGAAAGGAGGATGTGATAAGGGGTGCAGGTGTACAATAGAACGAGAAGGGGAATCCATTGATTTAGGGTGCCATCGATGAGCAAGAGGAAATATGAGCGAGAAAGGGTAAGAGTAAGGGGGTAAGAAATGAAGTCAGAGTGTGAAAGGAAGGAAGAGGGGCTAGGGAAAGGGGGTAAAAGAAATTAGGATGAGGTAGGGTGGGTGGTGGGGGTAAGAGTGAGGTGGTAAGGTTGAGTAGAGAGATGGTATAGGATGGGTTGGCAATGGAAGAGGTAGGGTGGGTGCAGATAGAGGGGGTATGGCGGATGGGTGGGGGTAGAGAGAGGGGGTGGGGAGTGGTAGAAATAGTGGGGTAGGGTGGGTGGCAAAAGAAAGTGGTGGGTGAGTGGGGGTGGAATAGGGTTAAGGTTTGGGGATAGGAGTAGAGAGTGGTGGGGTAAAGAGTGGGGGTAGGGTGTGTGATGGTAGAAAGTGAGATGTAGAATGTGTGTGGGGAAGGGAGAGTCTATGCGACCAGCTTCCTGCGGAAGCACGCATAGGAAATAAAAAGCAGCTGCAGGAACCTGAATTCTCCAGTCTACATGTACAGAATTCCGCAAACCCAACCACATTGCGGCGACAGTAGAATTGTGACAGGAATTTGGCTGCAGCATCCATCCAAACAGAGAAAAGGACTAAGCAAATTCCCCTGCAGCCAGGTGAGCGCTTCCAGAACAAAAGGATAAAGTTGTTTTTAAACGTATGCATTGTTTCAGGTGTAGATGGTTCTTACGGTTATCAAAGATAAGTGTTCTGAACTTGTGTTGGAACTGCTTTATTCCATGATGCTTGGGGTGAAGATTGCTGATGGTCATTGGAGGTATGCATGCAATCTACGAGACTGACATTTATTGTGATCATTTGGGTAAAATTCAAACATCCTGTAAGGCGCACAAGTGTTTCGAGTTTATGTTGAAAAGGCTGCTTACCAGGATTTACTTGCGTACATGTTTTTTGTCAGAGTTTACAGATCAAGGAAGACATGTGGTTCTATAAGAAATAAATCTTGCTGATCGCTTGGGGAGGAATGATGAATGTGGCTCACTGGCTGCCACCTGCACTTGTAGTGGAAGGAGTTTTTTTGTGCCGTAATCTTCCTTAGTGTGTGCAAATGCGGACCTCACAGTTACAACGTGGCCTAAGAGCCATTGCAAACGCAAGAAGCAAGTGGCACACTAAATAAATGCCCGGATTCGGAATTGGGTGTTCGGAGTTCTAGTCCAGCAGTAGGGGTCCAATGTAGGCCTGGGTTGCAGATTTTAAAAAAATGTTACTGTTCAAATATTTTGTGTCACGAATACGAAATATGAAGTATTTCAGCAGGGTTCGAAATTGCTGGGAGCTATGAAGCTGCTGGTTATAGCCAAGCATATTCTTAAACTAAGAGCTACCAGGAGCTACTTTTTGACTCCCCAGGCATGTGGTGCCATACAAACATAGCTACTGAATATTAACGGTGTACGTTTGGGAATGTGTATAAAAGAGAATAAAAGACACACCCCAGAGACATTTAAAGCATGTTGGATAATATATGATGGACAAAACGTTAAGAGTTTGTATGTTACGCACACGTTAGATTTGCTGTACACTATGTACTATCTCCTGGTTCCTCAGCTGTAGTTCCAAAGCGTAATTCCCACTCCTGTTGCAGAGTCATGCTTCAGTTCCATAAAGCTGCACGGTCCAAGACAGACGAAAGGTTGCGCAAAAAGGAATAGCACGAGGTGTAGGCATTGCCAAATAAAACGGCTTTAGTTACTACAATGCACAGGATTAAATAGATCTAAGGATAGCAGTCGGGAGCTTAAGGGCATTTTGTCACTGCAGCGCAAGATGAGCAGGCGGGAACGGGAGCTTCTTGGATAGAACAGAGCCACTTACTGATTTTGTCCTCATCTCTGGAAAACGGAAGAGCTAGCCCATGGCACCTCTCCTTAAATGTCCTATACAAGAACAGGCGGAAAGTGATCTCGTTTCTGCCACTTCACTACACGGCAGAATAGAAAGAGAAAAAGATCTGGATTTGAAAAGCCTGGGCCTCTCAGCGAGTCTGCTTTAAGAGTGAAACTTTTATTACATATGAAACGCAGTGCGTGAACCCAGCACTAAAATGTAGACGTTGGATCAGCTCATTCTTGAGCGAGAGGCAGTCAAGAGTGGTCTGGGGAAATGCTTACTTTGGATTGGAATCATTAGAGTGTGGGGTCCCCCAATGCGTGTGCATCTACCCACATCTTATCAGATTATTAAGTGGAGATTATAAAAAAGATGCAGAGAGAATATCGCTTATATATAGCACAATACAAAGCTGGATGACATCTAATGGTATGTGCCTAAAAGGAAATAAAAGTTTTTTATCTTTGGATCCTCCCAAGCTCGTGCTAAGCTTAACAGGCAATACACTGGTTTTAATATTGAAAATCACTTTATCAAAACAGCGGCCAAGGTTAAAATTCTTGGGGTAACCTTAGAGTCCTCAATGAACAGGGGTGCACACGTGAACAGTTTGGTCAACAAAACCCAATATCACCTACGTCTGCTGAGATTGGTCATACCTTATGTCTCGGAAATAAATTGCACGACCTTAGTTCGCGCCATCATAATGCCAAGGATTGACTATTGGAATGCCCTTTTGGTTGTTGCAAATAAGGGATGTGTGGAAAAGTTGCAACTCTTACAAAATGATGCAGTACGAAATATAAAAAACATCCCCAGATATGAACCCATCTCAATTCACAGAACAGAGTTACATTGTTTGCCAGTAAAAGCTAGAATCTGCTTTAGAACATTTAACATTGTCCATAAATGTCTTTATGGACAAACAACACAATATATTCAGGAATGCATCAATGTTCAAAAATTGCACAGAGTTACACAGTCAGCAGACACTATGCGGCTGATTTGCCCCATGAGCAAGCGAGGTAGAGGAGAAGGGCGCTCCGTCCCGATACAGGCTGCACAGGCATGGTACCCTAGTACCATGTCCAAGTTCAAGTTGCTGTTCTCCTCCAAGCGCTTTCATGTCTCTAACCATCTTCAGGGAGGCCGTCTTTTCAGGTGTTACAAATTAATCTCAATTGGTCTCAATGAATTCTGGTACCTGTAATCTGTTTTAGGTAACAGGAACCAACTCCCCTCCAAAAGCACACTTTTTTCCTGGTTGTGGGGTGGGGTGGGGGGGTGGAAAACCAATGATGTGGCTCTCCTGGGTAGGGGATGGTGACCCCGAAACTAGAGTGCACGCCTCACCCACCCTCTGTTTCTCTGCATATTGGTTCAGAAGTCCCCGGCTTTAGAGGCAGCAGTTAGAGGCAGCGGCACCGGGGTCACCATGCCCTACCCAGGAGAGCCACGTCATTGGTTTTTCCCCCTCCCCCACCAGGAAAACAATGTGCTTTTGGAGGGGGGTTGGTTCCTGCTTACCTAAAACAGACATACAGCTACCAGAATTCCTTGAGACCAATTGAGAATAATTTGTAACACCTGAAAAGACAGCCTCCCTGAAGATTGTTAGAGACATGAAAGCGCTTGGAGGAGAACAGCAGCTTGAAGTGCAGCAGGTATTCAACACTGCGAACTAGAGTGCGCGTCTCACCCACCCTCCGTTTCTCTACATATTGGTTCATAAGTCCCAGGCTTTAGAGGCACCGGCACCAGGGTCACCATGCCCTACCCAGGAGAGCCACATCATTGGTTTTCCCACTACCCCGCACCAGGAAATAAATTGTGCTTTCAGAGGGGAGTTGGTTCCTGGTTACCTAAAACAGACTACAGCTACCAGAATTCCTTGAGACCAATTGAGACTAATTTGCAACACCTGAAAAGACAGCCTCCCTGAAGATTGTTAGAGACATGAAAGCGCTTGGAGGAGAACAGCAGCTTGAAATGCAGCAGGTATTCAACACTGGGAACTAGAATGTGCGCCTCATCCACACTCTGTTTCTCTACATTTCTAAACTGTAACCTGGTGGGCAGACGTTTAGGAGGCCACCCACGGTTTAGTGAAACAGGGGAACCTTTTCGACAAGCCAGACCAATCTAGGTAGCTTGGCAGGCGGTCAAGACTAAGTCTCAGGATGGGTGAGAGTGAACAAAAGCCCACAATGAGCACATACAGCAATGAACCACAAATTACTCCTAGACAAGTGTATATGAAAAATATCTACACCAAGTTTCCTAATGCAATACAGTGGAAAATCACAGCAACAACCGGTAAAGAGAGGGTTGAGTTAACACATTAATAGCATTAAGCAATTCTTCAGAGTTGTTCCCTAACTTTCGAGTTCAGCCCTAAGAAGAGTGGAGCCTTGTGATCCACATTACAGTTGTGTGTGAAAATGCACGTTTGTGCAGGTGAAGCAAAAAGGTGGGTCTTCGTGGGAGGGCTGTAGCAAGTCAGGAAGGGGCTCAAGGTGATGAAGAACTGGTTTGCACTATTCGAGTAGGCCCTGCCCTTGGCAGCAAAGCAGTGTTCAAAAGGCGAGAATAACGTCAAGGTCGCTAGTAGGTTCGAGTCCTGCAGTTTTGCAGCGCTCCCGCTCTCAGCAGCTGCGGGGAGAATGATTGTTGTGACCATACAGTTGCTTTTTCTCAGCTTCCAAAGGAGGTATGAAGAAGATTCGGGAGCAGCAACCTCCAGGGCACACGAGAGCAGAACAGTAAGGATCTACAGCGACCGTCACCAACAGATAGTAACGCGGGAATCACAGATGTGGGCAGCATTACGCACTATCCTATTTCGGGACCTAGAGGAGCTAGGCCTGCAGAATTTGGCGGGAGAATGCACGAGCCCACAAGCAAGCAATATCCCAAATCTCGGGTTTCCACTCGAGGCGGCAGTGATTGTGTGGGATACCTTGTGGTAGATTTGAACAGTTCACTGGATAGCCTAGGAACACTTCCTAAGGGGCTTGTTCGGTGGGCAAGCATGGGGCACCGAGAGTAGTTCCCACTAGTCCAAACTGGCGAATCACCTTGGCAGGCCTACTGGATCGAAGAAGCCAGGGGTCCGACGGGACAGCAGAGGGTGAAGGGTGCCAATACCTTCCAACGCATCTCCGGCGGTTTCACAAGTCTGTTTCTTTGTACAGGAAAGTTGGCTCCTTCTGTTGTTCAGTGAGAACTCTGGTGATCGACCTGGAATGGATGCAGAACCCCTTGTCTTATCCAAGATTAGCTTCATACCAAAATCAGTCCAATCGAAGATCTGCTCTCTTGCAGGCATCCCAGTCATGGATCAATCACGGTCCACAGTGGTCCCAGTCATTCAGGCACTCCAGACATCCTGGCACCAGTGGTGTGAATCGGGAACAGGCCGTCCAACCCTGCTTCCTAGGCGCACACACACGTGACCTGCAGAAGCCTGCGAAAGAGATTAGTTTTCGCCGGAGGCTGCATGCCCAAATAAGGAAAACCCAGGTTACTCGACCTGGGTGAAGGCAAGGGACAAAATGGCCATGGGACAGAACAAAGGATTTGTGGCGCGCCCGTTTTCGGACCTGGCCACAGTCTTGAACCAAACACGGTAAATGCAGTGAGATTCAGTAAAACAAAGTCAAACATTATAAAAACGAACTGCTGCCCCCAGTTCATCCCAGGTACACTCGTACAATCACCAAAAAATTCTTTGAGGGTGTCTAGGGCCATAAAACTAAAAAGGGCCCCCTGCACATGGAGCAACATAATCAAAGACTAAGGGAAACATAGTTTCCCAGTACTGATAGTCTGAAGGATGTGTCAGTTTCCCCATAACAAGTGAGCAGAATCCGAATGAAGTACAGTTTAAGGGGGGGCTCCAATGGTAAAAGTCAGGATCGGATAGCCAAACAAAAGCTAAAAGTTTGTAGGGGTCCATAAATGGAGGGTAAATTGCACATAAAAGAAATCTTTCCTAACCCTCGGCTGTCTCTCGAGTGTAGGAAGAATAGGTGGCAAACAGTAGAACTAGGTGAATTCCCCCATAGGCTTTTCTAGGTATTCCGTTCACCACCTTATCTGGGGGTGCTTGAATGCTTTCTCTGGTGCCATTGAAGACCTCCCCGCCAAGCTAGGGAGGATCTCCTTTAGCATTGTTTTCACCTCCTGCTTTAGTGGGTAAGGTTCGGCCAAAAAACTGGGGACTGCTCTTTCCACTCCCTGAAGATTTCCCCCTTATTTCTAAGACCGACTCGCACAGTGTGTTTAAGCTGAGGGGGCCCCTGATGGTTCCGGATACAGGTACTGAAGGGCCAGAATCTGGGAACCCCAGGTACTGAGCCACCTGAATCAGGACATTGATGTAGTGAAAACCTAGCTGTGGTACTTAATGTTGGTAAGTCATAATATTCTTTGTATTTTGTTTCACTCTTCACATCACATCAACCATGTAAATTTTCTCTCTTCTTTTCCAACATATCCATAGTGGGTTTAACCAATGGCACAGTGATCGTCCTCTCATCATTACAAAAGGTTCCACATTAGTGGTCAAATACAGTGTGAGCCTGTACGCATTCAATGTTTCCTTCAATTGTGTGTCTCCATGGAAAGGAGTTGGCTATCACCAGTTGAATGGTGTCCTTAACAAAAACGATTAATTATTTCTACTAATCGGTTTGACAGCACATGTTATAACGACGTGCGTATATGTCCAATTCCATGATCTCTCAGCAATGCTTGTACTTCCTCTGATATGAATTGTAGTTCTCCTCTGAACTACGTTCTCCATTCACATATAGTATTAGAAAAACGATTACTTTTCTTGTTATTATGGTCTAATTATTCCCCATTCTACCTATTTGGAAGTGTACTACATTAAGACAAGAATATAGATTTTGCGTGTTTCTAATATCTGAAACAGGCCTTTAATGTTCATGTCTAATTTTTCCATTCACAGAATGGTATTTGTTCAGGCTGGAAAGGGTTTGTACATGTCTTTTTTGTTTTATCACTGTTTGCGCATGATTGGCAGTTATAACTAGGTCTTCGACATCACTAACATTTTTGGCCAACAATATCTTTTTCTAATGCAAACTTTTCCAACGCTCCTCCTTAGGTGGCCTTAGTATACCAACGGAAGCAATCTGTGTCTTAACTTACAAGGCGGAATCAAACAAACAATCTCCCTGTATGATGTCCCCCGTGTCTTAAACAATTTCTTGAAGAACACGTGTGTATTCAGGTAACTGTTGTGCTACAGTCCCCCGCCTGTTCTTTATGCCTTTCCATAGTAATTATGCTTCTTCATCCAAATTAGTTGCTTGTATCCATTTATCTTTGTTGATTCATGGTTGTATGGTAGCTATGATGGAGTCAGTCTTTCCTCAGATTGTAATTCAGTGTCTATGTACTCTCCCTTCTCTCGTGTGTTCCTCCATGGTAACCAACCAGCTACAGTATTCTTCTTTGCCGGTGTAAAAACCATCTATTATATTGCATAATCTCTACCATCCAACTTCAAATTCTTGGAGATGTTGTTTGCAAACTTTTGGTGCTTATTATGTGGATTAAGAGTTTATGATCAGTCATTATTATTGGTAAATCCCATATCAATGTCTTCAAGTGTTTTAGAAATGTAGACTCCTAATATATCCTTCTCAATTGTAGAGTAATTTAATTGTGAGTCACATAGCATCCTTGATGCAAATGCAACCACTACTTCTCTTCAATCTTGGATTTGGTTCAGCACTCCAATTCCTAAATTACTCACATCCACTGTGATTATATTTAATCGCAGTTGTTTTAAAATTCAAATAATGGAGTATGGTTGATTTCCTATGTTATTCTATGTCTTTCTGGCAGACATCTGACCATGGCATTTTTCTTCATCAGTTCTCTCAGTTATCGGGTCTTGTATGCAAAATTGTGTATAAACTTTGAATAATATTCTGCGATACCCAGGAAGCACCTCAACTGGTCCTTGTTTTTTGGCAATGGTATCTGTTATGGTCTTTAGTTGCTGATAGTGCCTAGATATTCTAGTTCAGGAACCCTAATTTTGCAATTTTATATTTTACGTGTTAGTGCTTTCCTTTGATTACTTGTAGAACTTTCAGCAGTCTGGCATGCTCCTCAGAGTTCATGCCTGTTATTTCCATGTCATCTTAGAAAATGTATACACCTTTGAGTCGTCCAAACAATTGTTGCATGAGCCTTTAGAACTCTGCTGCGTACAAGGCCAGGCTAAATGGCATGCGCTTGTATCTAAATGCCCCTCATGGTGTCACAGATTATGTTAAATGTTTGGATTCTTCATCAAGTTAGTTTAAAAAGGTATGCTGGTGATAGGTTTACAAGTCTTGAAGTACCTGGCTGAGATCATGGTAGTTAACATCCGAGGCGCACACAAGGACAAAGACAGCAACAAATCCTAAGAACAGAATACACATAACATAAAACATCTTCAACGCTGTTTAGAGATACCAGGTCATATTTCCAAACAATGTCCCACCAGTCCAGAGACCAGATTTAAGTAAAGACATAAGTCTTCAGGGCCTTCTTAAAGACTGGCAAAGTTAGCATATTTCTCTAAGGTCCTGTGGTAAGCTGTTCCAGAAACAAGGAGCTATGGAATCGAAGGCCAAGCTTTCAGCTCTTAAAGATTTAGCACATGGTTTAACCAGCAGATTGGAATTACTATATCCCAATGTGCGAAAACTGGGTTTAGGAGTTAATCTAGCTTTCAAATATACAGGAACATTCCCGTACAGACACTTGTGGGCGATGGTAATGACCCCAAAAGGCAAGACGCTCCCTCACTGGAAGCCAATGAAGAGCAGAACGAGCCTCACTAACGTGATCTCTCTGTTTAAGTTAGTTGGCAATTCTGACAGCACTATTCTGTAACTTCTGAAGTTAGGCTATGTTACGCTGAGAAGAACCATGTAAATGGCTGCCCTAACAATAAATCCCCCCCCCAATCGCCCCCAACAATAGCTTGTGCCAGGTGAGTACAGTTATCTTTGGGATAGAAAGGGGCGAATATGACAAAGCAGCTTCAAATAATACAACGTTAGAGAAACAACATGATTGATTTGTGCTTTCAAGTTCAGAGTAGCATCGAGAAGGACCCCTAGGGCCTTAACTTTGGTTGTCACTGGATTAATATAACCGGCGATGCTGAACTTTACCCTGGAGACAACTTGCTGAATCTATGCTGTGTGCCAATAATCCAGAGTTCAGATTTAGAGTCATTAAGTTGAAGTCTGTTATAAGCCACCTAGCTCTGAATTATGTTATATATCTTATTAATGTTAATGACATCCTGCTTATAATCCAGATGGAACAGTAACTGGATGCCATCAGCATAGTTGGTATAAAAGAGACCAAGAACATCCAGGATGTCAAAAAGAGGTTTAGTGAATACATTGGGCCGCATTACGGGGCTGGCTGTAAAAGCAGCCGGTAGACAGTGGGCTACCGCTGACCCCATAACACTTTTTCTGCCGCCCGACATCCCCGTGCCACCGGGGGTATCATAGGTGGCGGAACAGTTATTACCCGGTTGTAGGACTCCATGGGAATGGGAAACCTGAAGCACCGGCACCGTTAATAACGGTGCCGGTGCTTCCGTGAAAAGCCTGCCTGTCGGGGCCTGAACTCAAGGCATGTCAGTCCTTCTGTGCCCCTACCGGCAGACTCTTAGTTTGACGGTCCGGAAAGGCTGCCGGTACGTTGTTACCGGCACCCTTAATTCCGGACCGCCAAACTTGCAATGAAGCCCATTGTAAAGAGTAGGGGACAAACAGGATCCCTAGGATCGCCACATTAAGAGTGGCTGCAGAAGAGTCCATAAATACTCTGGTAGTTTGCTCAGATAATAAGGAATAAACCCAACTTGTGGCTCCAGATGAAAAATGGGCTGAAGAACACAACCTGTCAGTATCTTATAGTCAACCAAATCAAACGCTACCAAGAAAAATAGGATCATGGGCGATGCTGATCCACCCTTATCCAGGATCTGTAACATGCTGAACTTAAGATCTAGATGGGCGGTCTCTGTACCATGCAGAGCCCTGAATCCTGACTGCCTGTGGCCAACTAGATTGTGCCTTTCACATTGTTATGGTCCAATAGTTAGGGGCCATCTTAGGGCCCCGGATTTCTTTTTTTCACAAGTGCAGCAATCCAGGCCTGTTTAATGAATGAAGGAATTGTAGCAGAACTAAAGGAAGAATTAATAAATGTGGTGATGGGACCAACCGAAATGAAGGCACATTCTTTTATGGCTGGACAGGGATCCACTTCGCAGACCATGTGTTTAAGATACTTGATAACAGATAGGTCATCTTTGTTTCAAAACCATGGAGGAAACAAAAATTTTTTTTAAAAAATGTAAAAAGAATCAAACGATGGAAAGTCCAGAGAAGATTCCCTAGTTCCTAGGGAAATGGAAATATATCTTAGCTTTTGAGGAACTGCCTGATGCAGTGTATGGATCTTTTTCAAAAGAGCCTCCTGTATGGATGTATACCAAGTCTCATCCTTCCGAATGGTATCATGTGGTTTCACCTCAGGAGATTTAAATTCCCCCGAGTATTTTAAATAGTTCTTTGGAATCCGAACTAGCAGAGGTACTACAAGACTCTTATTGTTCCTTCTTGGACTTAATGTGAGCTCTTCAACTTTCCTCATTATCCGATAATGTTTTTGAGACGTTATTCTATGATCGCAATTGGCTTCATTCTGGGGTAAGCCAGGTTTGTTGGTTAGCGATAATAATTTTGCAATCCCTTAATGGGGCAATCTTATCAATTACTGAGAGTAATGTCTGGGAATAATACTCTTCAAAATCTTGGAATGAGGATAGAGTAGCAAGCGATTTGAAAGAGGAACCAAGCAAAGGAGAAAGTGTAGCTTTGCACACATTACATTTAGTAATCACAACATGAGTAGAATGTACTGTTATACTTTAAAACTGGGGTTGGCACAACACATTTAATGAGGTAATGGTCTGACAAAGGACACAGCGATAGGTCAAGGATATTAATGGTAATGCCATGTGGGCAGACTCAATCCAGTGTGTGACCTTCTCTGTGTGTAGAGACTGTAATATGCTGAATGAAACCTAAATCAGCAAGTGCTTGATTAAGAGGGTCAGCAAAAGAGTCTGTGCCGTCATCAAGTCAATGGTTACAGTCCCAGAGCAACAAACTGTTCGAGGAGGGTTTAAGCATTGGCCCGAGTGTGGAGATCAATTGGGTCTTGAAGGATGCCATTTTATTTGGATGTCTATACAAAATGGAGAAAGTAAACGTAATGCAGAGGTTAACTAGCAATTTACCCAAAAGTAGTTCTGAACCTTCTGGGGCTTCACGAGATACATCATGTATGTTGAGTCATTTCGAAAGATCACAGCCAGCCCTCCTCCCTTGCCCACGAGCCTGTTCCTGGCCAGAATAGAAAAGCCACCTGGACAGCAAGTGCAAGATTGGGGCCGGTGGTATTGTCATTGCGGTCCCATACTTCTTGGGAGAAGTCTTGCTCCTACTTGCTCATGAATTTCCATCCCCTAACTATTTAGTCGAGTTGCTTCTTTCATACCATCACAAAGTTTTGACCCTCCTATTTCCCATAATTATTCCTGAAATAGATCTGTCCATTATTCCCATAGTATGGGAGGTTCACATGGTGTGGCTAGAACTCATTTAATTGTTCACAATTTAAAACTTTATATACCCAACTCAACTTTCAAATAGTCCAATATCTTTCAAAAATCTTAAAACCTTTATTATATGTTTAACTGATCTCCACTCAAAACAGCGTTGCCAATGGTGCTGGGTTCCCAACCATACATTGCTGTATGGTGCCTCCCATCCCAGTACTGAGCCCAAGTATAACGTATAGCTGGGCAGCCAGTAACTATGTGCCGAGTGTCTCCTTTACCTCCAAGTTGTCACAATAATGGCATGTAGGCTGGGGATAATCCTTCCGATTCCTCATAAAACAATATCTTTCTGGCATTTAACACATTTATTCTGAACCTTATGAATTACCCTCCAACTCTGGAGTTGGGGAATTTCTCTAGCTATTTAAGCAATATGCCCCGTTTCATGTTCAAGCTTTAAATCCCCAATCAACTTACATTTCTTAAGCCCCAAACATGTAGCTGTCCAGCCCATATCCCATAACCGATTTTATACAGTATGCATGTTCACTTCCAGCTGGTCAGAAGTACAATTAATTTAATCAAAAATCAACTCAAATTTACGGGCCCAAGTCCCCCAAGTATTCCCACTCATTTTTTACTAGTAGTGAATTTGGGTCACAAAAAAGCAAGTCTTGGGGGAAGGAATTATTTTCTTCAACAAAAGAAGAGCATTCCAGCAAACTCCTTTTAGAAAATATATGTCCCAGTTCATAACGTATAGCAATGCGAGGTAAACCCTGGGGCATCCCCAGCACCTTGCGGCACAAACCAGCTTCGAGGGCATCAAACAACCCCCAATCAAGATCCAACTTGGTCTCCATACCATAAATTATACTTGGTATAACATTTGCAATAGAATACTCCACAATTGGCACAAGCAAAAACCTCCCATATTTATGAAGAATTGTCCTCATTCGGAGCATAAAACTGTCCCTTTTGGCACAGAGACTGTTGGTGTTGGCTCCATTGCTTGTCCCTCCAAAAATCGGAACTCCCAACTAGATGAAATGATTAGCTACTTCCAGGGGCTCATTATCCAAACAGAATCCCATTCTGAGTCGAAACCCTCATAACATGGGTTTTTGCTTTATTCACTTTTAGGTGATCTATTTCAGCATAAACTTGTAGCGCCTGAAGCATTCCTTGATGTCCAATTCGGTTTAAGATCTAGTAATAGAACGTCATCTGCATGTGGAAGCCAATGGATGGGCTGACTACCCAATCTAGGAGAAGCCAAACAGGCAGCCTCAAGCGCCATAGCCATGTCAGAAATGTAAATAAACATGGCTGGTACACACCCCTGCCGTAGCCCCCTGCGCACATCAACTTGCTTTGATGAAAATACCTTGCTATCTAGGCGCACCTGGACGACCGTATCAGCATGGAGATAAATAAGAATAGAGTAGACTCGACTGCAAAAAAAAAAAAAAAAAAAAAAAAAAAAAAAAAATCACACCCCCTTTTCTCATTTTGTACTTTTATTTAGTTCTACATGAACTGTACATCTGTGTCCTTGGAGTATTAGAGCTTTCAGTCTTTGCCTCAACAAATTATTCTTGTTTGTCTATTATCATTTTGTGATTCCCCAGAACTGGCCATTTTGTGCATTTCAAGTCACAAAGCCTTGCCGGAGACTTGCAGACTTTATGGGGTGCTTTTTTCGATTGTTGCATGGCCGTCTATGCTTCACGCTGACGATGAAGGGTGCTTTCCTTAAGTATTTAGCGCGATGTGCTTTTCTGCATGCTGTGCTCCCCCACTGTTGCTGTTGCACCCCCCGCCCTCTTTACAGACACTTGCACTCCCGCTGCGTGACACTGACATTTTCTTTTTTGGTATGTGTGCCAACGCGTTCCGGTGGCGTCCGTGTTGTTGGCTGGTCTTCATTCCTTCCGCTGGCCACTCTAGTTAAGCATTTGGGAACATAGAAAATCAAAAGGGGTGATGGCTGGAAGATTTGGAATTAATCCCAACCTCTGGCATTGCTCTGGGCAACCCTCCAGACCATCGTTCTTCGCCTGCCAACCCATTACAAAAGGGTAAAGGCCATTACAAATCAAGCTTGTTCCAACCCCAAAAGGGGCAGTCCAGCCTGAACTGCTTCGTCCCATCCCTTCTGCACGAGACCACAGACATCCCCAAACTTGTTTTCGGCCTTGTTGGGCCTCATCAGTGAGGAGTAGCTTGAGTCTCTAGGCCCAGCAGGCATAGGACCCACATCTGGGCATACCCGTCCCACTCAGGGCGACTATAGCAAACAAGAGTTGATGGCTGGAAGGTTTAGGGAACCAAGCTGCAACTCACTGAGGAGGCCCAACAAGGCCGAAACATGTCTGGGATTGCTTGCGTTTCCGTACATAGGGGACCTGGACTGGCAGTTCGAGCTGGGCTGCTACCATTGGTGGCAGTACCCGACTGATTTTGCATATGGCTGAACCCATTTTGCAATGGTGCAGAAGGGCTTTTAAAAAAAAAAAAAAACAGCGGTGTTGAAGGTTACCTACAGCAATGCCAGTAGTTCACATTTATTCAAAACCTTCTACTAATCACTTTTTTGGTTTTAAGCATTTGGGACGACCTGTTTGCAGAGCAAAAAGTCAGTGGGATCCTCGTCCTCCTCTGGGGCAGGAACTTCAGCCTTCATCGCCACAAGATGTAGTGAAGACACAGCCAGAGTACTTAAGGTTGGTACCTACTTTTGCTAAGAGGACCCATCTTCTTTCTTTCCAAACCAAACATTATCAACTCTGTTCTGTTTTGGAATACATCATGTGTAATTATGACCCCAGAACAGACTTGAGGCAAACAATTATCAATTGGCCAGCGATTCCTTGTCCAGGTATTTGGCCTTTAAGTCCTCGCTATGTGAGGAAAGGAAGCCCTCTGCAGGATGATTCTGAGGATACGGAAGAGCAGAGGCGTTGCTGGGGGGGGGGGGATGCTGAGGGGGCTGTAGCCCGATGGTCTTATGGTTGTAGCCCCGGATAGAAGCTCAGGGGTTATAACCAAAAAAAAGACTAGCTAGACCCCAGTCCTGGCAGTCCCAAAATTAGTGTAGCCCTGGATCTTTTCCAGACCTAGCAACACCCCAGCGGAGGAGGAAGGGGAGATATGCCTGCGCTTGCTTCTACTCCCAATGCCTTCCTCCTGTAGTGCTTGCTTGAGGATTTCCAGCAGTTGCTCCTCAGAAACCCTCTCTCGACTTCTCTTTTGATGGGACCTTGCAGGAGAAGATTATTAGCATACAATGCAGTCTAAAGCGACCTATGAAACTGTACACACAGTGGAGAACCTGTGCCATTTCAGTTCCCCCATGTTTCAATAAAGGCAGATTGCCCTAGGGCCTACTCTGAAGCATGCTAGTTGCTTAGCAACCGGGGTACATGCAACCCAGGCACCCCCTCTGGATTTCCGGCAGACCTGTCCCCTCTAGCACTTACCCGCGGTGGATGTCTGGCGCTCTACCGAGGTTTTTAACATTTGTTGGTGTAGTGCTACTATGGCCTGAAGGGAAGGGCCAGGGCCGTAAGGATGACAAGTGGTAAATAAAACGAGGTAATCCAACTCACAGGCAAGTACTGGGACGAGGGGGAGGGACGTGGAGGTAACTAATATTACCGATAAGTAATCGGCTCTGCTGCCTCGTCTTTACTGTGCGACTGCAAATGACGATATCCATCATAATGCAAAAATAAAAAAAATATCAGCTGCAACTAAACATTAAGGTTTTTGGCATGCATATATAGCCCTGAAGAAAAAAGAAACACCGCAAATGATGGATGAGACTTATGTTAAGCTCCTTCAACAGTTACTCATAACATACATACGCAACCCCGCACCAACGGCCAAAATCGCCTGACCTGCATAGGGTATGAGCAGACAGCGCCCGAGCCCCACGTAGGCCGAGAGCACTGTCATCTCGGCCACCTGGTTTTGGGATTAGAGACCGTCCTTGGCGAAAAAAGAGGGTAATGTGAATAGTGTCTAATTCCTATTCGAGAAACGGACCGTACAAACGCTCCACCTCTTCGTCATCACGTGAGTGTGCAGTGCACGTTCTGGCGTGTCTGGAAAGTCACGTGCCTCAGGCTGCCTGCCTGCTGGCTTCATCAACGTATAGTCGTTGAATGGTTGACACGAACGGGAAGGTTAGAGTTTAGTGTCGTGTCTTAGAGTTGGTGAACACCATAATTCCTCCTTTCGAAAGCTAATTTGCTGTATAGTAAGTGTGAGAGCGATCTCATACACATCGTTCTTATTATAGGGAAGTGGGGCGAATTGGCCTGCTAGAAGGAGGGGCTATTTCGGTATATTTTGGGGATTCGTTATGTTGTGCAAGAGAGGGTGTTTTTGTGCAATGGGGCTGAGCACGCGCATTCTTCCTTTCCCAGGCGAATTTCCAGTATAGCATACCAGTTTACATTAATGCGCATACATATTTTTTTCCTCGTGGGAAGGCGTTATTTGTCCTCCCCGCTGGAGAGGGGTATTTTGTAGATTTGTCAGGAGCAATAGGGAGGGAGATGTGTTTTGTGCAGTGGGACATACTTGACTGTTCTGTGCCTTACATTTGCTTACGAATTTCCAGCATAACAGTTTATAGATAGGTGGATAGTTAGTTATAGAGGGTAGTGTTATATTGTCCGCACACTGACCCTACGTCAGTGTGGAATGTTTAGAGTTAAACACTCTGCATAGAGTGTTTGACTCATTTCAAGCCTCGCAGCCCAACCTCCGGGGGCCTTTGATTAAAGCTCCATTAAGCTTTATTGGGTCATTTGTTTTTACTACAAATGGCGACGAGGTACACCCCGTAAGGCCCCTGGGGCGGTCACCATTCCCACCCCCTGCCTGCGATTTTCATTCCGTGCCAGTCGCTCCTGCAGCTCCCTGCGCCGCACTTTCTGCCCTGCCTTCCCCGGCTACCAGACGAGACACAGGAGAGGCTTTGCCGACCTTCCTCACAGCCTCCGACACTCTGCCTGTGAAGGGCGCCGCTCCTCCCCGCTGGGAGTTCAGAGCGGCGCACATTCCCCAACAGTGCTCCAGGCAGCAGGGCAGCTGTCCAACTTTCAGGTCAGAGGTGGGGGGAGGACACAACAAAGACCCTTTAACTCTTCCAATGAACGTACACACTTCATTTTATTTTTGTTCTTGCTGAAATTGGGAACATTTCTTTCAGCCCATTGAAACTCACACCGCCGCCTTCATTGGAACGTTGTGTCCTTTTTGAAAGTTGCCACTTTGTTGCCCTGCAGTGCGCACGCAGCAACAAGGAATTTCAGGGACCTTCACTCTATTTCATTCTTCCATTGCTGCTATTGTGATGCAATTTCAGAACCCAGTTTTGACACTCCATCAGAGACTTTTCAGGACCAGCCATTCTGCATGTCAGCCCATTGTGAGGTCACAATCCACACTGGGACTCACCCCTTATACTGATGCCTAGAGACCATGTGATCACAGTATACAGCCATCAAGCATCCTGTCCCACAGGATTCCATAGACATTCAACAGCATTAGCTGTGTATAGCGTGCCGTGCCCCATCTGCACTTGTTTCCCTTAGGGCGCATCACGGCATACGCCCAGAGGGCAGGCGTGTAGAACGCACACGCGCCCACCTATCCATTGGCTGCAAGCCAGAGCCATTCTCCACAGCCTCATTCAGCCTCATAGGGCGTCCTCTTCGTATTTTCTGAACCACCGCCATGCAGAGTGTTCCTCCACCGACCAAATTTCTTCCATGTCCTGGCACTCCCACATGTCCCTGGGAACAGTGGATAGATGGCTTTCAGGTTTACCTGAGGGCCATTGGTGGTAATAAATTCAGTGACGACCTCAAGGAGGCGACTCTACTAAACTGTACTGGAGCAGAGGCCTTCAGAATATTCAGGGCGCTTCCCGAGCTGGATGATGCAGGGGGTGACGGCAGCGGCAACCGCAAATATGAAAATGCACTGGCTAAGCTCTCCAAACATTTTGGCAACAAGACAAATGTCGTGATGGAGAGGTACAGATTTTTCTCCAGAAAACAATTGAAAGGTGAAACTGTTGATGCCTTCCTTGCGTCCCTCAGGACACTCATGTCAACTTGCAACTTTACTGGTGTCGGTAATGAGTACCTTAGAGACCAGTTGGTGCTGAATGTCGCTAATCCACGAATTCAACAGAGACTGTGGCAATCCAAGAATCCATCCTTGGAGGAAGCCACAGAGATCGCCAGAAGCATTGAATTGGGTGACCGTTGCTTGAAGGAAAGATTCGACCAGGCAGGGACCTCTGAGGGGAAATCCATCGAAGCTAACATAAACGAACCTTCAATAGCCCTCGTGAGGAGAACATCATCACATGCCCCGAGGCCCTATCCACCTAGAGGGAAGAACTCGCTACGCTTCAATCAACCTTGTCAGCGCTGCCATAAATGCGGTTGGCAGAAACACGGCGACGTCGACAGAGAGTGCCCTGCAGTGGCTGTTGAGTGCTATAAATGTTATCAGATTGGTCATTTCGCCAAAGTGCAAGAACACAAGAGGCAGGTCGAGTAGTTTTAGGAGGCCATTTGCCAGACCAACGAGAGGCACTGTGCGAGCTGTCGAAAACACTCAAGAACACGATGAGATGTTAACTGTCAATCTAAGGAGTCCACCCATACAAATACTTACCGTCACCTCATTGCAACACTCCAAGGGCCCTTGGGTCAACATGCAGATCAACGGAGTATCACTGCCTGTAATGGTGGACACAGGATCCCCATACACAATGGTTGGTGTAGAAACCTTTCTGTCTGAACTATCTGGTAAAATAAGCGATTTGAAGGACACTACAGTACAAGCTACGGGTTATGGGAAGAGTCCCATAGACATTATTGGCTATACATGGGTGCAGCTCAAGTTCCGTGACAGAACGACCTACTGCAAGCTCTTCATAGCAAACAAAGGTTCATCCATAGTAGGCTGGGAGGAGCAAGCTGCTCTCTGTGTGAAAATCCATCCCGGAGAGGAGAACCCCATAATGTCTGTTCTGAATGATGGAAAAAACATCAAAGATACCCTGGCACTACAGTTTCCCAAGGTGTTCTCTGGAAAAATTGGACTCCTAGAGGGGTTTCAGCACAAGATCATTCTCAAGAGGGGGGCCATTCCTATAGCCCACAGAGTCCGTGGAGTCCCCATAGGAACAAAAGAAGCACTAAAGAAAGAACTTATGCGTTTATGTGAGCAGGACATTATACAACCTATTGAGAGCTCAGAATGGCTTGCTCCCATAGTACTTGTGAAGAAACCGGATAATTCCATAAGAATGTGCGTCGATCTAAGGGACCTAAACAAAAACATATGGATCGACAGGCACCCCCCCCCCAAACATATCAGAGCTGTTAACGACCATGAAGCCAGCAAAGTACTTCAGTACTCTAGATCTTTCATCTGCATATCACCAAATAGACCTGGAAGAAGACTCCAGAAGCCTCACCTCATTTGTCACTCCCCTGGGAGCATTCAGATTCAAAAGGATGCCTTTTGGCCTCGCATCCGCCGCCGCTGTATTCCAAAGACTAATGTCACACCTGTTTGGAGGTTTGGGAGGAGTGCATTGTTTCCAAGACGATATCCTCATATCGGCCGTATCAGAACAAGAACACGATGCAATACTTACCAGTGTATTAAGAGTGATTCAAAAAAGTGGCCTCACCTTAAAATTGGAAAAATGTAACATCAAATGCAACAAAGTGTCCTACCTTGGCCACTGCATAGACTCAAATGGCATCAGTCCCAAGAAAGAACTGATAGACAATATCCTAAGCATCGCTGAACCAGTGAACAAAGACCAATTAAGAAGCTTTCTTGGAATGACCGAGTACTATTCAAAATTTGTAGGTAACTATGCTGATAAGACCAAGAACATGAGGAGTATCATGAAGAAGATGAACAAGTTCGACTGGTCCGAGAAATGCAAAATAGAATTTGAGGAAATAAAACATAATATCAATCGAGCACCCACTTTAAGCATGTTTGACTGCAAGGCAAAGACAATTATATCAGTGGATGCCAGTAAGATCGGTCTAGGTGGAGTCCTGGAGCAGATCCACAGCAAGGGCAAAGTAACGATTGCCTTTGCATCCAGAGTACTAAAAGGAGCAGAATTAAATTATTCTACGATAGAGAGAGAGGCGCTGGGAGTAAGATGGATCCTACAACATTTTCGGAACTTAATTTGGGGTTTGCCCATTACACTCAGAACAGACCACAAACCACTTGTGCATGTTCTTCAGTCAAAGACACCTCATCTCATATCCCCAAGAATAAGACGTTGGATCCTTGATATTATGCAATACAACATCAACATATGCTACACTCCAGGAACACAAAATCAAGTGGCTGACTGCTTCTCTAGGCTATCGACCAATCAGGACATTGAACCTGAAGATCCAGACCAAGACATAATAGCAACCATAAATCCAGCCATTCCCATTGATGAGTGGAAAAGCAAGACAAACGACGATCCTGAGCAAAGAGAAATTACGAAAGCAATAACAAATGATTGGGCGACACCATCCCAAAGTCTAACAGACTTCATGCCTATCAGACAAGAAATATACATGGACAAAGAACACATCTACAGAGGTGACAGAATAATCCCACCGATACAGCTCAGAAACAAATTGCTAGATCTAGCACATGAAGGGCACCTTGGGAGAAGTCTAACCAAGAACCGCTTAAGGTGCAACTACTGGTGGCCGAACATGTGGAGGGAAGCAGAGGAGTTGGTCAAAAATTGCTCCGCCTGTGCCTCAAGCGACAAGTCAAAAACCACAAGAAAAACACCATTACAGCCAATTGAAAGCCCAAAGAATGTATGGTCTAAACTGGCCATAGACATCATGGGGCCATTTGAAAATTTAGAAGCGGTCAAAATCTATATTATAGTCTTAGTAGACTATACATCTAAATGGACGGAGTGGGGTGTAGCTGAGACAAACGTAACCACAAAGAAAATCACTGAATTCCTGACGGGCATATTCAATAGGGAAGGTGATCCCAAAGAGCTAGTCTCAGACAATGGGTCACAGTTTATGTCACTAGAATTCCAGGAATTCCTCAAAGATAAAGCTATCCATCATATCACCACCTCCTTATACCATCCGATCTCCAATGGCCTCGTAGAGAGAATGAACAGGCTAGTTAAAAGTGTCATTCAATTGGCCATCGTCAACACACTTCCGTGGAGAGAGACACTCAAGGAGGCCTTATGTGCATACAGGACAACTCCACACTCCACCACCAGTGTCAAACCATTCACAATGATGAGAGGCAGAATCGCCTACAATCGACTCAGACCAGCCTGGATCTTTATGGACAATGGAGAGGTGAGATTGGACATGGATCACATTCAGGAACGTGTAAGAGAGAAACAGAGCAAATACAAAGCATACTATGACTCAAAAAACAAAGTAAAAGAGATGGCAATTCAAGAGGGAGATTTGGTATGTGTTAAAGAACCCAAGAAGACTCTCAAGGGAGAATCCCGCTTCAGATCCCCACAAAGGGTAGTGAGATGCTATGGCAAATCTGTACTGTTGGAGGATGGAAAGAAATGGTCCGGCGATGATCTAGTAAAAATAGAGAGAGAATACAAAAAAACCAGTACAAGTAAGGACATACCGACAAGAGATGTTATTCAGCCAGAAGACACACATCAACAAGACTGTGATGAAAACAATGACGTAATCGCTGACCCCACAGTCAGTCTTTCCAAGAGGAACCGGAGAATCATTCGAAACTACAACGATGACTACGTCTATTATTGATGCACGAAGTACTACAGACCACTGTCAAGAGGAAACCTTCAAAAAATTGTTGTTACAGTTATATTCCCTTGTTCTCCTTTCCCTTTTCTCCCCACCCTTCCTCCTTTCCCTTTCCTTCCTCCTCGTAAGGGAGATGTTATATTGTCCGCACACTGACCCTACGTCAGTGTGGAATGTTTAGAGTTAAACACTCTGCATAGAGTGTTTGACTCATTTCAAGCCTCGCAGCCCAACCTCCGGGGGCCTTTGATTAAAGCTCCATTAAGCTTTATTGGGTCATTTGTTTTTACTACAGGTAGTGTGATCAGAATTTTAAGATAAAAGGGGGCGGCCACAAACAAAAAAGGACTACCAAGGCAGACACTCAAAACACCAATTGCGCAGAATTTCTAGGACTGGACTGCTATCCTCCATATAAAATGTGCAGATTTATAATGTATGTCATTAATAAAGGAACTTTTGCTGTGATTGGTCTAATTAATATCACAGGCCTTTCTATGTATTTGTTTTTTAACTGTGATGCTTCAATTAGCTCTCTGGCCCCCCGTGGCCAGGCCTTGCCCGCGGTACCTGAAAGTAAACGCGAGACACAGGTCTGCACTGATTGGGCTCCTGGCGCGCACTGCCACTGCTGGGTACGCCCACTTTATTTTACAGTGCATGCGTGACGGCTGACGTTGCCGCTGCACTCACGTGACACCATCACATTCCTCCTTTTTCATAACAAAATTTAAACATTACTACAAGGCACAAACTACTGTCAATGTGACAGACATGCATGTAATAATACATGAACGTATGGGCAATGCAGGAAAAAACCTCGACTGACTTCAAACTTGGCCCATGATGTAGTCTTTGAACCTTACGGGACGGTGCCAGCTCTCTCTGCGGGGTATCGCTCCTCTGTCTCTCTCTTTGTCTCTGTCTCTCTCTCTCTCTCTCTCTCTCTCTCTAGATCTCCTGGTGTCAGTTCTGGATCCCCCGTATCTTCTTCTAGGGTTTGTTCATTGTCCACAGTTTGGGCTGGGGAGACTTCTCGTTGGTCTCTCCTCTTATCTCCCCACGCTACCTTCTGAAAGAAGCTGGAGTTCCTTCTCACCACCCTTCTCTGATCAGCAGCGGTCACCATGGACCCTTTGACTTGGGTCACTCCCATGGGAGTGGGCTCATAATTGAGGGACAGCTTTCCTTCCGGGTGGCGGTTCCTCACCACGACAGTGTCCCCCACTGCAATATCCAGTGGTTTAAGTCTACGTCTGGCATTTTCCAGTCTTCTGCCGTCCTTTGGTTGTCGATAATGCCGGGCGATTGGCCTTCCGCTTCCGGAATGAGCCCTTGCGGGCACCTGTTGAAAAGGGCCTCAGCCGGGGCTACCCCCGTGGACTGGTGGGGGGTGGTTTGGTATTCTCTGAAGAACTGATACAGGGTTCTTTTCAGTTCTCCTCCCTGCCCATGGGCTATCCTGAACACCTTGTTGAGCGTGCACATAAATCGCTCAGCCTCTCCATTCGTCCTCGGCCATCCAGGTGTCATCTTCCTGTGCTTGATGCCGCAGTCGGCCATGAATTCCGCAATGCCGCCTCCCTGAAATGGCGGCCCATTGTCCGAGCAAATCACTCGTGGAACCCATGGGTGGTGAACACCTTTTCCATCACTTAGATGATCTGCTCACAGGACGTCAACTCTACCAGCTCTACCTCAGGGTATCTTGACCACTGGTCGGTCGATCATTACAAGAAAATACATTCCTCTCCCCGTTGACCCAAAGTCTACTTGTAAGGCGATCCAGGAGGTGTTACTCCTCTCCATGGACTCTATGCATGGCTCTCAGTTTACCGGGAGGCTGCCTGTCACCAGACACACCTGCCGATGAACTCATTTCTCTTGAGGCCAGGGAACCACACTTTGGGGCGTAGTCTCGCTTTTGTCTTTGCTGTGCCCTGGTGGCCACAGTGCACCAGTTCCACGACTCTCTCCACCAGCGCCCTCAGAACCACTATCTGGTGGCCCCCTAGTAGCAGTCCATCTCCGGTAACCAAGAGTTCATGTCGCCACAGCTGTTCCAGTTCTCGTTGAGTCTTCCGGTCTCAGCGACTCGTACTGGATAGTACCGACCTCCACTCGCCATTGATAATGGCCTCCTGAATCAGTTGGAAGCACTCATCTTCTCTCAAGGCCTCCGCCACCTCCTCCAGGGTCAGTGCTACCGGCTTTGCTGTGTCTACCACTCAGACATATCCGTCGCCGTCCACCGTTATTGTTGTTTCCTGATCACTGCCACTCCTGGGATGTTGCGACAAGTAATCCACTGGGTTGTGGGTACCTAGCCTGTAGTGCAGTCTGACTCCATATTCCATGAGAGCTAACATCCGCTGCTCTAACCTGGGAGGTGGTTTGGATGAGGACCCCATCAGGATGAGGATTAATGGCTTGTGTTCAGTGATTACAGTTACAGGCTTGCCAAGGATGTAGATGTGGAAGTGCCGGCACCCCCACAGCACTGCCAGCGCCTCCCTCTAAATCTGTGAGTACCTTTGTTCCATGGCGGTAAGTGCCTTACTGGCATAGGTGATTGGTTAAATTTGCCCTTGGGCATCAGGCTGGAGGAGTACCGCCCCTAGTCCCTCCGGACTAGCATCCACAATCATTTCAGACTCCTTTCCTGAATTGAAGAACACCATAGTTTCCTCGCCCGTAAGTGCTTTCTTGATGGTGTCAAAGGCATTTTGGGTAGCTTCTGACCATGCCCAAGTGGTGTCTTTCCTGGTGAGGGTCAATAGAGGTTCTGAGAGGGTTGCCAAATTCAGAATGAATCTCCTGCAATAGGTCACCATGCCGAGGAAGCTCCTAACCTCCGAGATGTTTTCGCAAGGTTTTGCCTCCTGAATGTCCCTAACCTTTTGTGGATCAGAGGAGATCCCCTTGGCATGAAAAACTAAGCAAGATAACTCAATACTGTCTTTTAGGAATTTGCACTTTTCACGGTGCAGTGTCAAACCTAGACTTCTAATCCTCTCCAGTGTCTTCTCCAAACAAGCAATGTGTTCCCTTTTTGATGTGGCATAGACTAAAATGTCATCGCTCAAGTTTATAACACCTTCGAGGCCGGCCAGAGCACCCCTGATGACGTTTTGGAAGACACTGGCGGCTGAGAAGAGGCCAAAGCTCAATCTCTTATATTGGTACAACCCATGGTGTGTCGTGAAAGTCGTAATATAGCGCAAGTCTGGTTGTAGTTCTAACTGGTGGTACCCGGACCGCAGGTAAAGTTTGGAGAATACTTTTGCTCCTTGTAGTTCCCCACCACACCATCCAGAGTGGGTGTGATATGTCTCTCCTGCTTGATGGCGAGGTTGGGCAGCCTCATAGCCAGACAGACCCGGGTTGTTTTGGTTTGGATGCCACCACAATGGGGGACACCCACACGGTGGGGCCTTCTACCCTTTCACTTATGTCCAAGCCAAATAAATTCTGCAGTTCTTGCTCCACTTGCTCCTTCAGGTGAAAGGGTATGCGTCGATGTTTTAGCACCATTGGGCGCACTGTATCATTTGTAATTTGATTGGCTCACCTTTGAGCTTTCCGGCTCCTTGGAAGATGTCGGAAGAATTTTTTCCAGGCTGATGTTGATGTCATCTGCATACACTGTAAGTGTGAAATGTACGATCCCCAGCGCCTCTGATGCAGCACAGCTTAGAAGCAAGTGTGTACTAATGTCTGTTACAAAGAACTTTGCTCAGATGATATTGTCTGCATGGGCCACAGAAGCTACAAATGCGCCTAAGATAGGCAGTGGTTGGGTCCCACCAAATGAAAATATCTTGGCATGTGCTTTCGCCAACACTGGAGGCCCTGGAAGCGCCTCATAGTGGCAGTTCGCTAGTACACATACTGATGCACCTGTGTCTATCAGCACCAGAGTCAGTTCCGCGCACTGCTAGCTGTCATGAAACATGGTGCTCAGAACGGCATCATGACTGCAAATGGCACAGCAGGGGATAAAAGGAATAAAGGCAACCTACATTCCGTAACCATGCATCACAGTCCTTTGTTGTGCTCCATACATCATCTTTCTTGTGCCCCGCATCAGGTCTTCATTACAGGGATATCCTGAATGCTGGAGCTTTGGCGGTTGCTCTGGAGACAATGGCGTCCTCTCCATGTATCACGTCACTCGTTGCGTCTCCGCCGGGTCACGTGACTTTTTTCATTTAAACCCCTTTCATTGCTGCTGCAGTGCTTCTGATTCGTATTACGGCAGCCTACCTTTGCGTTCATTTGGATCTCGGTGCTGATATTTCGAACCTTGCTTTCGTCCCCGGATTGCCTACGTCTTACCACTGTTGTTTCCTTATTACTACAATGCCGACTTCTGTTTTGGATCACAACCGTTGTTTCATAGATTTCCCATGCCTTATGTTTGGTATTGTCAACTATTGGTTACTGCTGTGCATGCCCAGACCGTTGTTTCACGGATTGTCTACGCCTCACGTTTGGTATTATTCTTTTGTCCGTCAGTTGCCGACTCCGGTTCTTACTTCCTGGATTTCTACCTTGCTACTTTTTGAACCTTCATACGCACGGACTAGAGACTTCCTTTTGTGCGTCCTTCCTGGATACACTAGGCATCCGCGTACCGTCTGGTTCCGCTGGTCCCAGGGGAACTAGAGACTAGTGCCACCTTAGTCCTAGGCGTCCTCATTCCGGCGGTGTAGGTGTTTTCCTTGTTTCTGGACTGCTGCATACTGGAGAAGAACATTGGACTCCACTCACTCTCCTAACACAAAACCACAGTAAGCTGTGTCCAGTATTGTTGTTCACCATACCTGACTCCTCTTTTGCAAACCTTGACCTGACTTTAAGCATATCCTGTTATTTTTAGGGTGACACTCTGTTCCCCAGACCGAAGACCTTAGTCTCCGCATGTCAGACATTTGAACTTGCCATTCAGGTTAGTTCAGCTGGTAACTGCTCCACAGTCACTGTTTGTGTTTACCACGTGCACTGACATGGCTCTCCTTTTTTTTCTGCAGCCTGCAGTCATCGTCTGGTGTTCCTAGACCCCTTTGTGTGTTCTTTGAGCCCACTGTGAGGGGTACATTATCAAGAAGAATTTGTCGGCTACTGTTACGCTCACCTGGTCTCTGCGGCGGCGTTGGGGCACGGTTGCAGCCCTCCCAGGAATTTGATCACCCCCGTTGGATCTCTCCCCCTGCGGACTGGCTTTGGGCTTCAACAATTGGTGACGCAGCTCCTACGTGGATATGAAAAAACGTGACTGCGCTGATCGGTGACTATGGTACCTCAAACCCTTCTATCCAAGGTGCGATTTCTGTGGGCATGTACCGGCCCATAAGGCTCACCTGTTAATTATTGATGGTGAGCTCTCCGTCCTACTACTTCTGGCAGGGGCGCTTGTCGATGGGATCTAGTTCCTTCACTGATCCCTGGTGAGTAATAGTCCAGTCCGGCTGCGACTATTCTTCTCTTGGTTGGTAGTAAGTGTTTCTCAATGTCTCTTGTCTTTTCCTCTTTCTGTTTTTTTCCCCTTCTCGCTTTCTTTCTTGTATTCTTGCTCTCGATTTGTTGTTAATTCCTGTATAACGTTTTCATTTCTGTTTTCTTCCCAATAGATGGAATTGCAGCTCAACAGCAACTGTGAAGGTGTGGAACGTGGCCTGGAGGAAGATAGATGGAACCGCAATGTCCGACAACAGGTGAATGATGGTTTAAGGAAAAGCGCGAGATGCGGTGGGAGAGCGACCTTAAATGTAATGTCTTTTTAATGTCTAACCTTGTCTTTTGCTTTTACTTGCAGGTGCTCAGTAGCGGATGAAGCGGGTAATGCTGCGGTGCCAAGAAGGAGGTTTCAACGTCCTCGAAGCCGTGAAGATGAGCTGCGACGCTCCGGGGGGGTTTGAAGGAAAGCTGTGGTGCCAGGATGACGATGACGGCGTCCCAGAAGATTTGAAGAAGACGCACAAAGGTGAGAGCAGATTCCCCAGATGGTAAGTATAGAAGCAGGAAGCAGTATTTCCAAGGTAAGTTTTAATCGCAGGCGGCGGTGAGCGTTACGGTGCATGGATGTGCAGAATAACGCAAAGCGTCTGCCTCATGGATTGGAGCAGTTTAATTAGCTGTGATCGTGGGCACGCCCTGGCTTGCCTGCCACTCCTAGCGAGTCAGCACTTGCAAGGCAACCCATTGATAGCAGCCCCACCCAGAGTACACGTGGGGCTGCTTTAATTGATGGAAGTTCCCACGTTAAATTCACCTTGCACCCGGAATGAGGTGCTATGCTTGTAATGAAAGCATTTTGTCCCAAATAAATGTTCTTGTTGACTGTTATTTATGAGCCTGGCGCCAAAGCGCCAGGACTGTGTCCATCCGGGCCCCGTCTGTGTTCTTGGTCATATCAGCCTGGCGCCAGGACTGTGTCCATCCGGGCCCCGTGTTCTTGGCCCGATGACCATGACAGCTACTCTGTGCGATCAACAGTCCAGAGTAGACAGATTCTTACACTACCCTGCACGTGGGTTGTCTTCTTTTCTTTTTGCCAGAGTCGATGCTCGAAATAAAGAAGACCTCTTCTTCCTCTTCTTCGGCTATTTCCAGGCCCTGCTTTTTCTGCGCCACCACGGCCACTTGTCTTTGTCACCAATGCAGGTCATTGGTCAACCTGCTCAGTCCCCTGTGAATGGCGATTGTAGTGGCCGCGCGGCACGTTTTTGCAAAGTGTCCTGCTGCCCTGCAGCGCCCACATGTTCTCCCCTTTGCTGGACAGTCGCCTGCATGTGGGAGATCGTAGCCACATTTGGGGTAAGGTTGTAGTGCCTCGGCTTTCCTTGGGGCCCATCTGGGTCTCGAAGATCCAGCTTTCGATGGTCGCCCAATCGCACAAACGTCATTGACTGCAGTGTCCATCTTGGTGGCACAACTGTATGCAAGTTCGTAGAACCTTCCCATCTCGTGAATGCAAGCGAGCGAGGACTTGTCTGCGTAGTTTCCCTGAGCAGCACCCTTGTAGCAACTGATTGCGGATCATGCCCTCCTCATTTTCCCAGTGGCACGTGCTTGCTCAGTGGCGAAGCCTCCCACAGATTCATCTTCTTGCTGCACATGAGTAATCTTTGAAAGTCCTGATTCGCAAGCGGCATAAAATGTTCCTTAAGGCAGTCTTTCACCGCCGGTTACGAGTTGTTGGTGGGAGTAAGGGACTTGAAAATGCGTTGCACCTCCGACCCAGCTGCATATATGAGTGTCGCCACTTTCGCTTCGTCGTCCGTCTCTCCAGTTGCTTTAAAATACATATCGAGTTTTTCCACCCACTGCAGCCACCTGGGCCCCAGCTTCGAGGGGGTTTCTGATGTGTCAAAGCCAGGTATTGGGGCCAAAGTTTCTTGCCGACGGGGAGTTCTCCCACCTTGCGGGACCCCTCCTGCACCTTGGGCATCATTGTCGACATTGCTCATGGTGACAGATTGCACAGGCACTTTTCACTGCGGTGAAGGCCGCAATCTATGTGGTTATAGGTCACAGGATCGATTCAAAAGGATCGAATGGTCAAAGGATCGATTCAAAAGGACCGAAAACAAAAGGATCGAAAAAAAAGTATTTATTTTTTACATTTTTTTTTGGGGGGGGTGCCCACCCTCAACCCCCAGTTTTTGTGGTAAAAACCACTTTTTTTACCTATACGAAAACCGGAAAAAATATATATAATTTAAAAAAAAATGTGATCCTTTTGTTTTCGGCCCTATTGCATCGACCCTATTGCATTCTATCCTTTTGTTGTTGGCCCTTTGACCAGACACATCTGTGTCACTCGATGGACCACTGTGGCATCGCATCCGCACAGGCACACTCGCAAGGACCGCGATGTGGACCTCTTGGTGCACTTTGTGGATGGATGGTCTTGTCTCTCGTCCCCACCTCAGGACAACCAGCAGGATGGATCCATTCACCCCACAACCGAGGCAGAGATAATGAAGAGAGAAGAAGAAAACTTTTATTTTTTTGAA
Source organism: Ambystoma mexicanum (assembly GCF_040938575.1). Taxonomy (NCBI): domain Eukaryota; kingdom Metazoa; phylum Chordata; class Amphibia; order Caudata; family Ambystomatidae; genus Ambystoma; species Ambystoma mexicanum. The sequence goes on from NC_090936.1 coordinate 573,154,512, forward strand.
GGTGAGGGCCCCTTTGGCTCTCACTTTGGCCTCTGTGGTCTTTTTAGGAATGTCTAACCCTGGTGGGCTCCACAAATTAATTATATGGTGCACGAGCACTCCACACGTGGAGCCGCAACTATGGATTGCACAAAATGGCATAGGAAACGTCCTTGCAAGGGTTGATGCTCCTGCAAGGTGTCGGAAATCATTGCCAACGTTAAATGGAACGTCGGAACGTTGCCTCCCTACCCAGTAATGTCCACATCGCCAGTGTGATGCTTCAATCAGCCCGCGGTACCCCCCCTGTGGCCAGGCCTTGCCCACCGTACCTGAAAGGAGATGCGGGACACAGGTCTGCACTTATCGGCCTCCTGGCGCGCACTGCCTCGCCTCGGTACACCCACTTTATTTTACAGGGCATGCGCAACGGCTGACGTTACCGCCGCGCTCACTTGACCCCATCACAGTAACCAGCCTTTGTGGCACAATCGGGCAATGTGTCTAATGGGTACCTGAAAGATTGGGGGTTTGATCCCACCCTGCAATGTCAGAGATCTGGTTAATGTGATACGCGAAAATATGTAAAGAATTCCGATGTTTGTTTGAAGTGTTGCCCACTATCAATATTCAATCATTTAATCATGGAAGTAGGAGCAATAGGGAGAGAGGTCCCAATTCTGGGAAAGTCCTGGCAAAATCGGGACGCCTGGTCACTATCGTAGAGGGATGATTTGGCCTGCACGGGGCAGGAGGCTTTTTGTGGGTCTCTTATGAGCAGCAGAAGGGTGGGGTGTTTTGTGCAGTGGGGCATACTTGAGCATTGCAGTGCCCTTCAGTTTAGCACCTTGTCATCACTGCACAAGCCGCAAGGCAGGACCTTGAGTCCGCATTGTGGTCGAGAGCTGATGAACACAGGCATACTTGAGCATTTATCCTGCTCAGAGGTACACGTTTGGGTAGTTAAGAATAGCAGACTACAGACTACTTGAGCTCCAGTATAAAAGAGCAGTTTGTCCTGTGCAGAGGGTGTATTTGGCCATTTGCAGTGGCAACCTTAGGTATTTGTTGTGTACAGAAAGCCTGGGAAGTATGGGATTTGTTGTCTTGCACAGTTCAGGGGTATTTGGGTATTTGACCAGGGGACAGGTGTACTTTACAAAAAACAGCATTGGGTATTCACTTGATGCTGAGTGTGGGATGAGATTTTCCTACCCAGAGAGGGAATTTAGAGATTTGTCTTGGGCAGCAGATGTGTGGGGTGGATGTTATGTGTCCTGTTCAGAGAGTTCTTTTCTGATCCTCTGCACAGTGGTGGATTTTCCCTGGGCATAGGGGTGAATTCTTATGGTTTTCTGGAGAGAGGCGTATAGCAGTAAACCATGTTACAATTTGGTTTGGGTTCCACGGGACTAGGAAAAGATTTGTAAGTTGAAATGTGAAAGTGTAGCATCTTTATAGGGAACGGTACTTGCGTTGACGTCATCAGGAAAGTACTTTCAGCTTCAGCATGTAAAAGTAACAGACACGATTTTCCGTGCTGCTGGGCATTTGGAGCCTGATTTCCTTGTGTGAGACTCGTTGGAAAACAAGCCCTCACACAAGGAGATTGCTGATCGAGGATCCTCGACCAGCAATCCCCACTAGTCAATCAGGGAAATGATTTTGGGGGTGAGGGGCCCAAAAGATGGAAAACATTGTTTTGCCTTCTTTTGGGGGCAAAGTGGTGGAAGTTTCCATGGATTTGCCACCAAGGAAAGCAAAACAATATACCACTCAATATAGAGTGGAACAACTTTGTGTCATCAGGGTATGGCCCTCTCAGAAACCACCTCCAAGGAGGGGCAGGTCCTTACTGTGTCCCTGAGGAGGCAAAGTTGAGCTTCCTCCCCCAGTTTGCCACCACTGGGAAGCAGGAAGGGCCACTAAGCCACCAGGGGATTCTCATTTTTGTGCTGGGAGTGCTTGGCATATAAGTGCAGGGCCAGCCCACAAAATGCCCCCTGACTGCAGAACATTGCTGCTCCTCTGGGGGGTGCAATTCGGGGGTATTTCCCACCATTTTGCCACCAACCCTGGGGAGCAGGAATAGCCTTTGGACCCCCGGGGATTCCTTTTAGGGGATGGGGCCACTTAATGTGTGTATGTTAAAGGATTTTGTACGTTGCACTGTCGCCACCAGAGTGGTCCCCAGGTGCTGTGGCGGATCTGAAAAGGGCAGGAGTGGGGGGATTAGTAGGGAGTATAGTGGGAATAGCAAAGTGAGTTTTCATGTCCTTTTGGCAGCTTCAGTTTGGTTTGTACCGTTTGCTAAGCTTAAGTGCGGTTTTCGGATCGGTGCGACCTCTCAATGTGCTGTTGTGCCGAGTTATGTGGTGTTTGTCTGTTGTGTCAGTGTGGTGAAGTACGTGCGGATTGGTGTGCATAGAATTGGCTGTGCGAGGTTTTGTATGAGAAGTGTATGCAGAGTTGAGGTTTTGGGTCAGCATGTTTTCTTACCTCTTTAACTTTGCGTTTCTGTGCTCGCCATCTATGATTTTCCTGTGTGTTTGGTATTGTATGGCAGTTTTCCTCGTCGCGCGTGGGGTCCTTACCTACCTAGGTTTACTCGGTAGACTAGTTGTATGTAGACATGGGTGGTTGGGGCGTACCCCTCCACCTCCCCGCTCTCTGGTTAGGGAAGATTAAGTTAGTGGTCATGGGTTACTCCTTGGGATTCTTGTTTCCCACTGGTCTAAGCTTCCTAGTTTCCTTTTGGTTTGGAGTATAGCGCCAAGTTTTGAGTAGTTTTATGAATTACAGATGATCCCTTGTGTTGCGTTTGTTTGGTTGGTAGGTCATTCCAGGTTATTGTTGTGAGGTGAGAGAAAGATGATCCTCAAAATGTTCTTTTATTGTATGGTTTTGGTTGTATTGTATGGTTTTGGTTGTAAGCAAATTTCATTGCTTGATCTGAGTGGTGTTGTAGGATGGTAGATGGTTAGTTTTTGGTTTAGAAGCTCTGCTTCTTGGCCGTGGATTGCTCTGTGCATTATGGACATCATTTTGAACTTTATTCGCAGCTTTATTGGTAGCCAGTGTAGCATTTTCAGTCCTGGGGAAATGTGTTTTCTTCGTGGTAGTTTGAGGAAGAGTCTGGCTGCAGAGTTTTGGATGCGCTCAAGTTTCTTTAATAGTCGTTCTGGCATTCCTAGGTATAGGCTGTTGGCGTAGTCTACTCTGGACATTAGTTTGATGATGGTGAGTGTTTTATGGGTGAAAGAGGAATGGTATGATCCCTTTCACCTCGTGAAACATTTCTTGATTATAGCGTTCACTTGTGGCTCAACTGTTAGTTTGTTGTCCATCAAGAATCCCAGGTTCTTTACTATCGTTGATGGAGTCGGTGCTATTCCTAGTTCCGCCAGCCATGGGATGTAGTGAACATTTCCCCCGATTTCGGATATGATCATTATTTCTCTTTTGCCCGGGTTGAGTTTGTAGCTGTTAGTGTTCATCCAGCAGTAGAGTTCTTGTAGGCAGCCTTCCAGCGTTTTGTTTCCTTACTGTGTATCTTGTAAATTGTAGAAGATCTGTGTGTCATCAGCATAGTTGTAGCATGTGAAGCCGTGTTTTTTAATGAGCTTTATTAGTGGCGTCTGGTATATGGAGAAAAGCAATGGGGATAAGGAGCATCCTTTTGGTACGCCACAGGTGGATTCCGTTGGAGTGGATTTGAAAGGTTTGATCCATATGGTTTCTGTTCTGTTTGTTAGGAAGGATTTAATCAATAGTAGGGCTATGTCAGTGGTTATTATTTCTTCCAGCCTCCCGATGAGGAGGCCATGGTTGACTGTGTCAAATGTTGTGGAGAGATCCAGAAGTATTAGTGCTATGCTTTTGTCTGAGTCTGCATTATCTTTTAGATCGTCCCAGATTGAAAACAGTGCCGATTTATTTCTTCTCATCGGTCTGAAGCATACTTGTGCTTGATCCAGCAGTACGTGTTCTTCTATGAATTCTTGTGTTATTCTATAGACTTATGTTTTGAGTAATTACGCTGGTTACGGGATGTTGGAGATGGGTCTGTAGTTGGGAGAGGTCCTCCATGCTTCCTGCTGTGTCCTTGAGGAGTGGTTTAATGTATGACGATTTGAATGATCTCTGTACTTTCCCTGTTGAAAGTGATTGGCTGAAATGGTTTCTTTAGTATTCCATGGGTGTTCCTTGTGTGAGGATTGATTTGTGTACATTTGGGGGGGGGGCAGGAATCCATGGGGAGCCTGCTTTGTTGCTATTGCTTACCAGCTTGACGAATGTCTTCGCTGATATTTCGGGGATGCTTTTGGAGGTTATTCTGGCGATACTCAGATGGCTGGGTGGGTTGCATGTTGTAGTTGCTTGGTCTCCTTTCTATGATCTGTTGTATCTGCCCCTTGGGGGGGCAAAATATGCTAAGTGTTTTTTGTTGTTGTTGAATGGGGGTTTATTTAGTTGAGCTGGCCCACAATGACAGGGTCTGCCCCCGAAATGGCCTGCCCCCTAGCTGCAGAACATTGCTGCTCCTTTGGGGGGGGCAATTTGGGGGTATATTCTACCATTTTACCACGCCAGGGGAGCAGCAATGGTCACTAGACCACCAGTTATTCCTTTTATTGGGGGTGCACTTAGCATATAAGCGGCCCTCTTCCCCTCTGGACCCAAAAGGAATGTGACAGCAGCTTTTGCCCTCCCTGGGGACAGATTGGCAGTATTCTCTACCGATCTGCCTCCGTGACCCAAAAGGATGTTTATTTTTTTTTTCTTGGTGCATGAGCAGTGCTGGAAATGGACAACATTTACTGCAGGAACTCTCACCCCTGGCCCCTCACACCACCTAGGTGAAGGAAGTGCACCAAATATATCCAGTGGAGTGCGGGGAGGTAAACTGACAGGCTGCCCTGTCCTCTGACTGCAAGTCAGGTGAGGTTCTCTTGTCAGCCAGGCACATTGCTGCCAGGGAAAAGAAAAGGTGGCCTCTCAGAAGAGCGCCCCCAGCAGGCCAAGCTCTGCTGGGGCATTGCGTGGAGCACAGCGTTTGGCTGGCGTGAGGAGGTGTGGTTTCGCCACGCAGCCTGGCTAGGGTAGCGAAAACCAAGTGGAGCACAGACAGGACCCATACACAATGTCTACAGTCATCTGGGGAAGGTGACTAAGCTTTCTTGTAATATGTGTAACCTGGGTGACACAGGGGGAGGTCTGGGCAAAAGCGTTCAGGCTCCTTCTAGACCGAACTGGAGAAAAATGTGAAATTGAAGCTTTTCCAGACTTCCAGGGCAGACTTCCTGCCTTTGTTTCAATGTGGAAATACCAGATGGCTGGCCTCGTGACACCAATATTTTTAGTTTGAAAGAATTTAATGTCTGCAATTTTTTTTTTTTAAAATAAAATAGCAGTATGAGAAAAATAGAAGTTAGTGCTATTATGTGCTTTTTGTCCAAAGGCTATACCCATTCCCTTTGGACTCTCTTTCTCTACGGTATTTAGGATTACAGGCTGACTCATCCCAGCCATTTAATAATACATTTGTTACATACAAAATTGAAAGTATGACAAAATGAACTGGTGGAAAGACAACGCTTTACTGGGCTCGGAAAGCAGCCATCTGGTAGTGCAATGCATTCCAATGGGCCTGGGTGGGAAAGGCTATTGGTCCCCTGGCAAAGGACAGGCAGGCCCTGCTGGGTTTTGGTACAGTCTACCCACGTGGGAGACAGGCACCCTAGGCCGAGGGTTGCACCCCCAGTGGTCCCGGAGCTGTGGCTAGACCGCATTACAGCTTTTCCCTCTAGGGAGGGATGGGGACTCCGCTGTCCTGGAGCTCTGGCCGGGCCACATGAGATCTTTTTCCTCCTGGGACGGACGGGGACCCCTCTGGGGCTTTCCGGGACCACCGTTGGGCTTGGGGACGGTCAACCCACATGGGAGACAGGCGCCCAAGGCCGCGATCATCATCCCCGGCTGTCCTAGAGCTCTGGCTGGGCCGTGTTAACAGCTTTTCCCTCAGGGGAGGGATGGGGACCACACAACCACCGCTGGGCTTAGGGGCGGTCGACCCACATGGGAGAAAGGCATCCAAGGCTGGGGTCAGCACCCCAGTCGTCCTGGAGATCTGGCCAGGCCAAATTCAAGCTTTTCCCTCCATGGAGGTGCAGTGACCCTTACCTGGGCTTCCCATGACCACTGCTGTGCTTGTATATGGGCGAACAACATGGAAAGCAGGTGCAAGGGTCAACCTAGAGCTCTGGCCCGGCTGTGTTAGAGCTTTTCCTTCTGTGGAGGGACAGGGACCCTGCCGGGTCTCCCTGAGACTGCCGCTAGTCTTGAAGATGGTCGACCCACATGGGAGAGCCAGCACCCACGGACATCTTGGAACTCTTGCAGGGCCATGTTAGAGCTTTTTCCTCAGGGGTGGGGGGACTGGGGTGCGGGTACAGGGGCCCCGCCAGGGCTCCCCGGGACCGCTGTTGGGCTGGGGACCAGTCGAACCACGTGCGAGGCAGACGGGCATCCCGGAGCTCTGACCTGGCTGTGGTAGTGCTTTTGCCTTCGAGGAGGGTCTGGCTCTCCATGACCGCTGCTGGGCTTGGGCATAGTCGACCCACATTGGAGGCAGGCGCCCAATGCCGCCGTCCTAGAGCTCCGACTAGGCTTTGTTACAGCTTTTCCCTCTGGGGAGGGACGGTGACCCTGATGGGTCTCCCCATGACTGCCACTGGAATTGGGGACGGTCAAACCACATGGGAGACCATCCCCAGCCGTATTAGAACTCTGGCTGGGCTGCAATACAGCATTTCCCTCCGGGGAGGGATGAGGACACTGTCGGGGCTCACTGGGACTGCTGCTGGACTTGTGGATGGTCCACCCACATTGGGGACCGCAGCCCCCCGGTGGTCCTGGAGCTCTGGCTGTGCTGCGTTACAGCCTTTCCCTCTGGGGAGGGATGGGGACCTGCCAGACCTCCATGGGACCACAGCTTGACTTGGGAACGGTTGACCCACATTAGAGACAGTTACTCAAGACCGAGTACAGCATCCCCGGCTGTGCTCGGGCAGTGCCGCATTACAGCTATTACCAGTGGGGAGGGATGGTGACCCTACCGGGGCTCTTTGGTACTGCCGCTGGACTTGGAGACGGTCGACCCACATTGGAGACAGGCAGCCAAGGCCTGGAGTAGCACCCCCGGCTGTCCTGGAACTCTGGCTGGGCTGCGTTTCATCTCTTCCCTTCGGGGAGAGATAGGGACCCTGGCAGGGCTCCCTGGGACAGAAGCTGGACTTGTGAACGGTCGACTGAAATTGGGGACAGCACCCCCGGCCGCCCTGGAGCTCTAGCTACGCTGTATTACAGCTATTACATCTGGGAAGGCATGTGGACCTTGCCGGGACTCCCTGGGGTCGCTGCTGGGCTTGCGGACGATCAGTCCACATGGGAGACGGGCACCCAAGGCCGGGGACATCACCCTCAGCTGTCCTGGAGCTCTGGCTGGGCTGCATTACAGCTCTTCCCTTCGGGGAGGAATAGGCATCCTGCCAGTGTTCCCTGGGACAGCGGCTGCACTTGTGGACGGTCGGCCGACATTGGAGGCAGCCGCCCAAGGCCGGGGACATCACCCCCAACCATCCTGGAGCACTGGCTGCACTGCGTTACAGTGTTTTCCTCCAGGGAGGGATTGTGACCCTGCTGGGTCTCCCTCAAACTGCTGCTGGACTTGGGGAACAGTCGACCTACCTGGGAGACAGGCGCCCATGGACCGGGACATCACCCTCGACCATCCTGGAGCACCAGCCTGGGTGTGTTATAGGTTTTCCGTCCAGGGAGGGATGGGGACCCTGCCGGGACTCCCTGGTACCGCTGCTGGACAAGTGGACGGGGTCAACCCACATTGGAGACAGGTGTCCAAGGCCTGGGGCAGTACCCCCGACCGTCCTTGAGCTCTGTCTGCACTGTGTTACAGCCTTTCCCTCCAGGGAGGGATGTGGACCTTGCCGGGGCTTCCTGGGACCACTGCTGGGCTTGGGGATGGTCAAACCACATGGGAGACAGGCAGCCAGGGGCAGCACCCCCAGCCGTCCTGGACCTCTGGCTGGGCTTCGTTACAGCTTTGACCTTCCTCCGGGGCGAGATGTGGACCTTCCCGGTGCTCCCTGGGACGGCTGCTAGCCTTGGGGATGTTCAACCCACATGGGAGACAGGCACCCAAGGCCAGGGACAGCACCCCCAGCCTTCCTGGAACATGTCTAGATGTGCCACATTGCAGCTTTTCCCTCCGGTGAGGTAAGATGACCCGGGAAGCTGGCGAGCTCTGGCTGGGCTGTGTTACAGCCTTTCCCTCTAGGGAGAGATGTGGACCTTGCTTGGGCTCCCTGGGGCCGCCGCTGGACATGGGGAAGGTCCTCCCACATGGGAGACTGGCGCCCAAGGCCATGGGCAGCACCCCGGCCTTCCTGGACCCCTAGCTGAGCTGCATTACAGCTTTTCCCTCCAGTATAGGGTTGGGGACCCTGTTGTGGCTTCCAGGGACCGCTGCTGGGCTTGGGGACAGTCGACCCACATGGGAGACACAAGGCCGAGGGCAGCACCCCGGGCCGTCCCTGAGCATGTCTGGCTGTGCCGCGTTACAGCTTTTCCCTCCGGGGAGGAATGGTGACCCTGCCAGGGCTCCTTGGGACTGCTGCTGGACTTGGGACCCACATGGGAGACAGGCGCCCAAAGCCGGGAACATCACCCTGATGATCCCGGAGCTCTGGCCTTGCTGCATTGCTGTCTTTTCCTCCAGGGGGCCATGGGGACTGTTACGCTCACCTGGTATCCACAGGGGCACCACACGATACTGTATGGAGGTCTAAGCACTTTCCCGGACCCCTCTCTGCTTGGTTATGTGCCAGATGTTGGGTAGTGCCTTAGGTTTTTGTGCGTTGAACTTTCCGTCCTGCGTCTCTGTGCAGGGGCGCGTGGTTGGTGCGGGCATTCCGTGGACCTAGTTGCTTCACTGGTCCGTGTGCCCTTATGTTGGGTCTAGGCCGGCTGTGACTCTGCTTGCTGTCTTCTAGGTGAGTTATAATGTGTTTTCCGTCTTTATTCTGTCTCTCTCTTTCCCTCTTACCGGTTACTTCACAGGTAAGTGTTCTTGCTTGCTAATGCTGTTCTTGTTCTTCCAGGTTATTAATGGAATCCAGATCTAGGGCTTCAGGATCGGGCCGCCGGAGAAGCAGATGAGCAGGAGCTGGACATGGTGAGCGTTATGCTGCAGGAGTGCAGAATAACTCGAAGCGTGTTCTGCTGTTTGGATGTGGTTTAAATAGCCCAGGTAAAGTAGTCCCAGGCCATGTAGTTCCAGGCCCAACCACACCCAAAACTATAGACCGCATGGCTTGGTTCTAAAGAACTGAGCTGTGTAATAGGCCTCCATTTTGGATTAAGGTCCAAAACTGATATTGCTTTATTCCTGATAATGAGCCTGGTGCCAAAGGCGCCAGGACTGACTCAATGTATGTTTCTGATGGAGTTTTAAGGCCCTTGGGGCCAGTTTGAAGGGCTTTAGCCCCACTGCTGCCAGGGGGCTGTTATACCTGAGGAGGCCAGGGGCATGGATTGTGACAGGGACCCTGCCGGGGCTCCCTGGGACCGGCGCTGGACTTGGGGACGGTCGACCTACGTGGGAGACATGCGCCTAAGCCGGGGACATCACCCCCGATCGTCCTAGAGCTCTGGCTGGGCTGTGTTACAGCTTTTCCCTCCGGAGAGGGATGTGGTCCTTGCTGGGGCTCCCTGGGACCGCCGCTGGGCATGGGGAAGGTCCTCCCACATGGGAGACAGTCGCCCAAGGCCAATGGCAGCACCCCGGCCGTAATAGACCTCTGGCTTGGCTGCATTACTGCTTTTACCTCCAGTGAGCGATGGGGACCCTGTTGTGGCTTCCAGGGACCGCCGCTGGGCTTGGGGACGGTCGACCCACACGGGAGACATAAGGCTGAGGGCAGCACCCCCAGCCATCCTGGAGCATGTCTGGCCGTGCCGCGTTGCAACTTTTCTCTCTGGACAGGGACAGGGACCCCGCCACCTTGCTCCACTGTGCTGCTACTGGACTTGGCGACAGTCGACCCACAAGAGAACTTGATTGTATAATCTTACTGACCTGACGTTATCAACTTATCTGACATCAGCCCTTAACAAGGGTCTCTCCTTCAGCCCATCTTCTATTTCAGATTATTTTAACATAAATGCTGACCTTTTTAGGTTCTGCAGAAAACTTAAACTAAAGAAATATTTTGCAACTAATATCTATTCTAAAAAGACCACAGAAAAACCTGTTCCATCAGAACTATCAGTTGAACATTTAGAACATACAGCTACCCTTATGCACATCACTGAGGAAAATGAAGCACATTCAGTGGTTTCTATATCGGACAACATGAACATCATGACATTTTGTCAGAAGATGCCAAATTAATACCCCATTTACCATCGGATAATGCAATAGACATTTTTCAAAAGCTAATTATACAAGATCTTTGGCAAAATTATCTAACAACAACTCGCATCAAAATGAGCCAGAACCTGACGAGATAAGAAAAAATTGAATTAGCAAAATTGAGAAAAAATACTTAGATCGCCATAAAGACAAGGGAGGAAACATTGTCCTTATGAGGACCACAGAGTATCTAGAATCAGCTAATGGTCACCTCCATCAATCAGAATGCTATGAAAAACTACCTACTAACCCACTCAAAACACTAGTCAAAGATTGGAGTCTAATGACAACCTATTGGTTAGAAAAAAGACTTTTATCAGCAGATGAATACGACTATCTATACAATCCATATCCAATATTAGGCAGCATCTACCTCATACCCAAAATTCACAATCCCTTTGACAAGTTTCCTTCATGTAGACCCTTCATTAACGGTATTGGTTCACTTACGGAACCTATATCACAATTCATTGACACCCATCTCCAACCACTCGTCACCAGCCTGGCATCTTAAATCAAAGGTACGACTCCTGTTATACAACAGCTCAAAGCAGTTACTTGGGAGGATGAATTCAGACTAGAAACACTGGATGTCACATCATTATACACCAGCATATTGCACAACAAAGGACTGGAGACGACACAGTATTTTCTAAAAACATGGTCCGTTTCATTTTTACAACACTAATTCTTAGCAACAATTTGTCCAACGTTCAGGTCTTATCATTTACCATCCTCCTGAAGAACCGCTGTAATCTCCAGCGGGGAAACACGCGTTGAGGACTCTGTTACGTTAAAGGAAAATACCACTTGGGAAAATACTTGAGGATACTGCTAGGCAAAGGTGAAAGAACATTAGGGAAAACTCTTAACCTCTACACAATATAATAGGGTGTTTTGAATCAACAATTTAATTGGATACTTACACACAAGGATACCCATTTATTGAGAACAAAGCTATGCAATAATTGAACAGTTTTGATCAAAATACCTTTCCCTCTATGCAACAGAATGGAGGGCAATGAAAAGAACTTAATCTGCTATCAGCAACATCTATGCAACACAATAGAGGACAACTAACCAAGAACTGCATTTGTCATCAACACTTATGTACTTCATTTTGATCGATGCGTAATCACCTCTATGAACCATAATAGAGGCTGTAGACTCTAGATATTTAACCCAAAGTTTGCAGTACAGAAGACATTTCACGTTAAAGAACAATTATCAAAAATGACCAAAGTTGCTTTTCAAATAAATATACTACTGGCGCAAATTTCTTGATCTCCGTTATTTCATTGTTTTTTCGCTGCCCCTGGCTGTCCTGGAGTTCTGGCTGGGCAGCGTTACAGCTTTTCCTTCCGGGGACTTACAGAGCCCCTGCCAGGGCTCCCTGGGCCAACGGCTTAACTTGTGGACGGTCGACCTACATTGGAGACAGGCGCTCAAGGCCAGGGGCAGCACCCCCGGCCCTCCTGAAGCTCTGGCTGCGCTGTGTTACAGCTATTCCATCCGGGGAGGGAGGTTGTCCTTGCCGGGACTCCCTGGGTTTTCCGCCAGGCTTGGGGGCGGTCAACCCACATTGGAGACAGACGCTCAATGCCAGGGGCAGCACACCCAGATGTTCTGTACCTCTGGCTGGGCTGTGTTGCATCTTTTTCCTCCAGTGAGGTATGGGGATCCTTCCGAGGTGCCCTGGCACCGCCGCTGGACTTGGGGACGATTGTCCCATATGGAAGACAAGCGCCCATGGCCGGGGACATCATTCCTAACCATCCTGGAGCTCCTGCTGGGCTGCGTTACAATTCTTTTTCTGCCGTGGAGTGATGGGGAACCTGCTGGGGCTACGTTTGACTGCCGTTGTAATTGGAGACGGTCGACCAACATGGGAGACAGGTGCTCAAGGCCGGGGGCAGCACCCCCCGGCCATCCTGGAGCTCTGGCTGCGCTGTGTTACAGCTGTTCCATCCGGGGAGGGATGTGGACTTTGCTGAGACTCCCTGGGTTTGCCGCTAGGCTTGGGCGTGGTCAACCCACATTGGAGACAGGTGCTCAATGCCAGGGGCAGACCACCTGGATGTTCTGTACCTCTAGCTGGTCTGCGTTGCAGCTTTTACCTCCAGTGAGGTATGGGGACCCTTCCAGGGTGCCCTGGGACCGCCGCTGGACTTGGGGACGATCATCCCACATGGAAGACAAGCAACCCCATGGCCGGGGACATCACTCCTGACCGTCCCGGAGCTCCTGCTGGGCTGTGTTACAGTTTTTGCTGCCGGGGAGTGATGGGGACCCTGCCAGGGCTTCCTAGGACTGCTGGCAGAATTGAGGACGGTTAACCCTTTTTCTTTTCCACCCAGGTAAGCGCACCCACGCATGTTTTCGTTGGGACACATGTGGCAACGTGGAAGGAGGGACATGTGGCATTGCCAGTGTTTTTCGATGGTTTCCTTGTGGCAAATGTCTGAAAATCTAGTTTTTTTCCCTACATTATGGACTTTTCCAGGCCTTGTGGGTAATACTTTCTAGGGCGATTTGCGCAAGTCAGACCTCTTTGGATTCACACGGGTGTCTTCTTTTCAGAAATGCATGGGGTTCTCTGTTTTCCTTGGTGGCTGCGACACCCCAGGCCCAAATTTGTGGGTTGTCCACAAAGCCAAATCCAGTCTTCTCCAGGGCGTTTGATGTACCAGTGGTTTAGCCTTTTCCCTTTGCGCCCAGGTCAGTGCACCCACACATGTGAGCTATCATTTTTATCGGGACACCTGTGGGAATGTGGGAAGGTAGGACTTGTTTTGTGAAACATTATGGAAAATGTGTGATTTCCTTACTAGATGAGTTGGGGTAGTGTAGAGGTGCATTGCTTTTCTCAATATTCACAGAAGCCATTAAAGGAAAGTTCCGGGCTTTTTTTTTTATTGTTCCTATGGTTCGGCCATGTGTTTTTAAGCATAAATCGGTAGATCGTAGAAAACTTTCCTATGGACCTTACCCGACTTTTCGTCCATTAACGCACTCGAAATCAGCCGCCATTTTCTGATAATCCTATCCTTTCCCCCCATCGCCCTGGCTCACCTGCTTTTGCGGCACTAAATCATATCCCCCGCCTCTGAGCCTGTCATCAGCAGACGCGTACCGCCCATTTCCCAACGCCAAAGCACGTCTCGTGTCAACAATCGCTGCGCCTCAGCTAATGAAGTGTCGCCATGGAAATGGCAGGACGCCTCTTTCCTCTATAAGTATAAACACACCGTTTCACAACACACAGCAGCAGATTTTCGATTCCATTACTCTCTCTGTGTTACTTTGAGTATTCTGTGACACGTTTCTGTGCTCTGGTCAGCTACCTTCGCCGCTTCTAGGCCTTGTGAACACCTGTACCATCTCTGTAAATTATTTTACTTTCTTTACCACACAATGGCTACAATAATGCCGTATATGTACGAGCCCGAGTACACCGAGGAGGAACTACTGGAAAGGCAAGCACGCGAAAACGATGGGGATTCGGACGGCAGTTGGGAGGACCAGTCAACGGATAAAGAGCCTGGACCATGTCGCATGGACGGCGTCTCCACCTGGTGCACGTGCAATCGGTGCGAGCTAATGCCAACTGAGGCGGAGAACTGCTGCTGCCGTGAAAATTCCGGGTGCTTGGCCTACATTTCGGAAGGCGAGCCAAGTCTGCAATGCATCACCGAGCTGCCAGAGTTCAGGGAAGCCTGCCTCTCACGGACCGTGTTGAGGATGATGATGGTGCTTATGCACGAACTTCGCGGCACTGTTCGTCCGCGTAATCCGAGTAACGAGTAAGTATACTCTGGTTGTGATGTCAGTGATGCCACTACTATGTCATGGTCGTCTCCCACATATAAAATTACATCTACAAAGGCAGTTCGCACCGGGGTACTTGTGCTGGCAAGTGGAGCTGTCAGGGAGCGATAAAGGCCAAGAGGTGCCAAAGACCATGTACACTTCAAAGTGGTCTATAGAGCATGGGTTGTTGTTCCCATGTCTACCTCCAGACCCCGTGTCTCCTACCAAGCATCCCCCTCACGCTGGACGCCCCCCTGCAATCCACATAAGTGTGTCTCCATTCACGCGTCTTCCTGTGTCTTGTCTGCACGACCACCGCCCCAATCCACACCCCGCCCTATCAAAGGCAGTTCGCACCGGGGTACTTGTGCTGGCAAGTGGAGCTGTCAGGGAGCGATAAAGGCCAAGAGGTGCCAAAGACCATGTACACTTCAAAGTGGTCTATAGAGCATGGGTTGTTGTTCCCATGTCTACCTCCAGACCCCGTGTCTCCTGCCAAGCGTCCCCCCCTCACGCTGGACGCCCCCCTGCAAACCGCATAATGCCACGACATATACACGTCATTCATTCACAAACACACCCCTGTTTCGAATCCTTTATAACCCTCTTCATATTTCTAATGAGCACTTCTTTGCGCTTTGCTAGTTAGTCAACCCGTGAAGGTGCTGGTTATCTGCTCTTCGTCTCTGTGAACTTCCGTGACCACTTCGAGGAAACTCCTCAGTTTGCAACCTGTGAACTGCTCCCTGTTCTATGACAAGAAACTACTCTGATCCCTGCATCTAACTGTTTGTTCGTCAAGGTAAGGCCATGTACCATAACCATTTTGCGTTCAATTTCTTTTCGTTCAAGACAGTACATGCAAGGAACTAGTCACATGTTCTGAGTCTAGTCAAATTATCTTTCTATTTTTTTAAAGTTATTCAAATACTTATCCGCATGTGAATAACGTGTATAGTTCCAAGAACCAAAACGAACCTTGCATTGAACCTTTTATGTGTCATTTAATTTTTTAACACATTGGTATTCATAGAGAATTGTTGATCTTTACTTTTCAGAACTTTCCACAATGCCTGCCTGTTCCATTGGCGGTTGCCCTTCGAAGACCCATAATAAATCTGAAGGTACTATAATGCATGTTTTCCCTAAGACAATAGATCAGATAAGAGAATGGGTCCGATATTGCGGATATCCACCGTCTGAGCTTGAAAGTAGAGTCCTAGAAGTCTTTGCGGACAAGAGGGGTGATCGATACCGCATCTGCAGCAGGCACTTTTGCTCAGACATGTACTCCACATCATTGCTAATAAAGAAGAACACACCGCGAGCGAGGCGAAAATTGCTCTCAACCGCTATTCCCACTCTATTCGTCCACATCCCTCCACTGGTGAGTCAAGTTTACGTATTTATCTCTCGGCCTTGCGGTAGTGTGTAGCATTATCTAACAATAATTTCCCCATTTATGTATCCACTCAATATGAAGGCTGAAGATTCTCCATCCGTGTCGTTATTGCAGTCATCAGCCACTTCAAGCGCCTATCGGGTAATCTTACTTGGCTATTCTGCCACTGACTTGTTTTAGGCATGTAAATCAATAGTTTTAATTTATCGTGTAATTATTTTACCTAATGGTACACCCTTGTACTCGTCCTCTAGTCTTTGTTTTCAGTTATAATTATTGTTATCCAAAATAATGCAAGTACTGTCTTTCAGGGAGATGCTGAGGAGTCCAACGTATTGACGACTACCGTTGATGTCACTCAGATGCTCGAGGTACGTTTCCGGACAGTTCCATCGATGGAGATCATCAGATCTTGCATTCTTGTAGCGTGATTGTTACACACAATGTTTCTTTTGTTTTTAGCCATTGATATGTCCTTCTGTCGTCGCCCTCCTATGTGTCTTCTTTTTTCAATATTGTGTTCATTACTAATGAAAGTCCTATGTTTCAGGGAGTCGATGGAGCACTAGTCCAAGAAGAAGGGGGAGCATGCAGTTACGGTTCGGCGCAACAGCTTGCAGAAGTGTGCACCGCAGTTACATCGTCCCTTGACGTTCTTATGCATTTCGAGGTATGGATACTGACAGTTCGATCAAGCGAAATCATATGACGTGATTACATCCGCTATACTTCCTTCTTTATTAACGCAAGTACTATGTTTCAGGGAGATGACGGACCTTCTACAAGAACATCACCCCTAGTAGTTGATGCAGATCTCTGGGTGGTGACACTTCCAACGGTCGAGCAAATCGAATCATATTTACATATCCATTATTTATTTTAGACAACTGATCATTTGTGCAGGTCTATTTAGATGAGCCGTTGACGCCTGCACAAAGTTTCTGTTCTTTTTATCAAAATAGAAAACCATACTAATGCAATTACTGTGTTTCAGGGAGTCACTGAAGCATCATCTTCAATAATATCATCAATGGAAGTCTATGAGGAGCCCGAGGTATGGATCTTGACAGTTCCATCTAACTAGAACAACTATGCGTGAATAATTGTCGTTTGAATGTTCTACACAAAGCGTTCATTCGTGTTTTGCTATTGAGATGTACGTGGGTATTGGTCCCCAAGTACATTTTGTGTTTTCGATATTATTATACATACTAATGAAAGTTCTATTTTTCAGGGAGCGTCAGTGCGTGATGGATGTGCTTATCATGAAAATATAGTCGTTGCAGCGCAAAAGGAAGTGGAGACATGCACACACGAGTTGGAGCAACAGCGTCCTGATGTTGAAGTTCGAGGCAAGAAAGTTTCAAAGAAAAGAAAGCAAAAGAAGGTTAGTGTCCTGGTCACTATATTATGTTGTTTTTCACTGTTAATAGTTCAATACTGTAAGTTGTGTTTAAACTGAACATCCCTTTTCCAATCTGTCCTCTAGTTGCGAGTGGGTGTACGAACTAGATCTACACAGACAGTGAAGCGAACGAGAGATGTTGCTTGTCAAACCTTTTGGCAGGGACTTGAGACTGGAGATGCATCGTGCCAATGGGAAGAATATGAAGTGATTGACAACGGAGCTATACCAGCACCAGCCATTGATAGTGAATGTCCTCCTGGTAGTTCGGATGCAGTCGGAGATCAATTCACAGAATCCACACCCGCAAAAACTAAGACCGCGAGAAAGTTGAAGAAATTGTCTTATTCACCCATCGCCGGAGAAGGAACAGATGTTGCAATGGAAGAGAATGAAGTGGACTACAATGAAACACCATCAATATCACTGAACATAGCGGAAGACGATATCGGAGATTCTACCTTTCATGTGAGTGACATGTCCTCAACGTTACAGGCCGAACCAGCTGGGATGCAGAGTGACAGTATAAGGAAAGAGGCCAAATTCATTGTATTCGATAGTTGTTTGATTGATATTATTATTCGGTTGAAATGTGGGCATTCGGTAGGTGGGGAAGTATGTGGGGAGCCATTGATTAATGTGACTCGTGCAATTCGAGGCACTAACCTTAAAATACATGCCACCTGTACAAAATATCATCCTTTCTCATGGTCTGCACAACCCATGCTGGGACAACTGCCAGCAGGCAATCTACTTTGTGCAGCGGCTGCACTTTTTAGTGGTTCAAATTTTAAAAAGTTAGAGTCTTTCTTTCAGTTTGTGGGAATCCATTTCATTGCGAAAACTCAGTTCTACAAATACCAAACCGATTATCTATTTCCAGCCATTAGCGAAGCTTGGAGAATGGAAAAAATGTCTATTGATAGTACATTCGCGGGCAAACGGTTCAGGCTAGCCGGTGATGGACAGTGCGACAGCCCAGGATTTTCAGCCAAGTACTGCACCTACCACTTTCAGGACATGGAAAGTAAGAAAATTGTGAGTTCGGTGGTCGTGCAGGTGTCACAAAGTACATCCTCAGTGGCCATGGAGAAAGTTGGCTTTGTAGCATCATTGCAAGAACTACAATCGCGGGGAATGGTGATCGACCTGATAGCCACGGACAGACACGTTTCAATTGCCAAGACAATGAGAGAAGAGTACAAAAATATAAATCACCAATTTGACGTTTGGCATCTTGCAAAAACAATCAATAAAAAAATGTCGGCTGCAGGTAAAAAAAAAGAAATGCAAGGTATTTCACAGTGGTCCAAGTCAATCAGCAACCATCTTTGGTGGAGCTCAAAAACATGTGGAGGGTCGTTGGAAATTCTACTGGAAAAATGGCGGTCAGTAATGCTTCACTGTACAAACGTTCACCATTGGAACACAAACCAACATTTTCACAATTGTGAACATGGCCATTTGTCCACAGAGGAGGCACGGAAGAAGAAGTGGTTGATTCCTTCATCACCCACTCACAAAGCCATTGAAAAGATTGTATTTGATAAAAGTATAACAAGAGATTTGAGGGGACTCACGGAATTCTGCCACACAGGAGATTTGGAGGTGTTCCACAATATGTGCCTAAAGTACAGGCCAAAACGATTGCATTTTGGCATGGAGGGCATGATAAATCGGACTCTTCTAGCGGTCTTGGCACATAACCATAATGTTGGCCGTCAACAAAGTAGGACGACCGGAACTTTAGGGACGCTTCGCTACAATAAGGCCTTCACTAAAAGAAGTAAACAATGGGTGATCAAACCAGTGTTTGAGGATATGCAATATGAGTTTATTGAGAGACTTATTGTTGATGTCCTAGATAGGCACATACATGGAGTTGTGAACGAACCTGTGCAGGGGACAACTGCATTGCCACCCAACATCGCCTCTGTTCCATGTCCACCTAAAGAAGAGCTCATTGAGAAATACACATCACGGTTTAAATGATTGTAATTTGATTGTCTGTTCTCTCGAGTCTCCTCATGTCGCTGGCCCATTGAATATGTGTATCTATGTAATGTGTAAATAAAAGCGATTGCTCAGTGTACATGCAATGTGTCTATCCAACCAAACAGTAATATAAAACATTTTTCAAAAAATATAGAATGTCTCCGTATTTATGGCTCTCTGGGGCTGCAAAGATGGAAATGCAAAGATGGAGTGTAAATTTCAAGTCCTGTGAGATGGCCTTACACTGAATGTAGCTAACTAGGAATGTGTGCTCGTTCAAAGTGAAGGTCAGCTGCTTTGATTTTTTTGCTCGGGTGCCGGAATGGCCCACGACTCAGTATAAGGTTCTATTGTTATTTGACCTTGACAGGCCGGGACCATCCCGAAAGACTTCTTTTTGGGGGTGTGGGGCAATAACGTAAGACACGATAATGAATATAATTTCAGAAACGAAAGCCATTTCATGTTCGTTCATTAGAAGAAATAACGTCGGCATAGAAGGAGTGGTATTTCGGGGCTGCCCTACGCACAGACACAATGGAAAATGCAAATATAATGTAAGTAACTCTTTAGATGAGTTTATACCGCAATTTAATTACTATACAGTAGCTTTAAAGACGGGTTAAGTTGTACTTGTTCGTTCTATGTGGCATATTGTTTTGTACCGCGCACTATCTTGAGGAGAACCATCTCCTTTTACGGAAGCACCTCAAAACATTCCTCTTTGCTTCTGCTTTCTCTCTCCCTCGCCCCTGCTACAACTGGTCCACTGTCTGCAACCTCGGTCCTGGGCCCTTCCACTCTACACCTGCACTGCCTCCCTGTCAACCCCTGCACTGGGGGACTGTCTCAGTATCCTACGGCCCCCCCCTGATGTATAATACCCAGTTTCACTGTCCTAGCTATGAAATAATTTCCCGACCTAATATATAAAATGAATAATTTTAATAAAGATCTGATGGTGAGACTAATTTCATTTTTTATGTTTTTCAAACAGGTACATCATGCATTACTGCATGTGTCACGAGTACCAGACACCGGCGGATGGCTTTTTTAGCCGCCAGTTGCTTCTCCGCGTGAACAATGTTACCACCCTGATCATTTTATGGGACGATCGCCAAGTACAAGTATGCCCTTACGCGGTACTAACGGCTCGATGCAACATACATACCGTTGTGGTGGCCTAGTGCCTCGTTGTTGGAACAGCCATGCGATTATCAGTGCGACCGCTCAATATTCGAATCGCTGAATATTCTCAAAACGTTTGATGTCAAATAAATGTACTTTGCCAAATGTACAATCTTGCCGTTTGCTTTTAAACCACAGTTTCATATTCCGAATTGTGGCGCTGTATTGTGAGATGATCTAAGACCCTGTGTACAGCAAAGGAACATCGTGTGCCTCGAAACGAACTTTTTGGAACGTGAGCAAATAAAAATGCTAATCGCTGAATATTCTCAAAACATTTGATGTCAAATAAATGTACTTTACCAAAATTACAATCTTGCGGTTTAATTTAAAAGTACAGTTTCATATTCCCAATTGTGGCGCGCTGTGTTGTGTGAGCTCATCTGTGTTGATTTCCTGGTTCTGTGTGGAGTCGCGTAGAAGACGCCTAGGCGCGTTTGCCTACGCAGCTCAGTCACGTCACGGATAGAGGCGGGGAATATGAATGTTTTGATCAAGTCTGTTTCAGGGGCGGGGGATTTGATTTAGTGCCGCAAAAGCAGGTGAGCCAGGGCGATGCGGCAAGTGAGAGGATTATCATAAAATGGCGGATGTTTTCGAGTGCGTTAATGGACGAATAGTCGGGTAAGGTCCATAGGAAAGTTTTCTACGATCTACCGATTTATGCTTAAAAACACATGGCCGAACCATAGGAACAATAAAAAAAAAGTCCCGGAACACTCCTTTAACTTACAAGTGCAACCATGCCCAACACATACTTTTATTTTTCTGTCACTTTTCCAAAGTTTGGGAAATGTAGGTACATAGTTCTTGCCTGACCTGCACAAATGACTCATTCCTGAACTTGGAATTTTGTCTACTTTTCAGAATGTATGCCTTTCTTTGTTCCCAATGAGCTTTCCTACACTCCTCTTCAATTCCGCCCAAGCAGGTTCTATTAAAAAAAGGGAAAAATCGCCTATCTCTCACAAAACTTATGGTAACCTTATGAAAAATATGCTTTGTTGCTTCCACTCACTCTGTTCTTGACAGCTTGGATAACGGTGAATCCAGAACTGCAAACCATTTGTTCCTATCTCTTACAGGAAAAAAAACACAGGCTTCTTTGTACATCATTTTATTGGAATTTTCTGAAAAAGCACAATATTTGGTCACTTTTTTGTTACTTTTTCACACACCCCTACGGCAAACAACTAACGGTTTTATGATCACCCACATGTGGGAAGAAAAGGGTGCAAATGTGGCCAGGATATCCCTTGTAAAAAAAAAGTTACAACGGATTTGAATGCAACATACCGAAATATCCAAAAGGGCTCAGCACTGGGAGCGAAAACCCTCAGCATTTAAGGGGTTCATTCTATCACCACAGTGGCAAGGAAAGGCGTTTAGTCTATAGGTTTTCTCTGTGTAGTGTAAAATAAAAAGTGAGCCCAAGTAAAGAAACTGTGGTAGAGGTTTTCAAGTAAAATAACAAATAGTGATGTTTCATGTGGTTTCTTTTATTGACTGTGATCCTGATTCTGTCCCTTAGTCCGGATCAAGGCTATGTCACGCTGTGTAAGATAAACACAGTTCCTGTGATGAAGTGTTTCCAGACACATGTATCTTGGCCACTTTTATCTTTCTTAGTCAGGATGTTGCTGTGATCCTCCTTGGTCTCTAAGATCATTCTTTGTCACAATGCCACTGTGAATTGGCACGACCACCCTGGTGCCTTAGGTTGGCTTAAACAGGTTCAGGCATCAGGCTCTTAAATGTAGATGGATCCAGTGCTCCAGATAAGATTTTGATGTGGGAGTAGTTTACTGCCTATTATTTTAAGATGGGAGTAAAATGGTTTTTATGGGAGTAAAAATGTTGGTCCAATTCCCAATGGGAGTATTTTATCAGTGAGCAAAAATGTTTTAACTGGACAACAGAAATGTTTTTGTAATAATTATTCCATTGCACCCAGTTATTCATACACATTAAAAGATACATGTTTACTTCTTCTGAGCAGGCACTAATAACAGTCGTTTCTTCCTGTGGTACAACGTGGGCTACTCCTCCAAACATATCCATGGAGATGTATGGGTGAAGGCAGGGGCACAAGGTCCTATGTGTCCATTTTCTATATTTTGTTGGCAGTAATTTTTTTTTTATTGATTCAACTGATTTCTCAACTTTTCAACTTACACAAATGAATAAATTACACTATAAATCATACTTGTTAACTTACAATGATATTGTGATTTTCTCAGCAACAGAAATACAGCGCCACATTGAATTTAATAACAATTTAAGAGAAACTACTGATAATATTAATTGTTATAACTTTGCAATCTTTACGAGTTTCATTCGACTGAACATACATACTGTCGCCATATATTTGCCTTCCCTAAGGTCATTCTGATCTAGTATAACGTATTTTCCATCACAATTGCTGTGCTGTTTATACAAACCTTTGTGTGTATTATCGATGGTTACATTAGACTTATTATATTGATGTATTTACTTACTGATTCTTACTTGTCTACAGTATTGTTCTCATCATACAAATGTAATGCATTAAGAAAATTAACCGTGGCTATGCGAATGCTCATGTTTCATGACGCTACTATCATGGCCCATCTGGATTCGTGAGACACATTTGCAATTTGTACCATGTGTTTTACAAAATGTTTGCATCTCAAATCAATCAATGCTATACAGTCTGTATCAAGATGTTCAAGATTCTCTTTGGTTAACACATCGGCACAAAATCGACAATAGTTTTCATCTTGATCAATCTGTTTCCATTATGCCATGACATCGCGGGTTGGCCATAAGTTCAAGCGTAATCTCAAGATGGCAGAACGTATTTGAGGATTTGGAGCTTTGCACAAATAAGACTCTGTAGTACCAAGTTTCTTTTCGCCAAAGTATTGCTGATTAAAGTGTTTATAGGTTACACAGATTGTTCGTGTATCTATCCAATCTTGTGGAAAGATCTTCTTTTTAGCTCTGTCGGGGCTGTTGATCAGAGTCTCCAATGACACATCAGCTGTTGCCATAATTTCCATAACGTTTCTGCTCCATTCTTGTACGAATTGATGTTTAGATGTAAACATATATTCTGCCACTGTTGTTAACACTGTGTCAATTTTAGAATATACAAGGCATTTACGAAAGAGTGCACATAATTGCCAATGATATTTGGCTTGCAAAGACGTGAGATCCAGCTCATATCTCAGCCAAGGTCCCGGAGTGCATTGAGGGACACCTAAAATTTTTTGGCAATATTTGGCTTCAAGTTTGTTAAAGTAAGTGCCTTTGATGATTTTATTTGTTTCGAGGCCATACAACATACGTTGGGATAATTTTCTGGCGCCAGAACAAAATCGCTGGACTGATGTAAAATTTGCCAAATTGTTGTAAAATCAGCTTAGTCTGAGATATAGCTGGGGTCACCTTATTTTCTACAATAGTCATTTGTGAATTAACAGTTGGCATACCATCAAAAACAAGACGTAAATAAGTGTAATTAGGTACAATTTCTGGATTCACATTTTTGATTTTCCATTCCATCCTATTTCTGGTAGAGCATTTAGGGGCATACAATACAATTTGGGATTTTATTTTAAGTTGATGACAAGTTCATTATCGTCAAAATATTGAGTAAGGGCTATGAGAAATTTCTGAAGCCCAATCGGGGTCTTCAATACTAAGACGAGATCGTCTGCATACCAAAGAGCTTGTATCGCCACCTTGTGCATCCTCAGAGAATTTGAGTCAACGCCCACAAAGGTTGCTCTTACGTTTTGAATGAAATAATTAAATAGGGCTGAGGCAAATATGCATCCTTGCTTCAGCCCTCTTGCAGTTCGAACCACTGATGACAGAAGGCCCATCATTGAAAGTGTCTAATCTGCACTGATGTAGAGGAGTGCAATTTGTAAATGATATTGGTTAAACTTGGTGGACATTGTGCTTTGATGAATTTTTCCATTAATTTTACTCTCGATACAGAGTCAAAGGCGGATTGAAGATCAATGAAAGAAAAGTAGATTAGAACTTTAGAATTATGAGCCTGTTTTTTTAATGCATTCAGTGTGAGTAAATTTATCGTGCACCCATACCTGGGACAAATCCTGTTTGGTTGGATCCCGTTGTTTGGCTTTGTCTGTTCAAAGATTGAAATCTCTCAAAACGAGGCGTGTGAAGATTTTACCAGGAGTATCGCAGTCTGTTGTATCATTTCGAATTTTGACGCCCTCATAAACAGATCTTCCGAGAGGAATATATAATCAATAGTACTTTTCGAAGTTCCTCTTTGCCATGTAGGCTGCAATGGTATGTCTCCGGGCAGGGAGCTGTTCGCCATTCTCAGGCATCCATCTTGCATAAAATCTTTCCATCTCGTGATTTCTTGTAGTTTGTTTCTTTTCGCTGGTTGCATACAATTAAGGTTAAGGGCGCCTACAACTATGATCGCCATGATGTTTTTTTCCATGGCTATGATTTCGAGCACGCTGGAGAGATCTTTATAGAAGGTGTTATCAGAGATGGTAGCTGTATTTCTGTATAAGTTGATTAAAGCTAGATCTTGTCTGCCATTTGAGATTTTAACCAATTGGGTAGTTATTTGGAAACGCCCATGCTTGCAGTATCAGACCTGCACTGATTTTGATGGCCACCAATAGACCTGCCATTGGTCGCCCTTTCAGAGCAGGTATCGCTGGTAATAAAATCAATTCATGGTCGTCCCAGATCGGAGGTGTGGTCAGCCACATCTCCTGGAGGGCGACTATATCAAAGTCATTTATGCCTTTTGGTTTGATCCGATTGCAGGTGGTTGTTCTCTCTGGAGTTCCAACTAACTAGGGACACAACTTTCTTGTGCGCATCGGGTAATGGTTATGCTTTTGGTTCTAAATCCCAAAATGCACACTGACAGACTGGCTGTTTTGTCTGTGTTATTTGTGGTTGTTACCTTGAAGGTTAGCATGTACCACATTTAGATGGAATCCTGGACTCTAGCTTGCGTTTCATCTAGATAGAAATGTGAATGTTTGCGTGTACCACACTTAGATGGAATTCTCAACTTTGGCCTGCGTCGCATCTAGACAGGATTGTGAATGTTAGCATGCACCACACTTAGATGGAATCCTTGACTCTAGTTTACGTTACATCTAGATAGAAATGTGAATGTTAGCATGCGCCACACTTAGATGAAACTGTGAATGACGACTAGTGCAACACCTGAATGGAATCATGATCACTAGCCTTCCTCACATCTAGACGGAATATTGAAATTGGCAAGCGCCACACTCCGATGGAATGGTGAATGATGGCAAGCATCACACCTAGACATAATTGCAGGGACAGCAAGGCCATCTAACCAATCCACTAACAATTTCATCCCTCTGCATAAACCTCTCAAACTCTAACCAAACACAACCACAAGCCTAAAACGCAGCAATCCGCACAAACTTCACTACACTGCAACAACAAAACAAACTGCACATAGACTCGCACAACAGCACACGATGATTACCGACCGTAAAACACCCCAAGCCCAGCCAACGGACCCACCAGGCTGAGGCTTCCAACAGCACATCACTACTCTCTTAAACTTTTCCATCTTATTCCCACCAACTCTCCCCCTCCTCTCCCTCTTTCAGAGCCGCCAGAGCGCCAGGGGACCACTCCGGTGGTGATAGTGCACGGTACAAATTTCCTTTAACATTAATATTAACATCATTGGACTCACGGGCTGCTCGTTCTGGATCTTGGCCCAACAAGAAACCCATCTCGTAAAGTTCAATTTTAGCCCTCCAGAGGGTGTTCAGGACTAAACCTGACTTGATCCACAAGCACACAATCGATAAGTTGTTATCACATAGAAATTCAACCTGGTCACTATCAGCCGATGTAACATCCTCCAGCTCATGTATCTCATTAAATATGTTAAAAATGTTAGTCCTGCAGAGATCATATTTTTCATATGGGGCATCTCGACACTTTAATATCAATGTATGAAAATTTGAGAAACAGTTTTTTTGTGTGCTCATTCCTGGGTGCTTTTTCATTGCCTCCTCCACTTATTTGGTTATGAATCCGTTTCTCTATTATATTGGATCTCTGTTGTGTCTTGGGAGGGGTGGGTGGACATATGGTTGTTTTATGATCTTGCATCAAGGTCTTCAGATGGTTTATGCTTGGGTGAGGTTCGGCTCTGCAATTTTGTCGATATGTCTGGGGCAACGTTTTTTATGATGGCAGCTGAGGTGATGTCATTTAATCGTTATGTAAGATAAGCCTCTACCGCTGCTTTAATAATTCCAGAACGATCATTTATGCATTGCTTTTCTTGTGATTCATGTGGAGGTTGTGTTATCAAAGCCATCAACCGTGCATTAACAGCATCCTTCGGTAATACATTCTCCTACAGTTCTTCTAGTCGATCGGCCGCAGCTTTCTCTGCAATTGCAACTAGTTGGTTCAATGGTGAATGGTTGGGAGGTTGCACTTTTGTTGTGCATTGCTGATTCATTATTAGTTCATCTTGTGTCCTTTTTGAGTTTGTGTCTACCATTCATACTACTTTCGGGATTGAGGCAGGTTGTTTGCAGGATGAGACAGGTTTCATAAGATCTACCACTTGTGTTCGTGTTTTGGCCTTAGAGGTTTTATTTGGCTTAGTAATTATTTGATAGGGTTTTGATACTGAATGTCGCGGACGTCCTTTGACGCGTGAGCGTTTGTTGAAAACACCATACATTTCTTTACTGTGCAACTGTTGATGGTCAGCAGGTTGGTTCTCTATGCTAATCCAGGACGTGTTTGGTTCAATAGACACAACTTCACCGCATTCCACTGGGCGTATTATTTGTGTAAATGTCGGAAGCGCTGGAACTGCAACACATTCTGTAATCATTTGTAGACTCTGATTCAGCGCATCCTTTACTTCCATAGATTGATGAGGTGGCTTGGAGGGACTAGGCATGTGTGGATTTTTTTCAATCCAGTCTACAATTTGTTGAATTTGACATGATTGAAGATTGAGTTTTGACTCAAGAGATTCAAACAATTTGAATAGACTTTTGATCGTTTACTGCAGTGAGAGTTATTTCAATCAATCCGTCATTAGTTGGTTCTCTGGGTTGCTCCGGTGGTGATGAACGACACCTCGGGGTGGGTTGTATATATGAAGCAGCAATTGAGATGCTGGAGTCCATTGAGCAGCGAGCATTGTAATCTGGGGATGTGGTAAATGAAAAGGTTGATATATTTCTGACGCTTGCATGGATTGAAATGTCTGAAAATATCTCGTCACTTTCTGAAATTTCTTCCACCATCGTTAACTGTGGCCTCGGCATTTTTTTGTTAATGGGCGATTTCAATGCTTGCATTATAGTATTATCAGAAATTACATGCTTATTGCTTTCCTGTTCTTTTTCACACTCTCCTATTACTTTGTCGCTTATTTCCACGTTTTCTCTGTCAACATTTAAAACAGTATCTGCGGTCTTCCGCTGGGCGCAGAATGACCGTATATCTTTTAAGGCTCGGCGCCCGTGATACCGGCGTGAGCGTTATGGACTTACGTGTTGGCGAACGCTTCGGCTTCTCTGAGGGTTTACATAGTTTTGTCGATGGAGTCAGAGGGAGTTCAGGTAAGTCTGGCATGTTGAATTTGAGTGTATAAACTTGCATAAGAATACTTAATGGGCTGACTCTTTACGTGCCTTTGCTCTAGTCCACGGACTCGCCAAAATTAATTAAGACCTGCAATTATTCAATATTCTACTAGTAAATGTGTACACAAAAGTTAGCAAGTACAATATGCACTATTTTGTTCATGTAAGAGTGTTGTACCATAGTTCCACGGCTAAGCGGCCATGCAGTACTTGAAAGGTACTTGCTATGGTGCACACGCACGTTGCGCGCACGTTGCAGATTTTATACACGCCTTCAGATGAACGTGACAGCAGTGTTACTAACAGAGCCTGCTGGTATATGCAGTTCTTAGAGTTCTTAAAGTCCTTGAACTCGCAATTGAAGTCTTTTACGATGCAGGAGACAAGAGTAGAGCGGCCAAGCGGTACTTGAAAGGTACTTGCTACAGTCTTTCTTCCCTGTTTACATTTTTTGGCAGTATTTGCCTATTTGTACAGAGTAAATGTGTCTGATACACCCCTTATCTGTAGGGCTGGATGGATCTAGCTTGTATTCCTCCTTGCTGGGCTGCATTCCCTCTTAAAGGCCTTAGTGAAAGCTGTCACCACCAGTTTCTTAATGCTGCTCACAACTTTTCTGCCCATGTTGTTTTCCCATGTGTTCTCTCCTTTGCCACTCCAGGTGTTATACCCATCTGCCCTGCTCCTCTTTCTTCTCTCTCATCCCTAAAACTCCCTCCATGCAGTTTCTTGCATCCTCTCCTCACTTTGTCTCTTGTCCCTCTATGTGTTTTCGTGTCTCACTTTCTTTCTGCCTGCTCCTTCATATTCCTCCCTCACTTCCTCCACTTTCTCACTCCCTCTTAAGTGTTCTCGTGCTCTCTTCGCTCTCCCTTCATGTTCCACTTTCTTGTCCCTATTCCCCTCCTTTCTTCTCTGCATGTTCTTTGTTCTCCCTCCTCCATTTCTCCCTGCTCTGGCTTCTCTCAGTTCTCTGTCTCTCCTTTCCCATCGCCAACCTACTTTTAACTTGCACAGCTTTCCTTGTCCTTTACCACTTTTAATTCTCCTCCATGGGTCATAACTCGGACTGTATCTCTACAAAATACTGAATCCTATTGCTGCGTGGTAGAAAACCTTGCATGCAAAACATTGATTCTTCACATAAAAACAGATGTGGCTTGGGTAGGGGTATTTAATGAAGTAAGGTGGTGGAAGAGGCGCTGCCGGGGTCTCCCCACGCAAATGTGTTGTTTTACATGCACGTTTTTCGACCGTGCAGTAAAATATTTGGCATTTTAACGTAGATCCATTGAGACATTGACTGTTAAATTGGGAGCACAGGAGTTGGCAAAGCGATCAGGCCTTCCCACTAACTGGTGCCTGTTTGGACTAAAACCCCTGCATGTATCGGTTTGGGATCTGTGGAGAGCCGCTTGTCCATGCAACAAAGCTATCGGTTTGCCATTTTGGAGTCTGGGGGTTTATGATTGACACACACCCGATTACAACATGGCACCACCACAGTTTGCCAGAATGAGACCCCACGATACGCAAGTTTTCCTGTCCTGATACTTATTCTGCAAGCTTTGCACAACCCAATAACAAACACCCTGGTTTAGCTCACAAATGTAATATGTTCTTTCAGAGGTTTGTGGTTTGCTCTGTATGTTGCTGTCTGATGTGAGGGTTGGTTCAGTGTCAGCATTTAGTGTAAGGCACGGTCCCAGCACTTAATTTGTCATGGGAGACTGTCCCTGTCAAGGAGGTCTCCCTTGCCCCCACGATACCAGGGATTGGTTGTGTGCCCTGGAGGAGATTCCTGGTATGCGACCTCCAGTGCAATGGTTCCTAGTCACCAGGGACCCATACCGTCGCCCCCTTTCACGTAAGCCACTCCATTTTCCCACCAGATACTGTGATGAATCCTATAAATCCCTGCCTAAAGTCTCCTCCCAAGTGGCCATGGACAGGCAGACTGTTTCTGATCCTGTCCTTGGGGGTGGTGTTCTGCGGGAGGATCACTTGGGAGGAGAAAAGGCCCGGGGGATATTCTGTGGGATGAAACACTGTGTTTGCCTTCCTTTGAGGAGGATGGCTCAGCAATACCCAAGTGTATAAGGGCTTGTTGTAACAAACAGCTTGCTGTTCCACAAGCTGTGCATATAAATAGGAGGTAACTCAATCATAAACTCCTGGGACTGAGACGAAATCAAAACTCTTCTAAATTTCAGGAGATTTATCAAACTGAAAACCTCCTTCATACCAAAACGGCTGGGCAAAGGAAATTTGGGAATAACAGCATAAAATAATTGCCTTCCCCTATACAATCAAAGCCAAAGGCTAACTCTTCTGATGTCCCTTTTAAGAATGTTATAAGGAACAAACTGAGGTTTAAAAGTGAAACACCAGAAATAAGAAACTCTGATTTTATTGTTGGGGACTTCAAGTCTGATAATTCCTGAAGTACTGGGACGAAGAAGAGGGCTGAATTTTCCCTATGTTGCAGGAGTGGTTGGCTCGTTAGAGCAGATGACACATACCTGAGTGAGACTGAGACTTAAAATGCCCCCTCAGATGCAGGCCATGGAGTTTGGGCTGTTGGTTGCGAGTAGAAGTCAGCAGCAGAAGCAGCATGGTCTGTGCTGGCAGCTCAGGCAGAAGCTGGAGGAGTGAGAAGTCGTGGGGACCATTGCTTGGCTGATAATAACTGCTGGTCCTGAGATGGTCTGTGCCCCCAGAAATCTGAAATGCAGAGGTTGCGCAGTGGAAAGTGTGTTGGAGGAAAGCTTTCCCCCTTGTGTCCTGATTTGCAGAGGTGGTGCAGCGGGAAGCCTGCAGGAGGCTGTCTCAGGTGGCAGGCGTGCACCTGAAGGCCTCCAGGCTTTCTCTGGTGGCTCAAGTGCACCAGATAACCGCAGGAGCAGGAGATACTCCAACTGGAAGTGGCGTGGACGAAAGCAGGCTTACCAAAGTGGTTTGCCAGTTTGAGTGGAGCCATAACAGCTGAAGTCCTGTGAGTGAGGGAAACAGAGAAACGTGCATCCGATCCGGTGACTCCACCACTTGTTAGTGACCCCAGAGTTCTTTGTACCCGCTTGCGTAGTGAAAGTAGGCACCCGGCGAGTAAAGTGCACTTGACTAAAAGCAGTATTGGTAGAAAGAAGCAGAAGCAAAGCGCGCGCGTGTGACTGAATGTCACACGTTACTGATGCATATCGAACTGTTGTAAAACAGCCGCAGTAGTATTTGCGAATGGAAGTGATTCCCAAGTTGGTTTTACACGTCAAACCAGGGAAAAGCAGCAAAACCATTACAAATCAAAGCCAAATGATTATTTTGGAAGTGTGAGGCTGTGGAGAACCCAACCAACTGTGGAGGCGACTTTGTTAAGAGTTAACAAGTATTGCCCAAGACAAACTGAAACCAAGAAATCCACCATTCAAACAATATTGCCGACAGAAGAAGGGGGTTAATGCCAAGTATATGAACTAAAACGTGTTGCCCATATTGTATCAATATCTGGTACAAAAGGAGATACCCACACATTGCCAAACCCAGTAGAGAGACGGGAAGAGACACTATCCCTATCCTCCTTTGGTTGCTTCTACAGCGGAAAACCAAGACAGGCAAAAGGAGGTCCCTTCTGGGAGCAGTTAACCAGAAGGAAAGGAGCATCATGTGCGGAAAGGTATTGAAGAACATCAATGTGAATCTTGATTTTCCCTGAAAAGTTGGTGAAAGTTTTGAAGCTGCAATTTGTTGCATGCTGTGAATCTGTTATAAACTCTTAGTGTTGACCACAAAAGCACTTGTAGTAGTTAAAAGATGTTAGGGCATGGGAGTACGCTCTGATGGTCAAAGCCTGGCAGAGAAGCAGGCGGAGTGCGAGAGTGCTACAAGGTGGTCTTGATACTGTATGTTGTTTGTGGAGTCGGAGGACATTTGATCACAAAAGCACTTTTAGTAGTGAAAAGCTGTTCATGCAGGAGAATATACCTGGATGGTTAACCTTTAAGCCTGGCAGTGAAGCAGACCAAATGCGTGAGTGCTACAAG
Organism: Ambystoma mexicanum; assembly: GCF_040938575.1. Classification (NCBI taxonomy): domain Eukaryota; kingdom Metazoa; phylum Chordata; class Amphibia; order Caudata; family Ambystomatidae; genus Ambystoma; species Ambystoma mexicanum. Next base: position 573,186,481 of record NC_090936.1, read on the forward strand.
GTGGTCTTGCCCTTTATGTTGTCAGTGGAGTCGAGGGAAAGAGCCAAGCCAGGCTGTTACAGAGATATTATATTTCTTGAGTTGTTAAAGTGGCAAATCAGCCTGGCGAAGACAATTATTGTTGCTATTGAGGAATTAAGAACTTATTTAAAGAAGAGGAAAAGACTTGCATCGTATGTGTTGCAACTTTATATTAACAAGTTAAATCAACATTGAACTGTGTTGGAACTTTTGTTGCGAATCAGGATTTCCTTGTGTCCTTTTTTGAATGTTGAAGCTGCCACCACTTGTAATCCTGTGGTAAATCCACAGGACCAAGTGGTGGAAACTGTAAATCTGTGGTAGTATCTCAGGAAATGTACCTCAGAAATACCACCAAACCTGTATTGGTGCCCATTGTATTTACAGATCAGACAGAGCAAGCATTGCCCAGGCCAAGAGTGATGAAAGTATTTCCATACTTAAGTTTGAAACCATTCTTTCCCAGAGCCAAAGCACAATCTAAATGTTACTGTGAGCCAAATAGAACATCAGCCTTGCCTAAGAGAAGAGTGTGCAAGCATTACCTGAAGCCAAGAGAGTGGCAACAAAGCTTTGGGTAATTATTCTGGCTAACAGTAGGCAGAGGGATAAAGGCATGGTCGGGGAAGTGAAGTTTGCTACTTGTGATTGAAGTTGTTGCAACCTACATTGGCAAAGCCAATCGGAAGAAGAGTGAAGTGTGACCTAAAGGCAATTTCGGGTTGTCGTTGCAGTAGACAGACAAGAGAGGCAAAGAGGATGATGCCCCTCTGGGAAAAGAATATTCAGAGGAAGAGTGCCTTGCTTACTTGAAGGTGTGCAAATACCAGAAAGTGAATCTTGTCGTATCTGAACACTGTTTATGTCACATAGTACTGAAGCTGTGGTGGTGTATTTGGTTGTCAGTAGATCTGAGGCTTAGTGGCACAATTGAAGTGGGAATACTATGAGGCAGAGGAATGAACCCTCATGGTGAACCTTTGTAGAAGCTGTTCAGAGTTGAAAGTTGCTGAAGTAGATGTGCTGTGAACTCATCCTGACAAAGGTACCTAACCAAAGAACTGTGTTTCAACAATATTCTTTGCAGAAGTTGTATTTACTAATTGATTGTTAACCAAGAACTGTGGTATTTCTTCTTGGACAACTGGAAGTTGTGGCAAAGCATTGTCCCTGGAAGTGACATTGATGCTATTTTGATGAAGTAGAAAGTCTTTATTTCACCAAGAGGAGAAGCTTTTCTATTGTAGGAACGTTGGTTAACAGAAGGCTAACTTTGACAGTGAAGAAACCAAAAACTGAACTAAAACTCTATAACACAATCGGATTTCCTTGTTTCTTTTTGTTGAACATTGAAATTGGAATGTACCTGGAAACCTGGCAAAGGGGCGTTCACCCAGCTTACCAAGAGAGACTGAATATTATTGTTCATGTTGTTATGAACTGACATATATTTTCTTTGTGTATTTGATGTTTAAGTGTGAGGGCCAGTTATCCTATGTTGGGGTGTGTTCCTTTAGTTTTGATAGGCAGGGAAATCCTCGTCAGTGTAGGCATAGTGAGGCGTTTGTCAACATTTATGATTTTAAAAAATGGCGTATTTTGAAAATTCATCCAAAAGTTGTCAGTCTCGCATTGCTGAACCCTCATATATGCCAATCTAGTTCTCTCTCCCCGTCTCTCGCAATCTCTTTTCTCTCTATTATTCTTTCTTGCTGTCTCTCTCTTTCTTACTCAGTGTCTCTTCCTATGCGGGTGGGAGTTGTTTTCAGTTGGGTGTTTACTAAAGTCATCTCAGCGATTGCTTACAGCTGCGTGAACAGAGGAAAAAGAACAGGTAAGTTGGGGAAAAGATGGACTGTTGTTTTTGTAATAGCAGGCATTAATAAATCATAAAATGAAATTATGTAATTGTACTAACATTACAAACAGACTTGTTTTAAAATGATACACTGTTTATGTCTAATTATCTCTTACTGTATGTAATTAGTAATAATATGAACGTAAGATTTGTTCACTTCTCTTACTGAACAAAGCACATTTCAAAAACCAGAAAACCCATAAACAGTATTTGCTGATAGCTTATCATTCCAAGATGCGAGGTTCATTTTTATTGGACTCTTTCAAAACACACCTTTGAGAAAGGGTTACAGGGGGAAATAATACCAGTGAAGGTTCCAGCCAGCTTTGCATAAAATCAAAGAGCATTTTGGGAATCTTTATTAGATTTGATAAATATATCTTTAATAAAAAGTTGTTTCTTAAATCACTAAGTGCATAATGCTCAATGGGCTTGTTGTTTAGTTTGTTTTTCTTAAGGGCCATTCGAGCCTTAAAATGTTTGTAACGTTGAACCACATAGATGGATTCGGACGGCCTCAGGATTTGGTTATAAGTGTAGAATGGCTGCAACATTTGGAGTCCAAGGGCTATCAAGAATTCTGACCAGTTTCTCAGGGTAAGGGTGGCTGTGCTCATGCTTGATTCCCAATGGTTTGAGAGTTAAGTTGATCAGATTTATGATTTGATTTATTGAACATTTGTTAGGCACCTATACAACAAAATGGTGTTTCCAGGCGCCACAGGGCAAAGAGGGAAGGGAACAGGGGAGTAAATAATTATGGCAAATGAAAACAGTAAATATACATGTGTGACATTCGGACGTGCGAGTGCAGTGAAAATAAGTGCAAGGGGAGTGAGGGGTCGGAGGGACCAGGGGATGGGCAAGTGCTGGTGAGAGCCTGGGAGGGAAGAGCAGAGGGAAGCCAGGCGAAGAGGCCAGATGCACAGCAGCCACATAGGGGGCCGACAAGGGCGATGCTGTGGGGGGGATGCTGGTGTCGACTGGGCAGGGGCCTGGTAACCTGTGAGATTTAGCAAGGTCCAGGCCACCAGTCTCAGCGGCAGTGGGGTGATTAGCAGGGAAGGGAACGAGAGAAAGAGGTAGAGAAAAGCAGATTTTTGAGAAGTTTCCGGAACTTAAGGGTGTTGAGCTCAAGTCTGAGAGGGGAAAGGATGCTGTTCCAAAGAGAGACACAAGCCGAAGAGAGAAACCTGCCACCCACTCTCTGCTTGGAGAGGCGTTTGACAAGCAGAGAGTTGGAGTTGGAGTTAGAGGAGCGGAGGGCTCTAGCAGGAAAGTATTTAGGGAGAGGAAGTTAGAGATAGCATGGTCCCAGGCCCCAGAAAGCCTTGTGGATGATGCATAAGGTCTTCAATTTGATCGTCGCAGCCACTGGGAGCCAGTGGAGAGATCTTAAGGCAGTAGAGCTACAGTCCCTAGGCTTGAGGCCATGGATAAATCTTGCAGCCCTATTCTGGATTAGCTGAAGGGGGCGTAGGGAGGATAGGGGGAGATTGAGGAATAGGCTGTTGTAGTCCATCCTAGAGAGGACCAGAGCTCTGGAAAAATTGAGCTGAGGAAAGGTGAGGAAAGGGAGAATGCCTCTAAGGAAGTGAAGCTGGAAGTGGGCTTTTTGGCAAGGTCCAAGATGTGAGGAGTGAATGAGAGAGAGGAGTTGAAGATGGCCCTCCCTGGGGTTTTTGGCCTCACGGGATGGTGAGGGTAGAGGGCCCAAGAAAGGCGGCCAGAGGTTAGGAGGGAAACGGGGCGCTGGTGCCCCAATAAGACGGATCTCCATCTTACTGGTATTAAGACAGAGGTCATCAGCCACACACCATTCCTGGATAGCGGAAAGGGGGTGAGAGAGGACGAAGAAGAGGTAGTAGAGGGAAGTTGGAATGGAAGCTGTGTGTCATTAGTGTAAGACTGCAAATGTGGAGAGAAGGAGATCAGGTGAGCAAGAGGGGCGTGATAGATATTGAATAGCCATGGCTTTAAGATGGAGCACTGGGGGACTCCTTAGGTGGAGAGTGAAGTGATGGAGGAGAAAGGGCCCACCTGCAGCTAGGAGGGGCAATTAGTAAAGAACGAGGTTAGCCAATCCAGTGCCCGATCTGTGATGCCGATGCAACAAAACCCTTGAAATTCAGCGGGTGTGGGAAGTGATGACCATCTTAACTCAGTGCGTCTCTGTTGATGTCCTCATGATGTCTTTTTGTATCTCATTTTTAAACATTTCTGTGATGTGATATGTATGTGCTCGTGGGCTTTGAAATGGGTGTCGGGATGCCGAGTTAAGATGGTCATCACTTCGCACACCTGCTGAATTTCAAGGGTTTTGTTTGAGAAAAATCTGAACACCTTAACCTTCTCTTAGTTAACGCTTTTTTTCACCAAATTTGAATGGTTTTGTTATACTTACGTTTCTTCTGGCCTACTAGCCATGTCCTTCGGCAGTGGCCACTGTACATGTTGCGCCAATGATTTAAAAAGAATAAAGGCCATTTGCCATGGCCATTCGTCCTGGCTTTCCAGCCAAGGCCTAAACCCCCAGCGGCCATAGCTAGTGACCCTTTGGCTATGGCCAGTGTTCATGTTACCCCAAATATTATAAAGCTCAGAGGGTTATAGCTAGTGGCGTCATGGTTCACTGGTCATGGCCTTCAACCGGATCCACTGTACATGTTCCAGCAATAACATTTCCCCTGCCTAGTAAATCAGAACTCATCTATGTGCAGGTTACAATGATGGCTATTCCCATTTTCTTTCCCCCCTCTTTCAATTCCCACTACAATGGATGGTTCCATTGATGCTCTTCTCTATTTCTGCTGAAATCATTCTCGGTAATCATTGCCCTGATAATGCAAAGTTTCCCTGATTCCCACGGTAACTCCGCATCTGCCGATTTCTCAAGTTAACAGGAACATGCTAGAAAATCAAAAAGTCTTGCCTGTCCTCACTGGCACTCAACATGTGTTCCCCTTTTCCTTTCTTGGTTCCCCCATTCCCTTTCTTGGTATATCTGCTCTATGACCCTCTCACATGAACCTATTTAACTCTCTGGTTCGCGTGACACATTTTCTTTTTCGAGCGTGTCTCGAAATGTTCCTATGGAATTACCCCAAACTAGCTCGCCTACCCACCCCAAATTCCCCCACTGCCCTTTTTATACACCTCCACATGTCCCCTTATGTAAAACCACCCTTTTCGCCCCTACAAGTGCTGTTTTGAGCACTTCCATGGGAATCATTTGCATCAATCAACAAAGAAATTGCATCTTTTTATTTCTGAAAAGCTGCTCTGCAGCAATGCACCATAGGATATAGTGATGAATCCAGTGGAGTCATCACTGATTACCCGGGGATGACCTCCTTGCATGTGGCCAGGGGACGGCAGCCGCTACCCGATCCTGGCAGTGTGGGCAGCTATATGAGGGAGATCACATTGGAGGAAACAGCCTCCAGGGAGATGTCATAACTTCATTGGATGAGACATGGTATCCCCCATTAGCCTTTAGGGAAAATTGAGAAACTTTTTCCCAAAACCCTATAGACAAAACCTCCATCTCTGGTCTAAAATGTGGCACAAAGCTGGCCAGAAGCTGCGTGTTGAGTGCTGAACAGAGAAGTGCTATGTTATGATATGGTATTATTATTATTATTATTATGATTTGTACCACACACCACTGACATATGCATGGTCTCCAGGGATTCTGGTGGATCTGGTAGAGAGTGAGTGTGTTTGGTTAGTTGGGAGGAGAGGTAAAGTCAAGATTGCAGAGCTTTGTGTTGAATTTACAGATTGGAAGTAACCTTAGCACTGCGTGTGTGTACCCTTTCTAGGTGTGAAATGCAGCAGACATCAAGGGATTTGTACCCGAGGGGTAGCCCTGTGATTATAAAGTGGTGTGTGGTGTCCAGGGGCTCAGTATGTTAGTTGTAGTTAGAACTGTAAGATTTAATGATTGAGGTCTGGAGAGAGGGTCTATTTTAAAGGCCATGGGCCTCATTCCGATCCTGGCGTTAACCAAGGCGCTATTAGCGCCTTGGTTGACGCCGTTATTTTTCCGACTCCGCCATGGTGAATGGCGGAATTACCGCCCCATTCCAAGGTTGGCGGGGGCGGTAATTCCCCATTCACCAGGGGCCCTTTCCCATTCCCATTTTTGCCTCATAGGGCTCAATGGGAATGGGGAAGGCGCTAATTACGGCACCGTAAATTAAGGTGCCGTAATTAGCTCCTAGGTCCCTTTGCGGGTTGGTTTTTTAACGCCTGCAAAAAGCAGGCGTTAAGTACCAACCCGCAAAGGGAACTCGGAATAGGGTGGTAAGGGTTTAACGGCACCGGTCTCGTTACCGGTGACTGTTAACCCTTACCGCCCTACTCGGAATGACCCCCCATGTGTGTTTAGTTGGTTTGTGTTTGTGGTGAGTGAGGTGGAGAGAGATTGAGGGTTGATAGGTTCCCGAGTGCTGTACATTGTGTTATAAACGGACAGTTGAGAGCCTGTATGGTGTTCCATGAGGTTGTGTTTGCATGTATAAGTTGAACTATAACTGATGTTTTCATTGCTTGATGGTTCTAGGTTAAACCTTTGTTTTGTTAAGCATTACTTTTCCTGAATTTCAGGTGGTTCTTCCTTTGGTAGTGTGTTCCAGTATTTGGCCACCATAGTGGAAAAGGAGGGGCGCGTTTATCTTTCCCTGCAAATCTTCTGGTTTCTAATAGTCTGTTATTTCTCGATCTTATGTCTTTGGGTGGTTGGTAGAGTGAGATTTTGTTTTGGAGGAATTCTGCTCCTTGGCATTGAAGTGCTATGTGGGTAGTGCGCAGGGCCTCGAATTGGATTGTTTATTTTTATTGGTAGGCAGTGGAGTGTTCTGTTGAGTCTGAATAGTGGTCTAGCTGCTGTGTTTTGCATCCTTTGAAGTTTTTTGTGAGGTAGTCTGGCACACAAGTAAATGCAGTTTGTGTAGTCAATTCTTGAAAGAATCAGGCAGGTGACAGCCATCGCTCTGTGTGTGAATGAGAGTTGGGGCATAATCTGTCAGAAAGAGAGTATATGGTAGACTTGTTTTTTACTATTGTGTTGACTGGCGGTTCCAGCCTGAGTCACTTGTCCATTAATATTACTAGGTCCTTGATCACTTTAGATGGTTTAGGGATATTACGCATTCCCAATTGCCAATGTAGAGGTGTTTCAGGTGAGACGAACATTAGTTCCATTTTGCCTTAGTTGAGTTTTGGGTAGTTGTCTGCAATCCATTTGCATGAAGCGGAGGGTGGTGTTTCCGTAGGCAATCATTTTGTATATGATTTCTGTGCCATCTGAATAGTTGTCATGTGAGCCTATAAGATACTGTGATCTTCAAAGAAGTAACATACATGTCAAAGAGGAGCAGCAAATCTTGATCCTGGGGGAATTCCATAGGCAACAGGGTCATGGGTTGGAATGTTATGTTATGTTAAAAAAACTTAGTAGAGTGCACGTACGCCCCGAGGGCATCTTGGCGCTGTCGAGTAGTTGGAGGACAAGTAACATAAGAGTCAGAGAACCATACTAGAAGAGGGTGGTTTTCAGAAGTCTGCGTAAGGTGAAATGATCCGCAGTAGCACGAAGGGGGAAAGGAAGATCATTCCAAGATCCTACAGCCACCACAGAAAAGGCTCGCCCTCCCATACGTGCCAGGCAGTAGCGAGGAACTGCTACAAGAAACGCAGATTGAGATCTCAGCATCTGGGTCGGAACGTAGTGAACAAATTTGGCCTGGAGGTACTCTGCTCCCATGCCATAAAAGGCACGGTGCACCAGACACATAGATTTAAAGAAGATCTGGTTAGCAACAGGGAGCCAGTGAAGTTTCTGCAGCAGAGGGGACAAGTGGGATCCAAAAGGGGGGCAAAATATAGAGTGAGCGGCCTCCTTCTGCAATAGTTAAAGCCTCTTAATCAAATAACGCTGTGTTGCCAAGTAAAGGGAGTTACAGTAATCTAGAGAACTTAAGACCAAAGCTGCCACCACTGAAGCCTGGTCACTGAACGGGAATGTAGGGCAGGACTTTCCGCAAGATGCAGAGTTTAAAGTTCCCGGCCCTGCATATGCTGGCCACCTGGTCATCCAGGGCAAGAGAGGCAGACATTTTTACACCCAGGTTCTGGACCGATTGAAGTGGCAGGGGGAGGGGTCCCACGTCAGCCAGAATTCTGAGGTCCAGAATAGTTGGGGAGATGTAGTACCCACAACCAGGACCTCACTCTTACTGCCGTTGAGCTTCAGCCAGTTTCTCATCATCCATCCCCCCAGATCCTCAAGACAATTCCTCAACCAAGCCGCAGTGTCTGCTTGTGTGAGGTCAAGACCAACAAGAATCTGTGTATCATCCGCATAGGAGTAATAATGGAACCTATGTGCCTGAATAAGAAACAAAAGAGGTCTAGTATAGACTTTAAACAAAATAGGGGAGAGTGCAGAACACTGGGGAACACCACAAAGAAGTGAGACCAGAGCCAAACAAAAAGGAGGAAGAGAAATAGAATGGTACCGGTCAGACAAAAAGGCAGTGAACCAATTGAGAGCACGGCCGGAGAGGCCAGCAGCTGAGAGACGGGCGATCAAGATGGAGTGATCAACCGTGTCGAAAGCAGCCGAAAGATCTAAAAGGACTGGTCCGACACCACCCTTGTCAACCAGACGCGCCAGATCACCCAGTACTGAGTTCAGGACAGAGTCAGTGCCCCTGCCTGGCTTGAACCCAGACTGGAATGAATCAATGAAGAGAGAGAGGACTCAAGAATGAATGGAATGAATGGGACATATAATTTCGATTCTCATCCTTTGTAGAATTATGTAATGGAGTCTGGTTTCATCAAGCTTTCTAAATAGTGTACTGCAGTTAAAAGTGTCAAAGACCATTGAGATGTCAAGGTAAGCAAGAGTACAAGTGCCAAGGTTCTCGTCTGTTTATTTTTTGAGGTTGTCCCAAATTAAAACTAGTGTTGATTTGGTGTGGCTTTGCAGATGGGCTATATCTGTGTGGTGGGAACGTGAAGAGACGGTCTGTGTGTGAAAATTAAACAGAAGGTTTCTGCGCCTGATCAAATATTTTTGGTTGGATTGATGTATGATTTGTGGGTGAGAATCTGTGATGCATATAGGAGTCTGTGCCAAGTACAGCTCCAGTTGCTTGGAATATTCTAGCGTGTGTGTTATGCATCATGCTATCAGCAATTCTTCCAGAGTCTGTGAAAGACTCCCTTTTTGCCATGCTTTCTCTTGTATAGTACTTGTATAGTACTTGTATAGTACAGTTTATTTTGTCCAGAAAAATATTAAGCAACCATGGAAGGAGGCCGATCCATTAGGCTGATTGAGGAATATGACCCTGGTTTTCAAATGTATGCCAATGACACCTGGATTTCCTATCAACCTTGATTCGGGAGCAGGAGACACAATGAGTGTAAGGCCTAAATGGTGGACAACTGGCTTTGTCGTGATGCTAGAAATTCAGAGGTTCTCCGCCATGGCTGCGATTCCATAGCCAACACTGTACCATTTACCTTGCACAAACTTTTAGCAATTGTGCCCCAGAAACTGTCAAGGTGTTTTGTAATTTAGTCCTCTTTAATTCTACTCTTTGATTTGAACTGCATGTCTATGCTGTGTGAGGAGGGTTCATTACCTTCTAGGTCTCATTGGCAATCTGCGCCCCTTACTAAGCCCAGAAGATTGTGACACTCTCATTCCGAGGTTCGTTCTTTCCAGGCTGTATTACTGTAACAGTATTTAAATGGACCTGTGGAAAAAGTGCCTATATAAGGGCTAGATGGTGTAGAACTGACCGATTGGAATTACACAGGGTTATAAAGAAACTTGCTAATATCTCCCTTTGTAATACCTAACTGGCCCTAACTCTAAAGGGATGGGTCCCTCAATTTTCTAAGGTCCGTTGATGTCTGAATGTCCAAAACCAAAATCTGTCTGTGTCTAAACTTATGCTTGCCCTCACTATCTGATTAAATGTGGTAGAAAATCTCTAAAGAAATATATATCAAGGCTGGTTTCAGGTGGTCTTCCCACCAGATGTGGCTTGGTCAGTATCATCAAAGATCAGCACAATAAGAAGTTGTTCATTAGCTTTTCTTCACAAAATTCTTACACCCTGTTCCAACAAATCCAATGTCTTTAGTTCCTGGGGATTCCCTTCCCTAAGGTTCAATCCTTCCAAGTCTCAGGCAAAACAAAAATATAACACAATTTTGCCCAGGCCTCTCAGGGTTCCCTGCCCCAAGCTTATGCCTCCCTATTTCATCAAATAAGGGTTCACCTTTGTTAGGCCTCTTAAGGTTCCCTTCCCAAAGCACATGCCCCTTCAGTCTTAAACACAGAATTCAACTTGTCAGGATGTGCCTTTCTCCTATTTACAGTTTCTTTCACACACAACCTTCTTGTGGCGTAATACCAGAGACTTTCAAAAACGCTAGGTTCTTTGTTCCTCCTAAATGCAACCACTCTGATCTTTGGCCCCTCTCTGTATTTCATGTACTTGCTTTGTATTTCTTTCACTTGGCTCTGCACACTTGCACCTTCTTTGTCTTTCTCTTCTCTCACCTCGCCCATGGCACCTTCCTGTAGCTTCACTTTCCCTTTACTGTGCGTCTTGTACTTTTGCTTCTTTGCTTTCATGAAACCTTGCACCTGTCTGTTTCCTTTCCGTGCCTCTTGCACACTTGTTTCGTTCTCCGGCTCACTTGCACCTTTCCTTTACTTTCGGGTCACTCGCACCCTTCTTATTTACTTTCAAGTCCTTTTCTTCCTTTTTGCTGTCTCAGTGCCCTTCTCTCACTTTCCATTCACTTTTATTTCTCTTTGTTGCTTTCCGCTTTGTGCCGCTTGCAAACGCTTCTTCCCTTCCCGCTCCATCTAGCCGCACACTACCGAGTTTCTCTCGCATTCATGCTTGAAACTCACTGGGTAGTGTTGCGATGGTGAGCGGTTCTCTCCGGACATATGAGATCAAGATCAGCGTCTCACCACCTGCCCCTAAAACCACTTGGGACTGGCAGATGTCCCAAGGGAATAAGCACTTCTCCACACACAGCCAGCAGGACATGGGCTGCCTTAATCTGGCTCCCTAGTCACATTGCAGCCCCTCCCAGGCACCGGCCCAGCATCTCGGCACGCCGCTCTTCTGCGGATCCTCCAGGCTGCTCTCCCTTCAGCTCCCTGCTCCTTGGCTTCTTTCCAAATAATCAGCTCGCTCCCTTGATTGTGCAAAACCACACCTTTTATACTTAAGGCAAGAGTCCAGTGTGAGTAGTCGGTGTGAAATGCCTGACCCTTTTAATGGGACAACCTAATGGTAGTAGGTGGCAATCTTCCTTTTGTTACTCAAAGTGTTTCATGCAGGTAATCCTTACTACTCTCGGTTGCCTCTACTTCTTACCAGTATTTGTCGGACATGGGTAGGGGGAGATGGAATGGGATGCGGTTTGCCTCAGAACTCACAAGTAAAAATTACAAAAGTAATCAAAAAAGGAGTCGACGCCAAGTAAGAAGGGTTCTATGTTCTTTCATCAACGACTATTTTTTCAATAGGTCTTTAATGAAAAGTTTCTGCAGAAAAAAACCTCTTTTTTGGAGCCTTTGGGTTCGCTCCAACAGAGCATTCCATAATTACATGGTCGCGCAAATTGTTTAGTATGACCTTGAAGTTGAGAAGCCCTTGTAGTTTGACAGAATAAAATCAATGCATAAGGATTGCCGTCCATTGGACCAGGTGTAGTGCCGATCATTTGTGCTCACATTGATGACTTGAAACATTTGCTGAGCTTTAATAAGGAGCAGCCATGGATTAGAATCCAAGACCTGATCTTCTTCACATGGCCCAATCGCCCACATCATACATGCCAACCCTCTCGATTTAGACGGGAGAGTCCCGATTTTACAGTGAAATATTTTGTTATTTTTCACGGTCTCCCGCCTAAAATAACCATAGCCCCAATGCATTCCTATGGCAAAATGCATGTCTCCTGATTTCCTTGGGGAAATCTCCCTCCCAGGTACATCACAATGTTGGCATGTATGCCACATTTCAAGTTCATTTTCTACATAAAAGTGTTCTTGCAGAAATACAACCTTCTTGTCTGAAAAATGGGGTTGCTGAGAATTCAAATCTCCTGCAATGTAGTACTGCCCATTTGGGTAAGTAATTCTCCAAGTTTCTATCAGCGTCTCTATATGGCTTGTGCTAACTTTTATACTGCCATTATCTGTAGGGCTATACACATTTATCAATAGAATTGCAGCGCTATTTGTTACCCTCTGTTCTTCAACCCCAATCACCAGCACAAATTCAGATTGGCAAGTTGGTAAAAATTATTTGGCTTTCAGATGGGATGCAACGGCTAATATCAAATCCCCAAACGGTCTGCTGTATTAATGTTTCCGAGCATACATTTGGAAGGTAACATAACCATCTATATGTAATTTCTCCCTTAACCAAGTCTCTTGCAATAAGATATTATCTGCTGCAAACAACATTTGAATGCCCAGAGGGTTGATCATAATTGAGCAATATCCTGTTGTGTTCCATGATCTAATTACAATCTGACGGAGGGGGCGCATAATTGGTCATTCGACACTTTCGATGTCATCTGATAAATGTCTGGTTTGCCTCTCAAATATGTTCTCTCTTATTTGCAATGCAGAAACTACCTTGGTCACTATATCATTAATTAAATCCTCTGATAACTGTGCATCCAGGCCCCTGGTGCCAATAACCTTTTTTTTTCTCAATAGGTATTGGCTTTGTCATTTTTATAAGTTCATAACCCAAATTTAGGAATCCGGGTGCTTGGGTCATAATAAGCTCAGTTATAATAGGAGAGACAAAATGAAGGACAGCCCAATTTGCTGCAGGGGGCGTGTCACTAGAGGCTCAAAGGTCAGAGACCTGCAGTCACCCCTTTCAAAATAGTACAACAATTGCTCTACTTCCCCTCTGTTGGAGCAACAAAGTAAAACATTTGGCAGTATATGCTGGATTCAGAAGAAAAACTGTCAAACCTGTGCACAAACAAACCGGTCGAAATTGTCGATGGACCGCAGACCGCCAGCAACCAAAGTAACCACTTATTGTCAATTTCTCACCCGTGCCAGACTGGAGCAGGTATAGGTGAGCAGCTAATCCAAAGGCACAAAACTCCTCCTCACATTATAGAAATGTAGGCAGACCCCACAGTAACCACTTTTAGTTCACTTGTCGTCCGCCTAGACACATAGTGGATTGCTGTTGACGTAGACACATATTCAGGATAGCTATTGTCCTATTCAGGATTGCAGTTGGCCCATCCAGCCGCTCATGCTCACACTCGCAGGGTGGTCGAAGCATCTAGCACAAGCCTTTTCTGAACTGAACAATCATCCTTTAGGAAACAGACACCCTTTCTGAGACTGGCAAGTGAAAAGCAAGAGGCTACAAAAACACTTGTTGTATGGAAGACTGATAAAGAGGCAAAACTGCCTGTACAAGCTACAGCAGGCAATATTGGACTAGACCTCTTTACTTTTGAATATGATGTAATCCCAGCAGGACAGACCAAATCTATATTGCTAGGCATTGGAATTAAGTTTCCTGCTCGCACTTATGGACGCATTGGTGCATGATCCAGTCTAGCAAAGAAAGGCACTGATGTACTGAGGTGTGAGTAGACCTGATTACCGGGGGACTATTTGTGCTCTTGCACAACACAGGTCCACCTGAGGTACCATTAAACAAATATGACTGCATTTCACAAATGATATGTGAGCAGGCAGTTACAGCCCAAGTGATTGAAAGCAAAGAAGCCCCTGATACCACACAGAGGGATGTGGTGGCTTTGCCAGCACTGGCACAAAAGTGGGGTTCACCATTGTAATAAGAAACCTGAAGCAGGGGAAGTGTTGTGTAGGGGTGGGAAGTACTTATGATGTAAATTTGCAAAATTCTCACATTCCTTTTTATATTTCTGTTACTAGGATAACACCAAGAATGTAATGTTCCATGATGGGGATACGTGTAATCTTGCTGTGGGTGCTCCTGACCAGCCAAGCAGATGCATTCTCAGTAAAAAACGGGTGGATGCAGGATGCTACATGGACCCTGAGAATCGCGTGCACCACACCCAAGGCCGCAGTCTTGCATGATGATGAAAATTGCACCACATCTTAAGAAAAGAGTGCAAAAGAACAATACCCATACAGAACTGCCAGGATGCCGACTTGGCAAATCATCAGACACTTTTTGTTGCTGTCGGACATTTCTCGCGTCTATGAAATCCTGGGCCAAAATGTTTCTGTTAATGACTCTTAACAATCTGTTTGATGTTTCATGTTTATTTTGTCCAAAGGACTGTGGCGGATGCGACCATCAGGCCTTTGTAGACTATAACCTCACTAAACGTGAAAGGTATAATTGTGCATAAAACACTAGCAGATTGTAGCATGGTATTTGTAGCAAAAACTAATATTGCATATGCAAGACATGCCACTCGGAGAATGGCGTTTTTCTAAAACAATGAGAACTGAAACAGTGCGTATGTTAGATTTTCCAGTAGTGAGACGGCATTTGAATTACAGAAATGTGATGCATGCTTCCATTATTAGTGAAGTGAAATTAGAGATAGATTTAGCAAAATGCAATGTTTCAGTTTTTAAACCTAGCTGCTTCAAATGGAGCCATTTTTTGTGGCCAATTACTAAATTGCGCGTAGCCAGGGGACTTGATTCATTAATTGCTGGGGCGGCACGGGTGGAGGCGGGAGCATTGAATGCTTTTGAGATAGCGAGTGCGCAATAAATTATCTGATATGGCTTCTGACACCAGTGCTGTGATAAAAACTGCTGGCACATTGGAGCCCAATATTGAATCCTGCTTTGAAAAATGCTGCTAAGAGTATATGTAATAATTAGAGATGGCAGAGGTTTAGCTATGAAGACATTTTTTCAGCCTTAGGGCAGGTAAAGCAAACCGCTAAGACATTTTGTGGCAAACTCTGTTAAATCATCAAGTGCTGGCTTCCTGTTCTGAATGGGAAAGGCTGTCCTTATCACATTGGCACACAGAGTTGCATTCACCTGCAGACATATGTATTAAGCCATTTGCTTTTGATTGTCAAAATAACAATTGCCAAGATTTCATGCAAGTTAGCAGAACTGCTTATGCTTTAGAGATATGGTGCACATTTATAATCTTGTCCATGAGATTAAATGGTTCTGAGCGGAGTGACTGGACAGCCAGAATTACACAACCCATAGTCACGCTTGTGGGATCAGGGGTGGGTGTGCCCTCAGACTGGAAGGATCCCGGACCCATGTATGCATCCTATAGCGGGTGAATGCACATGAATGCAGTGTCACATTAATGGGACTGACATTTTTCAGATTGACCAACACCAGGCTTGCTTTGTTACTAACCACACGCTTCTTATTAACAATTCTAAGTTAGAAGGTAACCCTCATGTATTTTGTGTAGTCCAGGTTGTGACTATCTTAGATATCACTACCCACACTTTATGCTATTTAACCCATTGGTCTCATACAACCTTGCATGCAGTGCTTACTACTATGCTTAATTGGACTCCTCCTTATGGAATAATTCGCTCACGGCTTACAATTTGCTCAGACGTCTTGGAAAGCTTTTAAAGCCTTAGCTAACAATTAGTAATAACCTCAGTTATTACTGCAGTGTAAAATGACCACCTAATTAAGGCGACTGACCATTTGAAATCAGTTACTGTTCATCACTGGTGGGACATATTCACTGGCTGGTCTCCTACTTCCACAAAGCTGTTAAACATAGTACTGCACACCTTACTGTAGGTGTTTGTAGCCATAATGCTATTTGCTATAAGATGCATATGGTTGTTGTACAGAATGACACATCTTTCTAATAAAATGGCTGAACTAAAGAAGCGTTTGATAGGCTTACAGTATACCATTTATGCTTCCAAATCGTGGAGATAATCCAGCATCCCATCCACACTTTGAAAAGGGGTGTAATGTAGTGTAATGAGGAAAGCCATGCATAGGTGCATAAACCTGCTAAGCTAACGATATTGCATATTAGGCTGATAGCCTTCTGTATTAGGAAATAGGGCTGATAGCTTATTCGATGAGTGTGCTGAATGCTGGCAATCTTAGAATATGCTTCCTTATAAAGTGACTTAGAAGTGCTTAGGCGGTTCCAAAATGGCAGCAGAGCTGGGCAGACGTGAGTGAGTGGAGCTCCGTTACCCAGCTCAAGGCCGCATAATAAAGACAGATTAAAAAGCAGCACTGCGGCCCCAGGAGAGGTCGGAACCCTGGAGACCGGGCAGATGAGTGGAACCTATAAGGGGTGCAAGGCTCCAACAGCGCAGACCCCGGACAAAGGGGCTGAGGCACAGCGGGCCCACCCTGGCAGTTCCCAGGCAGCTGAAGAAAGCAAACCTCCCCGGCGGGCCCAAGGCCGGCCGGAGCACATCAAGGAGCGACAGCGGGGCTAGAAGAAACAAACACCCCCCCCCCCTCCCAATGACCAGAGGAGTGCAGAGACACCTTGCACCGGGAGGAGCCGGGCTCCGGCACCACCACCCCATAGAGCGAAGGAGTGCATAGCGAGGAGGGCGAGCCCCCCACTCCGCAGCCGGAGGAGCCCGGCAAACCAATACGGACCGGCCACAGCAGTGCCCACCCGGAACCGGAATCAAACCGAGGGGCTCACCAAGCAAACTAAAAGGACTCCTGCCCCAAACGACAATGATGCATACAAACTCTTGGGGGCACTGGAGCAGGTGAAATAGGAACCCCCAAAGCTTCCAAAACCAGGGGGAGCATTCGGAAAGGTGGAGACACCCAGAAAGGGGATCCAGATTGAGCGCCGAGGCAGAGCATTCCCCTGTCATGATGTCTACCCCTGGGCATCCAGACCAAGTCCATCAACCCCGGAAGCAGGCATCATGTTACCCAGAGAAAGCCCAGCAACCCCTGTTAGGGGCTATATGGGTACAGTCCTGGCGTCCTTGGTGCCAGGCTCATATGGGGCATCAGTCCTGGCGCCATAGGTGCCAGGCTCATATGTTAACACGTACCTGATGCAGACCATGCTGCAAGAGATCCAAGCCCATGTGAGGCTTGGAAGGGACTACTTTACCTAGGGACTATTTTGTTACTCGGTGTGGTTGTGGAGGAATACTTACCTGGGACTACTTTGGAGGCTATTTAAACCACGCCCGAAGAGCAGCACACGCTTCGCGTTATTCTGCATCCTGCAGTGTAACGCTCACCGTGCCTGCAGTCAGCATCCAGCCTCTTGCCATGCCCGCCTCGATCCAGAGCGCCTAGAAAGAAGGGAAAGAGGAAGAAAGGTTAGAACAAGAACATTATTGGGTTTCTTACCTGATTCCGGATTCATCGCACCTTTGAATCATAAACAGACTTTATTTTAAACACGTTGCATTTCCAGCAGCAGCGCCGCGCCATACTCACCGTTCCTCGCAGCATCTCTACGATTCGGCACTGTCTCCATCATTATGTTGCCGCATTCCATCACCTAAGGGGGACAAGAAAAACAACAAGGTGAGCCGAGGGAACAAACAAGGACAATCTCTTGCCACCATATACTTACCTGATTTTACCGCCGGAGGTATTATTCACCAGCACGTCAAATCTTCTTACGCCGCACCTGTAGGAAAAGAGAAAGCAGCGAGTTAAACTTTGGCATCATTTAACGGACAGTGTGGGATAACACAGACTCTTTTACCTGAACGCTTTCAGCTGCCACAGGACGATCTTCTTTTGGGTCTAAGCTGCAAGATAAACAAAGGAATTGCACAAGAGTGATTATTCAGACATTTTTGAACTCTTAAGAACTATATACTTACGGTCCTTCGCCAGGAGGTTTGAAGCCAAGATTTGTCTAGAACTCGTCCAATATCCTCAAGCCAGTGAAGTAACTGGCCATCAACGCGCCCCTGCGTTCCTCGCAGGATGGAGAGCTCATCATTCAAAACTATAAGGTGAGCTTTGTGAACGGGAATATCAGAGGTGATAAATGGGGACGCAGTGAGGGGCTATTACTCAAATCCACAGGTAGCTAATTCCCTTTCTCCGCCTTTAGGAGACTACTTCTACGGGTCAAGCAGACGAAGCTAGGTGGGCCAGTCCAGTCAGTCATCTCTGCACTACGCATCACGTTGGTGGCGACCTTGGCTGTCCTGTTCCGCTCGACACCCCTGTGGGAACCAGGGGAGCGTAACATCCCCCTCCATACCGCCACAAGCTCTGCGTCCAGTGCGGAGGGGGACACCGGGAGGCCCACAGACTAGACCCATCCCGTTAGGATCCACCACAGAGAAGCCCGGAGAGCGCACAAGAAGGCCGGAGAAGCAGCCAGAAAGGGACAAGGCGCTGGAGAGTAAACGCCCAGAGAGAGCCAACATGTTAAGGAAACGGCACGGGAGGGGCCCACAAGGGAGAACATAAAACAACGGAGTAGCCCCCTCATATATCCATGAGGATACACAAAGTCATAAAAAGGAATATACGCCCCCCCCAAATAGCATGAACGCATCACGGAGGCCCAGGCGGACAACTCTCCCCCCCCCTCAATCCGGAGTGGGAACAAGCAGAGAAAGAAAGTGAGACAAGGGAGTCCCACGTCGATGCCTAGCGATTGCACGTAGCAGAGGCCACATAGGGAGAAGACCAGGGGCGAGAGCATGCAGTCCACACAAAGGGGCGGGGGCAGATATCACTGAGACCCAAAGGCAACGGCAGCGAAAAGAACACGAGGGACACAGTCATCCTTCCCAAGGTCATCCCAAAAACTCCCATAAGAAATGAAGATACACAGGGGAGGACAGGATCACATACCCCCGCAAGGACTGCCTGTGGCGGAGGGGTCCCTCCCATAAGAAAACAAGACAGGGACATAAAAGCAGCTCAGGGATTCCGAATAACCCATAGGCGCAACAGACATAGGGTGCACACATGTCCAAAACAAGGGGCAGACAACCACTCGCCTCTACCAACAAACCAAAACAAGACTGGTGAAACTCTGGGGGACGGACACGCTGACAAACCCGAAGACATTAACGAAAAAAGGGAAAGGGTAGATCGACCAAGCAGAGGGAGAAAGTACCGACATGACCACCAAAGTATATATGAAGAAATGGTTTAAGGAATTTCAGGAACAATTTATGGCCTCCATGCACACCCAATTTGAGTCTATGAAGGGAGAGATGGAACAGGCAGTGCAGGAGCTAAAAGTAGACATAGGGAACCTGGAGGAAAGAACAGACACGCTGGAGAAAACAGTGCAGAACCTGGACGATGAAACGCAACACTATGCGGAAGTGCAGGAGAGATTGGCTAGGCTATCCCACGACCAAGAAATTCAATGTGAGTACCTGGAAAACAGATCTCGCAGATCCAACGTACTAATTAAAAACAAGGTCGAGAGTGTCGAACACAAGGACCTCAGACAGGCTGTTCAACAGGTCTTCAGAGACATACTGGAGGAGGAAGAGGAAGCAGAGATCCAGATTGACAGAATACATAGAGTGGGCCCACGCCGTATGGGAGAACCAGGGACTCGCCGCAGAGATGCCCTAGTCGCAATGACATTGTACAAACAAAAAGAGCAGATCCTACAGAAAGCGTGAACGATGGATCATATAAGGATGAATGGGACAGAAGTTGAACTTTACCAGGACCTAGCACAATCGACCCTCAGGAAACGTTGGGAGATGGCGCCTATAACAAAAGAGCTAGTGGCGAGACAGATCCGCTATAAATGGACGTTCCCCTTTGGCCTGCTCTTCACGTGGGAGGGGAAGCAACAGAGAGTTACCACGTGTGAGGAAGGAGAAACGATTATGGATTTACAAGACGGGGAAGGAGAACCGGCTAGCGGCAGTGAACCCACACACAGAAGAAGAGCCCCAAGAGGGTGGAATACCATAAACACAAAATCCAAGCGCCACCCGAGACAGCAGTACACAAATTGACAACACACACCTCAGCCAGAGAGTAAGAACAAGGAAATCACTAGGGACTCAGATGGAAATAAAACATATAGAAACGGCCGCGTGCAAACACCCAGAGGTGGCGAGCAGGGACCAATATGGAATCCCGAGAGATCTTAAGTGGGGTTTAGGAGTCTGCACGCAATAGTTATACCTTAGTGTGAGAGGGCTGCATGCCCAAGCGATCATAGGGCCCAGCACCCTCCTCAGGGAAGTCATGGGGGGCGGGAGAGGGGAGAGGGGAAAGTTGGGGGTTACAGAGGGGAAATAGGGGATTGGGGGGGATCCCACTGGAGACAAACAGGAGTAAACAAACAAGTGCAAGTGGTACAGCAAGGGCAAACCCCTACAATCAGAAGATGGGGATAAAGATCCTGACGTACAACATTAGAGGATTGAACTCCCCGGTCAAAAGGAAGAAGACGAAACACTTTCTACACAATTCGACATAATTATGCTCCGGGAGACTCATGTCAAGAAACAGGACAAAGGGAGAATCCGTATAAAAGGCTACAATTAGATCCTTCAAGCGAATAATAGTGAAAAGAAAGAAGGGGTATTGATCGCCTTCGCCAACACCATGAATGTGCATATCCTGAACACTCTCCCAGACAAACATGGAAGATACTTGTTTGTGAATGTACAAATAGAAGGCGCCCCTCTGACCTTAGCGACAATATAAGCCCCCAACATGGGGCAAGACGGCTTTATACGGGACGCCCTAGATAAGCTGGAAACTTTTGCAAAGGATGAAACAATCTTGGCCAGGGACTTCAACCTGGCATGGTAACCAAGCAAGGCTAGAACTACCTCGAACTCCAGGTGGCAGGGGGCACCCTCTAAGGCCCTACAGAGGACTATGGACATGATGGCCCTGGTGGATGTCTGGAGGAAAATCTGGGGCTCGTCACAGGGATACACACACTTCTGGCACGTTCATGGGTCTAGTTCCCAAATTGACTATATTTGGTCCACCGTAGGCCTACTGGGGAAGATAAGGGAGGTCGGAAAAGGTAACATCACTTTCAGATCATGCCCCCCTATGGATGACATTCCTTATAACACGGAAGCAGTCCAACCTCTGGTGATGGAACCTGCCGAGGGAAATACTCCAGGACCCAGTCATGCGAGAAGAAATAAGACAACATATAAATGAATACTTGGAGGATAACAACACACTGTGAACAACCAAAGCAACCCTCAAGGCGGTCATATGGGGACGAATAATGGCACTCGAGGCACACACAGACAAATTACGCTTCAAATGGGAAGCCGACCTGGAAGCGAAATGTGAAGAGCTACGGGAAGAAATGACCAGTAACCATTCTATGAAAATAAAGAGAGCATACAGGCACATACAAGGTCATTTAGAATCCCTTAGGACGAAAGGGGCGGAGAAACAGCTGCTACACCTGAAACATTTGTACTATATAAAAGCAAATAAAGCAGACAAATTGCTGGCAATGCAGCTAAAGGGGTAAAAATAAGATCAAACCATAAAAGCCCTGAAAGATGAGCATGGCCAGAAGAGAACTCTGGCAACTGAAATGGAAGTGACTTTAAGCATTTCTACCAAAAACTATACGCATCAGACAACCCGGGAGAGAGCGAACAAAACAATTATCTGAGCGACATTACCCTCCCAACAGTGACGCAAGAGGAGAAACAGCAGCTAGACCAACCCATTATGGAGGAAGAGGTATCGAGGGCAATCCGGGGAACTCCAGAGGAACGAAAAGCCCCGAGACCAGACGGATACACCGCTAAATTCTATAAAACGTATGCAGGCGACCTGGTCCCAACACTAACTGACCTATGTAACTCGTTCAAGGACTTGGGCAATATCACACTGTCAATGAATGAATCGAAAATATTGGTATTCCACAAACAAGGTAAAGACCCGGAGAGCCCAAGCTCATACCGCCCGATAGCACTCATAAATTTGGACGCAAAGATATATACCAAAATTCTGGCCAACAGGCTTACAAAGGTACTGCCCAATATAATTCACCAAGACCAATCCGGGTTCATACCCAATAGGATGACACATGACAACATTAGAAGGACAATCCACATCATAGAAAAGATTGGACACATGCACACTACAGCAACACTACTGGCAATAGATGCGGAGAAAGCGTTTGACCGCGTCGAGTGGATGATGTTGTTCCACGCTCTGGAAAAGATGGGCATCGGAGACACCTACATCAAGAGAATTTGTGCCAACTACAATACACCGACAGCCAGAATAGCGATAAATGCGGAAATAACAGATAGATTTGAGATAAGGAGAGGCACAAAACTGGGGTGTCCCCTCTCACCTCTCTTATATGCAATCTTTTTAGAGCCACTCCTGGAACGGATCACGGAAGCCCCAGATATAAAAGGAATACATATGGGAGGGATAACACACAAAGTGATGGCATACGCAGACGACATGCTGATAGCAGTATCAGACCCGACAAAGTCCATGCCCTTCCTTATACGAGAAATAGAGAAATTCGGCACCATATCAGGCCTAATAATCAGCGAACAAAAATCCAAACTCCCAATGCTAGCCAGAAACAGGGAAGAAACACATAAACTAGCAGGGGAGCTACAACTACAGATAGCAAAAGGAGGGGCCAAATATCTGGGAGTGACCTTGACAAGCAGAATAAATTACCTCTATGCTGGGAACTACCCGCGCCTCCTGGAAAAGACCAAACAAGACTTGGAGAAGTGGAACCCCCTGTCGATTGCATGGTGGGGCTGAATGGCGGTGATAAAGATGACAGTCCACAAGATTGCTGTATGTCTTCCAGGCGCTCCCTATCCAACTCCCCCCAACCTTCTTTAAAGCTGTCCACAAAGCGGTGTTGTCATATGTGTGGCAGAAGAAAACACCAAGACTCTCGAGCATACTACTCACCACACAGAGGAAATCAGGAGGCATGGCATTACCACACTTCAGGAAGTATTATGAGGCAGCTCAATTGTGGGTCCTAAAGGAATGGATCCCAGATGACTTCGGGAAAATATGGGAAACCCAGGACAGAGCAGTGGCTAGAACCCGATTGCGCCACCTCTTGTGGTCCAGAGCGGAATTCAGACACCAAAATGTAAGGATAAGTGAGGTCATGAAAACACTGCTGGAGATTTGGAATAGATCAACAAAAAAGGAAATACTGTTAAGAGATCCGGCACCCTTCATGCCTCTATTCCAAAACCTGGAGTTCTTTCCAGGCATGGAACCGGGAGCATTCCGAAAATGGGAAGAGGCAGACTGCACGAAAGTGGGGGACATGTACTATGAACAAAGGATTAGAACTTTCGAGAAATGCCGAGAACTACTGGATCTGACCGAAAAAGATAGATTCTAGTATGACCAACTCCACCATTGGCTATCCACTCCACGAATGGTGAAAGCGGCAACCAGATCTCTCACCCCATTCAAAACATTAATTATGACACATTCGGGTACAAATAAACTGGTATCAGTCATATACACATTTCTAAACGCCCCTAGGGAAGAAACCAAATGGCAATATATGAAGAAGTGGGAAACAATGCTGGGAAGAGCAATAACAAAAACCCAATGGGAACATGTCTGGCAACTCATCCCGAAATGGACAAGGGCAATCTACTCGAGGGAGGCGTGGTTGAAAATACTGGTTCAATGGCACTATACCCCGAAAAGACAGCATACAATGTACCATACCATACAGAATAAATGTTGGAGGGGGTGCGACGCGGAAGGCAACTGGAGACATATCTGGTGGGACTGCCCGAAGCTGCAACAATATTGGGCAGATGTAAAGACCCAGATCCAGGCAATGTTCAAAGGTACGGACAGGCTGAGCGACGAGGTGTGGATGTGCGGAATGTGGAGCCCCGGAGACAAGACACTGACAAACACGCAGAAAAGGAATTTTATGGGGCTCCTGATGGCGACATGGTTAGCAATTGCCCAGAAATGGAAACAAAAGACAAAACCCTCTAGCCTGGACTGGTTATGAAGAGTCTGGTCCCATCTAGCAATGGAACGTATCACGTATCACGTACAACATACAGGGAAACCACCAAAGGTTCACCACAGACTGGGGACTGGTGCTTGAATACCTGCAGAGCGATTACATGGAACAGTGGTGCCCACACAACATACGGATTATAGATCTGTTCACATAGCAGTAAAAGTCAAGACGAGCAGCACCTAAGAACTTGAGAACTTGTGAGGGGGAGAGAGCGGGGGGGGGTATGGACAGGGGAGAGGGACAGTTTCCCACTGTTAATGTTTTATTAAATGCAACAAAAATATTTTTTTTAAAAAAGAATTGCTTAGGCGCCTATTTTAAGGAGCTACATTTAAACAGAGAAACCAAAGACGCTCAATAAGGGTTAATTGCAATGCATGTATTCAGGTTGCCTGAAAACATTCTGTTTTCACAAGGACTACTCACTGAACCAGGTACGCATTTTCACATGAAAAACAGCCTTGACCCAGGCAGCACTGATAAGGTACATTCTAGAGCAGCACTTCCCAGAGCTCCAAGATGGATGGGGAAAACATGTTTTTTACACCGAAAGTTCAAGAAAGGTTATGTCACTTTAAGTGACAGGCACACCTTTTAAACGGTTTGCACCCGGATAGAGAGGGGGACTCGTCCGCTGGCTTTGCTTTGTGCAAATGTGAAGTTCCCAGAATTAACAGCTGCTCCGGTGTAGAGGTTCCTAGCCAGTCACATCCCACCTCTGTGCCGGCTGGAGAGGGGTAAGTCGAGTACCTGGGAGAAGGGGTGCCAGGCACAAGGGTGTCTTTGGTCCTCAATGTGACGTGTTCCAGAATACCTAGGAATGTAAGGCTTTGTGGTCTAAGTACCTGTGATTCATAACCTGCATTCTTTCCATTCGACTGAAATTGCTGTTAATTTATATTATCTGCTTATTGTTAAATAAATGCGAGTATATTGCATTTGGTTGAGGTTCTTCCAGAATTAGTTTGTGTGTCGCATAAAGTTCGAACCTGGTGGGGTGTGAGGGTCATATTGTATTTGGGTTGGTCCCAGAAGTGAGCACACACCCTTCATAATACAACCATTCATCTGCAAATTATTATTATATTACCAAATTGAGCTGAAGATAGTCACCATTCTCTGGAAAGCCTGACTGGCACCCGGTCCACAAAGTTTGGCTACAATGGACAGTGCTTTATTATCTGCTAACAAAAAAGTGATAATTAAAAGATTTTGAATTCTTCTTAAGCACTGGCAGTGCCCTGGGCACCCTTCCACACCATTGTTTTTAGCCTGTCCACACCAGGACATGCCCTAGCAGATCAGTCTGGTTGCCAAAAGCCTGGTCAGTGGTTAAGATGAATTAATAACCTTCCACCCATTACATGTTTTGGTTATAGTGCCTTATTATTTTACCAGAATGCTGCAGTAACAGACAGACAACTGATTGGTGCCCTGAGTTGCAAAAAGGAAAAGTAGCGAAGCAGATGCCTGCATGCATGGTGGGTGCACTTCTTCCACTGCACACCATTGCCACTTGTCCCTCCTTTCATTTCAGGAGGCCTTTATTCAAAAAACCAAACTGGGTATGAGGGGACTAGGTAGTTATTCCGGGGCTTAGGGATTTATTATGCAGTGCTTCAATGTTTGATCTGTTTATTTCACTATGTTCTGTCCATGTTTTGCAAATGCTTTTTTCTTTATGGTTTGTTGTTTTATGTTGTCTTTGTTTCAGTGGCTAGAACCAAAGTTGTTCTTTATTTACAAATAACTAAACACATTTTGTCTGCAAACTTTGAGTGCAATACAGGCCCCTTGTTCGGGCAGTTCCCATACAACTGAGAGCATTTGTTCCTTTATGGAGAAGATCCTGTGAATAAATTGCATTCATACTTTAACATCATGATGTGGCAGAAACCAGGGTTTTATTGCTCACTTCTCAATAACACACGCTTCATTCCACTGCTCTCGCATACATGAGTCAGCGAGCCACACCTCTGCGCTTAAAAACACATTGACAGCAAAATCTCCAGACCCTGATATAGCACTTATGGACCAAATACTTTATTGTTGCCAGTATTTAACAGGCCCCCTATCCAGTACATACAACAGCATATGCTAGGGCATTAGAATGGTAATTTACTCACTCCTAGAATACATGGAGAGTATCTTTTATTGTGAGAGATGCTGACAACTGTCAGGCCAGTGTCTTTTCATGCCCATGATAATGCATGAAGTACATTAAAACATATTTGTCAAACATAAGCATGATATTTTTCCTTTCCTCGAAAGAGCAGCATGTGTTTAGAAGTGCAAATATGTGCAAGTCTAGGCCAATGTGCATGTATTTCCACTTTTCCAGAGGGAGTTGTATGAATTTCAGTCCCCAAAAGCACATAGAAATTAGAACCTCTTCATCTTCCATTATTAATCAAAGTTACATGTAACTGATTTGCTTCATTTTAACAAATTGTAAAATACTGTTTACATGTTAGACCTCCCTCCCACATAAAATTACAATGGCCCTGAGATGTCAGAGCAAACCCCTGTGATGGCACTAGTTGCAGCATCTCTGCAAGCAACACAGGTAGCCCCGAACATGCTGTGCCGCTGGTCCCAAACTCAACCTCCCTTTAGCTACCCAGTGAGATGTACACGTGTGGGGTTGCTCATGGTCCCATGCACAAGCGATGTGACCTAGCAGCTCACTGTGGATGGCCCCTTTTGTGATGGGAACAAAATTGATTGCAAATGCTTTTTTTTGCTTTATGTAATGGCATGGAAGTGCTAAAGAGAGAAATCGAATCAAAAGCTTCATAGAATTATCGAAAAGATGCAGACACTGGGATTTACCTAAAATAGCAGGTCAGGCAGCACCAAGATTGGCAGATGGCTCCTGGGAGGAAGGTGACACTAAAGTCAGGGTCACAACTTTAGGATGAACTACCATCACTGCTAAAAACGTGATGCCTGTTGCCAACATCCTCTGTAAATAGATCAAACAGGGTGCCAGTGTCAAAACCACGTATGCAGGCTAAGTAATGTTGAAATCAATTGAAGTGGGCGAAACATTTCTCGCAAAATCAAAACATGCATGCAGTGAGGAGGATATTAAACTTCCTAAACAGCCACTTGCTCTATAATCTCCCGTTCTGTTCTTCTTTCCTGGATTTTTCTTTTCCAGATGCAGGAATTTGCACTCTGCATCAACAGTTATTAACTTTCACTCCCAGAATACGCTTATTGATTTCTTACCCAATTTTTGTATATTCTCCGATGGATCAACCATACTCTAGATCTCATTTTGTCTGCAAACAGGCACACCTTCCTTTCTCCCTTTACAATGTCATACATAAAAGACAGGCATGTAGAGTTCCGTACATTTCTGACTTGCCACACACCAACCTTCTTTCCTCATTGTCCTTCCCACCGAGCAGCACTCTTTAGCACTACCCAGTGCTTAGCCTGTTGCTCATTCCAATTGTAATGCCGGCTTCTAGCCTGGGTCTCCCTAGCTCTGTTAAAATCTTCTATGTGGCGCAGTATCAAAGGCTTTACTGAAACTCGAGAAGATCACAACCACAGCTGTCCCCTTACCTTAATCAGATGTGCCTAGTTTTAGGGACCCTTGTGACATAATCTGGCAATTCACTAGGTTCCAGATATTCTTCAATTCTTTTAATCGGAATTTAGTCTATCAATTTCCCACCAATCAGGTCATGCTCTCCAGACTGCAGTCAGTGGTCTCCTCTTGTTTTCCCTTCCAATGAAATTGTCAGTATTACAATCACTTTTCTTTTCACAATTGGGAAAACAAATTAGAACAATCACGAATGTAGGAAACTGGCCCAAACTGCTTCTGTGAGAATTTAAATGTATTTTTTGCTGATCACCTATTTCAGCAAGTGCATGCCAAGTTTTCATTGCAGGCAGCTCAAGGCAAGTTTTGGGCTACACCATGAGAGAAAGAGAGATAAATTATTTATTAAGGAAGTGGAAACAAATTGAGTTTTGTTGGTACAGCTTGTCTATGTCTATCATGTAAAGATAACTGCACTACGTATACATACAGTAAAGGTGATCTGCCACCTACCCGCAGAGCTGGATTGTTTTTCGCTGTTGATGGTGTCATGTGACATTTATTGGCTTATGTGTGATGAATCCTGCAGAGTCCTCGCCCTACTTAATTGGCCTGGGGAAGGCAGGCACTTCCTGATCCTGACCCTGGGGGTGGTATTAGCCGGGGGGATCACTTGGGAGAAAAAGGGCACCAGGGGAACAGGAGGACTTCATTGGGTGAGATTCTCTATTTGTCTTCCTCAAAGAAGGGATACCGGAATAAATCCTTACAATAATATAATTGAGGATAGAATTGACTTTGGTACTATTTCAATTAAAGAAGGTGATTTGAACATTGTGGACTTCAAGTCCCACAATGCCCAAAGTACTGGGACGAAGAAGATTGCTGCAGAGGAACGAGACTGCACATTTCAGCCTAATAGTGTTAATGGCCCCCTTCAGGTGTAGGCCATAGAGAGCAGTAGTAGGAGGTGGGTTGTTGGCTGTAACTCCACTTTGCAATGAAAGCAGAAGCCGGAGGAAAGTAGAGACGCCGGGGCCACCATTGTGTGCTGAACGGATGCCGGTCCTGAGAGGGACTCTTCCTTCAGAGACCTTTATTGCAAAGGTACACAGGGGAAGCATTGGATTTGGAAGCTTTCCCCCGAAGGCCGTAGTTGCATAGGTCACGCCGCGTGAAGTTTATAAGCTTTCCCCATAGAAAGTCGGGCTCCAGTGGCAGCAGAGCACCGGAGAGACTTTGGAGCGAGAAGCGCTTCTTTTCCGACTGGTGCAGACCACAGGAAACCGAGAGAAGCAGGTTGCCAGGCCATGCAGAGCAGCAGAAGCACAAGACCCGGAGGCAGCAGAGCAAGCGGACATGAACGCCAGACTTGGTGAGTTCACTAGTGTATTGTGACACTGGAACGTTCCGTGATCGGCCGCTGGCCAATTCTGGGTGCATTAAATACAGAACTGATATAGGAAAGGTGAAAAGGCAAAACTTTGAATACCGAACTAATGTAAAGCAGAATAATAATCCTTTTGAAAACCAAGCTGATTTAAAATAGGCAGAATAAGAACTTGACAAGCAGACCAGAAAAGTGTCATTGTATTTAAAGGGCAATATTACAAGAAGTCAATACAAACAATTATTGCCAGTAGCCAAAGTCAAAAGAGAGTAATATCAAGGCAAGTTAGGAATAACCAACTTTGCTAATGCCAAGAGAGGGCAATTACGGATCAAAGCATTTGTAAATCGTATTGCTAGAGTGTAAAAGAAGTAATAAGAGGAACTGGTCTAAACCCACATTTCCAAAGCAAATGAAGTGCAAGACTAAGAGAAAACCATTATCAGCATTTGGTTAATACAGTAGAGGGGAGACAAGAATGGTGGGAACAATGACCTTCTGACGGAAGATATTCAAGAGGAGAGGAGCAGAACCTGCATTGCATATGTCAATTCCAAGTGTGTAACAAACAGCACTAATGTGTTTCTCGTCTTCAGAAAAGAAGTAGTCAAACTTGATGTGGTGTAAAGGCAGAAGACATAGCTAAATTGTATGAAGCATCCTTTACCACAGAAGTACTTGTAGTAGTTAATAGTTTCATCCTGGCAGGAGTGCACACCAGGACAAGGGACCTTGTACTGGTAGACCTGGCAGGTAAGTGGACGAGGTGGAAATAATGGAAGTACTGTGGTGTGGTTAAAAGTATTAAAGATGAAGTGGCAGAACCACTAAAGTATTTTTGTGAACTGTTGCTGAATCATCCTGACAAATTAACATTGCTGACACAACTATTTTGTGAACTGTTGCAGAATCATCCTGCTAAGGACATTTTGTTGATCCTAATGAACTATGGAAATATTCTCTGTTTATGAGAAGAAGTTGATTTGAACTATTTATCACAAGTGGAAAGGTGAAAAGCTGTTGAACATTTTGAACTGATGGTTGAGTTCAAGAGTTCAAGTTGGACCAAAAAGAACTGTATTGGAACTTTGTTGCAAGTGGGTTTCCTTATCCTTTTTGGTATTGTGATTCTGTTTGAAACTGCAGAAGGGGAACTCACCCAGGTTATAAGGAGAAACAGTTACCAGGTTTGAACATTATTTCTGTTATATTTGAACTGATATATATATATTACCTTGTTAAGTTTTTGTATGTATACGTGTGAAGGACAGAAACCTTCTGTTAGAGAGTTTCCATTAGTTTATTTTGATAGGCAGGGAAATCCTCATGAGGGTAGGGATAGTGAGGCATTCATCCAACCTTTTGAGATGATAACATGGCATCTTTTGAAAAACCTTCACATAGTTGTCCCCCACACTTTTCTGACCCCTCACACATGATTTGTACATAATACCAGGCGAACATGCACTTGGCAGCCTTGCACAGAAAAAATTCCAATAACATAGCACGAATTGACCTGTGATGATTTCTCCTATCACTTGAGGCTGCTACAAACCTTGACATGGAGTCACTCTGGAGTGGCAGTAGTAGAATACCAGCGCTACAGTAAGGAAAGATATAGAACTATTAGAAAAGGGCAACTATAACCCTAATGCCTTCCTGAAAGGAGGCACACAATAGACCGCCAATAGGAAACTCTACTCTATTGCAGAAGTGCACATTTGGTCTCCAAGGCTGGAATTTTCATGATTTCAGTGATTATGCACTGTTTCTTTCATTATATGGAAATACATGTTATGGTTACACGTTACACCTTCTGAAGTCCCGCAGTATTGATTAAAGTCCCACACTAGTGAATGAATGGCCCACAAAATGTGATTCATGTAGCGTTGCCACAAAGTAACGGAGGGTCCAAGTAAAGATTGGCGAAAGGGAGACAATGAACACCTGGGAACAAAAGTCTGTTGTGCACCAGCAATCCATGGGGACAGAAGCCCCACGCCAACCCATGACTCACTTATCAATGCAAGAAAAATCACTCAATTTGGAAGTGTGACGAATCTGTATTCACCCCTTTTCTCCAGGGGGAGTCACTCCCTATGAGGCTGGGAAAGTGAGCCTACTCTTCAAGACCCTCTCTAGGGGTCTGGGCAAGTGGCACCTCACTAGAAGTGACTCCCTCCTAGGTGACAAGGACTCTCAACCCACAAGGAACTCCCTATGTCAGCAACACTATCTGCCTACATGGGATTCCCTTCGATCGAAAGTAATGTGGCTCCCTCTTGTTTGGCTTCAGGTAATGCTGTAACAAATTCAACACATGAAGACAAACAGAACACCCCTTTGAACGTGGGCGTGTATGTAACTGGGACGAACCGATTGAGAAAGAGGAGGGATACAGATGCGCCAGGGAAGCCCTCTGACGTACCTATGCCTTGGAAGGGCAGAGCAGTGTAGAGCCGTGGAGCGTGCAGCTGGCAGTGAGGCGATCACCAGCATACAGCGCCAGACACCCGGTGTTACACATGCAGGCGAACTTGCTGACAGGGTGGAGTCCAGGAGACCGTCCTTTGTGGTGGCATGACCACGGGGAGTCCATGGTGGGCCCAGAGCCTGACCAGGGATGCCGAAACCAAGAGAAGCGCGAGGAACAAATCCTCCCTTCGGCAGTTCAGCGTTAAACAGGCAGTTCGAGTGAGATGTCTGGAGCGACTCTGCAGCAATCAATAGAGTGGAAGCAGAGCCAGGAGGAAGCCGCTTGATCATGACACCAGTTCCCCTCGACCTAACCCCGTGGAATGAAGGTACCAGGGTAGAGCAAAGAAGGGGGAGGCAACCGGGAGAGCACGTCATGAAACAAAGCTCCAAGACAGAAGACTATTGAGAAGGTGCCAGAAGATATACATTTTGGCCATTTTTTATTATTACTTCCAGTGGTAGGGTCAATTAGAGCTAGGTTTTGGACTGAGAACATTTTTCATTGGACTGTTGTCAACAGATGAGAACCCTTAGTTAGGTTGGTTAGGTAGGGAAGATTCCCTTAGCGAAAGGGAAAGGTAGGATTTTTTTTTATTCTTTAAATATAAATCTGACACCTTCTTCCGACCAGCCACAGAAGCCACTTTAAAAGTGGCACTGATGCCATGCACCAGAACACCACTCAAAGCTGTGAAGAGATAGACAAGAGAGAGGAAGTTGCTACTTAAAACACCACAATAGTATCAGACGAGGAGTGTTCATTATTGTACCTCTAATCAGTGTATAAGAATCAAAGAAACTTGCTTGAGGGGTGCGAGAGTGGTAGTTAATGTACCCAGAGGAGCAAAAACAAAATACAGGAATCTAAAAACACAAGGATGGAAACAGGAGCAGGTCCAATGTTGATCCAGATCCCAATGTAGCATACTTTTGAATAAATAAACAATCTGTCAACAAATCCGCCCAATCTTGTTGCAATAAAGTTTCAGTACACAGCACAGCTCAATGTTGGTTCAATGAAGAATCTGTCAACAAAGCTGTCCTGTGTTGAGCCGCTAAAGATTGAGTCCACTTAGCAGTACAATGTTGACTTAACAATGATTCAGACAATGACGCATCCCGATGTGTATTCAATGTGCAATCAGTCAACAAGGTCATTCAATGTTGAGTCATTGAAAATTGAGTCTAGGGCACAGTTGAATGTTTTCTTACTGATGGTTCTATCATTGACGCTTCCTGATGTTGATTCACAGAAAGTTCAACTCAGGAGGTGATCTAATGTTCTGCCACTGAATGTTGAATCCCAGAGATACTACCATGCATACTCATTGAAAGTTCCCACTTGCCCAGCATCACAAGTAGGGAGGAGCAGAACACACAGACAAGCATCTAAAGGGTTCATGTTCTGTAATTCAAGGTTAAGAATGAAAACCCCAGCACAGTTCTATCATGATGATAGTGTCCTTATTTTGGCTTGCATCTTTGTCCTGCCTCTGGTTTTTGTCAAGTTCTGATGCTTGGCGTGATATGAGTTTGTGGCTTGGTCCTGGATGGAAGGATGTGGTGATGCTCTCACGACAGCTATGTGGGCACCACCTGTGTGGCTCCCATCTTACTGCAGGCATTGCTTTCTTACTGGACAAGGGTGGTAGGATTTGTAATCATTACCCTGTCGTGTTGGCTGATGGGCTTGCTACTCCCACCCAGGTCTGTACTGCAGCAAGCTTTCTTATTTGGAGCAGGTGACCTTGTTGCTCCCACGTATCCGGACTTTGGCTCCCAGCTTGCTTTACTCTCAGGACTTCAGCGACCTAATGGCGTGGCCCTGGCAGTGTCTGGGCTATGGTCAGCAGGCCTTGCAAATTTTCCTGTCCTCTTAACCTGGCTTCTTAAAGGCGCCAATGGTTTAGCCATTTCCACCTCTAACTCTCTGCTTTTAGTTTGCCTGTTTTGCTTGGCCAATGCATGTTTTCTGCTCCTGGTTCTTCTCCTTTTAAACCTCCTCTACCTATGTGACATTCTTGACTTAGGTTAACGTAGGTTCTTTCCTACACTAACTCTGTTCACTATAGCACCCAGCACTCAAATGATAACCATCCTATCCGCCACCAAGTCACAGGGTTTGTACCTCCTTTTATACCATGCCTGAGAGAGTGATTGACATAATGAAGGCTCCAAGTTACAGACACATTAGCCCATTAGCCTTGTGGTTTGTGGTTGGTCCAGGGTGAATTGGTAGTGGTTTTCTGCAGGTGTTTGTATTTTTCTTAAATGAGGATCAGTCCGTGCCCCAGTCCCCATTGACTGACGTTGTAAATAGCCTGTCCGCCATGTTGAATTCAATCAGTGTCTGCATACCAGTTCAAGGACGTGGTGCTCCGGCAATACTCCTAAGAGCTCCTTTCCTCTCTGCCAGTAGCAGTGCTTAAAGCTCAAGCACTCCCCATATGTACCTGTGCTATCTGCAGTGTGATTTCCTTTTGGCTACAGGTCCGGTTCCAGGAGGGAGCTTGACCACTTTCTGTTCACTGACGTCCTCTTCATGCCAAGTGCTGGTATTGAACGCCAATCAAGCGGACAAATCCCTCAGTAGTGCTATGGATGCAACACGCACATTTTCAATGGATGTCCTCAGGTGTTCTCTCTGCAGACCCATGACTAGGCTGTGGGACTAAAGAGTCTAACCATGCTCTCTCTTTTGACGTATGGTATATATTACCCTTGTTGACCTGGGATCAATGCATTATTTTTAAGAATGTCGATACTCTGTGCTCAATTAAGGAAGTACTAGCCACGAGATCCACTCTAGCCACTCAGCTAGACAGGAGTGGCGCAACTCCTGGAGGCAGTCTCTGGCCTCCAGGATTCCTCTGGTTTCCTCCATGGGTAACAAACCGGTAAAATTGTCACATGAGTCACTGACAGCTTTGTTCGCAAGACAGTAAAATATAGTCCACATGGCAGTACAAAGTTGATTCACCCAAGAATCGATTAATGGGTCAAGTCCTAAAAAATAAAGTGGGGGGACTCATCAGCAAATGCAATGGGATGTGAGGACGCCAGATTTTAGCCTACCATGGTGAAATATGCACATTTCATTAAATTGACTTTGCATAATCACCCAAATTGCACAGGACGAATGGCATTTGTCTTTCATAAAATCAACACACACAAAAATCCAAGAGAGGATATTTTCTTTTAATAGTGTTTTTGAAAACGTTAAAAAGGTATGCATGTTTTAAACTCCAAGAACTGATACAAATGTTTTCCCTGGGACTTGCAGTAACGAAATGGAACATTTTACCTTTAGTTGTTTGTTATTTTTCATCAGGTTAAATAGTGCAATGGTGAAGTGTCCGGCCTACAACCCTGACTACTGTGGTTCGATCCCCGTGATTGGCTTTAATGCATAAATTCAAAGGGGACATCCAGTGTTTCTCATTTTAGCTGGGGGGGACTGAGTCCACCCTCTGAAAAAAGTGGGGGGACTCAGTCTCCCGCGTGTACCCTCGTCTTGATCCCTGATGTGGTTGCTCAGTGTCCAGGTAAAGAGGAAGGCAGGAAAAGGTTTTGCAGGTCTTTGCAATATGCTGTCAAATAAATGAAGAGCAAGACTTGCCTTTGAGGCGAATCTCTCAACATAGCCACAAGCAGACGCTGTATCACATGTCTGTGTTGGCTGTTGGAAACACAATGCATTGTGAAACTCGACATGCCTAATTGACACAAATACACGAGAGGCAAAACAGAAAAGCATTCAAGTAGGCCACAAGAGCCTGATTGTTTGTCATTTCCTGACGATAGAATGCTATTATTTCACACAAGAAGGAAACAGATGTGTAAATGGAGTGTACAGTGAGCATTCAACTCATATTGACCAGTCCTTTCATGCCAATGGAAGTTCAACTGGACTGTAGGACCCTTCATGCAACCTAGTTGCGTGACTAAAATAAGTCCAACATTTCCCATATATTACGAATTACGTAAACTCCACAGATCCTAGGTGTAGACATTCCGTTTTCAAAGAGAGTGAAAAACCTCGGGTGTATCTGGCAAGAAAATCTGGCCAGCGAAGCCCAGGTAGGGGCCAAAGTAAAAACAGTGTATGTGTATGCTTAGGAATGTACTCCCTTTTTTAACACCTCAAGATCATCCAGTGGTTGTAGGAGCTCTGGTAAACTCCCACCTCGACTACTGCAATAGTCTCATGACAGGGATCCCTGTGAAACAAATGTCGAGACTCCAGAGGGCCCAGAATGCGTCAGTCAGGTTAACTGCCCATCTAGGAAAAAGAGACCATGTTTCCACATCTCGGAAAGCACTCCACTGGCTTATGGTGGAGGACCGTATCAAATTCAAGGTGGCATGTCTTGTGTACAAGTGTTTTCACAAACTCGCACCTAGATATCTGAATACTAGAATCCACCAGTATCATCCAACTAGAGACCTCCGATGAGGAGACAAACTCTTGATATACGTCCCCCGGACAAAACGCACCTCAAAGCGTGACAGGAGGTTCTCTGTTTGGACCAAAGTTGTGGAATCAGCTACCTATTGGTATACGATCATGCACCACATTGGTAAGGTTCAGAAAAGAACTGAAAACCTTCCTATTTAAATAAATCTA
The DNA here is from genome assembly GCF_040938575.1 of Ambystoma mexicanum. NCBI lineage: Eukaryota > Metazoa > Chordata > Amphibia > Caudata > Ambystomatidae > Ambystoma > Ambystoma mexicanum. Next base: position 573,222,454 of record NC_090936.1, read on the forward strand.
AGTATTCAGGGCATCCATAGGCCATCACAGCTAAAACTCGACCTCTAGTTAACATCTGCGCCCGAATGCAGTTTTCCTGTCTGCTGCGCGTAAGAAATAAACAAATAGACAAATAGACAAATAAACACATAAGAATAGGAAGTTTGACTTTTTAACAGTAAAAAGCTTTCGTATATTCTGACTACGGTTTTGCGAGGTTGTGTGTGAAGAGGAAACTACCATCTGCTATATGCTCAGTGGACGGGGAAAGGGTTAAATGGCCACTGAATCTAAAATTCCTTTGTACCTTCTTGGACAGTTGCAATATACACTGCATAGGAGTACGAGAACTTGCTACAAACCGTTCACATTGAATACAAGCAGCGTTTGGAGTTGAGGCTCATTTGAAAAGACGGTACACCTACATGTCATGACGGACAAGTTAAATGATCCTTGTTATGAATTTCTTTTAATTTTTAATGAAGAAAGTTTTAAAAACAAACTTATCATGGAGTGATTCATGAGGCTTATTGGCTTTGACACACAATTGCAGACAACTGGACTAGATTGACAGGTTCCACATCCCTAAATGTCCTTAGGCCTGTCCATAGGACTGGGTGTCGAGCACTGAGCTGAACAAACCAGTGCATTTGGGTTTCATCAATTATACAGTCTGAGATGCTACCAGCCCATTTTAGTAGAGCTGTCATACCTTTGAGATAACAACAGGAATGCCCAGCAAGGCTTTTGCATATTGAGTGTCACTGTACAACAAGTTTTTTTGCAGAATTGTTGTTTTCTAATGCACATACACAGAGAGGCGCACGCATATTGATTGCCACAAACACACGCACACATCTATGCAGCCCACACATACACACAAACAGCTGGGATTGTCAGTCCAGTCAATAATGAATGATCAGCCAATGGAATTATCAAGTAGTCATTGTTCTGCACCCAGAGTGAGGATTGGGTGGAGGAAAAGCAAGTTCCTACTATCGCACAGGTCCGAAAAGAAAGAAAGGGTGGCAGAGTTGTAGGCATACGGGATAGATGAGTCTGACTAGCTGATTGTATGCTCAACAGAAGGAGAAGGAAAGTGCGCAATAGGAGGAATCTGGGATGACAATAGGGAGATCAGGGGTGATGACAAATGGGCAAGTGTCTAAAAGTGGCACCTATTAGATATACAGCTCTCCTATTCCTACCTTTAAACCCCCCCGCCCATACCATGAACCATCGTCCTGAAATGGCAACTTTACTTCATATATGGTCTCCTACCACGGAAGTCCCATTGTGGAACATGTGGCTCATTCCCTGTGCAATGGCCAGATCCAGCCCATTCTTACGGCTATGCACACTACATCTTTACAGTGCTCTACACCATCTCAGTCTCTCTGGTTTTAACCTGAGGGTGGGTGCAAGTGTGCGTGGGTGTGCGCCCCAATGCGAATGTGTGTGTTGGGAAGGGAAATAGTTTGTCGCAGAGGGAGGTTATGGACCAAGAAGTATCTTTTGAAATGCTTTTGCGCTTGATCAATCCACACACTCTCTTTAGGTTAGACTTCTTTACTTAAAATATTAAGAGACTGACTGGCAATTTGTTCCCATTTTGTAATAATGTGCATAACCTTTATTATCCCCCAGACCTTCCCGCCATGTTTGGAATATGATGCCCTGTGGAAGGCTCGGTGACAAGAATCAATTTCACCCCTACAGCCGAAAGCCGGGTAGGCCAAAATAATTGTATGTATGATATATGTTTATGTACAACATTGCACGTAGGTGTCAATTTACCTTGTATGCATCATAGTACAGAGAAGTGGTACATAGGTAACTATAAAGGCTTAGTACCAGCTGGAAATAAATACCAGCGGCATTGTAGTCAGTGAATGCCTTTTTGCACATTGTCATTTGTGTTTTGTAGCTGTGATTGTGTTTGGTTGTATGTGTGTGAGTATGAATGGTGATTGGGTCAATGAGTTTGTGTAGCCAACAGTGTTTGATGCTCTTAGTTTATGGATGCACTATGCACTTTGCCTTTTACTTTTTACCTCATGATATTAATTAAAAATGTCTAGGAATAATGTTGTGGAACTTTATTTGCTTCTTTTGGAGTGTTCATCAATTCTGCTGCATGGGTCTTTTTAAAAAAATGTTTTACTAGATATGATACCCACTGACCCCATGCTGAAGACTCAAGTTGGCTGGCCTCATGCTTGTGCTCCGGGAAGGGAAATAGGAATCAGGAAATATGAGGTGCTGCGTCTCCTCTCAGTAACAATACTTGTCATAGCTTTAGCGTCACAGCAGAAGGTAGGACTCGGGCAAGACATGGACGAAAGACCACTTCATAGGTGGAAACATACATAACTATTTAACTTTCCACCCTTCTTGCTATCATCAGCACTGCAGGGAGGATAGAGATGCTCCCCTGGACTCACTCGTGATGGTGTTGGCAGGATGAGCCTATTCGCCCCGACTTAGTTTCATGTTTAATGCTGTGGGTCCCCTGACATGGAACCATGCAATGTTATTGGCAGTCCATTCTGTCCTGAACTGCTATTGAAGCACCACATACCTGTTCCAGGAGAAGAAACTGCAGGCAGTGCCGTTGGGTTGCTGGAAGGGGGTAACTGGAAAGAGTCTCAAAGCATGCTTCACAGAGTCACTTTATTGCAGTTGCATGCACTGTGCATTCACATGAACACTTTCATTCGGATGCACACTCTGGGCAATGTCCTGGATTCAACCATAAATCAAATACTCAATGCAACAGACCAGTCATAAGCACTTCAAGTTTCATCATTTTACTAAGTAACAGCAGAGTCTATGTGAGCTATGTAAGCATTAGATCTGAACAGACTGCAAGCTATCTGTTGCCAGACCTAATTGGAATGTGACTTCTGTATGAATGCTGAATGCCCGTTGTCAGTGCTCAGGACAATCAATCTCTTGGACTGTCCTGTGCACAGCTCAAAGCAGACATTGGCAAGGAGAACAAGGCGTATAGCTCCAGTTTATTCAGGAATCTTTGTATTTCTTCAAGGACTCCAACTTCTTTAACAACGTCTGTGAGATACACTTTAAAGACTTTCTATGCAAGTGCATGACTGACAACTGACCCTTTGTGAGTCTAAAAAAACGGGGCAACTTTACCTGAAGTATTGTTTGTAATGCTAGGTCTGACACCCATATACCGTTCTTTTGCCTCAGTGAATTAGTTTGTTGTAATTTACTTTGGCAACATTCCTTGGTGAGGAAAGTCATTTTGTATATTTTTTTTAGAGTTAGGGGTTTACTAAGTATGGAAAGGGTGGGCGGAGGGTGGTAGTAGCAGGGAAGGAGGGTACGGAGGGACCACCCCATTTGCAAAAATCAAATAAATCAAAGTTCATTTTGTCAAAGTAAATTGCAACGAGATAATTTACTTCGGCAAAACAACATAGAACCCTGACATCCTTAAATCTACAACTTGGGCCATTCCCTAAGCAGTGATATTTTGAACACTAGGCGAATGGTCTAAAAGTGTATGAGGCAGTGTTGTTTATGTTCAGAGTGATTATCAAGATGCCTGCAGTTACCAACCACTAGGTTATTCTATAAGAGGAGTCCTGGACCAAATAATAGTAAGTATACTCCCCAAGGACGTCATTTCACCAACATGCCAGGGGTAGCAGAAGTGACATTGCATGACCCTTGACCTCTGATGACATCACAGGAAGTGATGTAATTTGACCCCACACCGAAGTGATATCACTGGAAGCCTTGGAACACAACCATTCACCCCTTGACAAAACAGGAAGTGGCCTCACATAGCCATTGGTCCTAAGCACGCTATGAAAAATATGGTTACAATATCACTATGATTTGATATATATTTCATACAAGAATGGATCGCCATATGTATCGTTAAGATCAGTGTGTATAGGCTCATATTACCAAATTACTGTGAATGCAAGCAGATGTGCATGGCCAAATGATAATGATGTGCTATTATATAGCACTTACGCTGAAGCACTTTATGTAGAACAAATATACATACAATATCAGCCAACCTGTGTTGGTACTCATGTATCGCGACCTCAGAAGGATGAAAGGCTGAGTTGAGGTGTTTAAGAACAGACTAAATCAGTGACTCACCCCCTGAAGTGTTCCTGAAATAACCCTTTAATGAGTCTAGCAATTATTGTATAGAATTGTAGAAAGACACATTTTTTGCTATTCCCATTCTTTCTTATTTAGGGTCACTGCTGAAAGTTATGTTATGTTATGTTATTTTGCATTTATATAGCGCCTTATATACCATTGGTATGGTCTGAAGGCGCTGGTAGGTTGAACGCCCTTGGGAAGCGAAGTTCAGATCAGTAGAGGGAGTAGAGAGAGTCAAAGGTGCGTGTGGGCACCAGGTATGTGTGCAGCTTGTGCGGTATTCATGCAATAGCTGCTTCTTAGCGGTAGGTGTGGTGGTTGAGGGATCAGGAGTATGTGTTCGTTCTGGCAGGATTTATCCAGACCGGATGTGGCTGTGTTAGGCCTGAGGAGAACGCCTGGCTGGGGGTGTGTAACCAGCAGTGTTTGCATAGAGTGATGTGGAGTATGTGGCGGATGTTGGTATGAGAACAGTTATACCGAATGGTGTCATAGTATCTCTGTGTTCTAGTTGAGTGGTGGTGTAAGGAGAGAGTAAGCATATGATGGGTTATATGGTCATTCAAACGTTTTCTGCATTCCAAACCATACTATGTACTTCACGCAATTCAGTGCGCTCCAGTCTGTTCCTTGCACTCCTATCCACTCCATGCACCCAGTCTGTTCCCACATTCAGGCGTTTGTCCATACTTTAACCCCTCGCATGCACTACACCTTCATCTGCTCTACGCATTCACCCACCCTACGCAATCATCTGTTCACCCGCTCCCTGAACTCATCAGCTCCCCGCGCGCATCCACTCCCCACCCTCATCCACTGCCCACCCTCATCCGCTCTCCACCCTCATCCGCTCCCCGCACTCACCCGCTCCCCGCACTCACCCGCACTCATCAGCTCTTTGCATCTGCTCCCCGTGCTCTTTCACTCTCTGCGCTCGTCCGCTCTCCGCGCCCATCTGCTCTATGCATCTATGCATCTGCTTCCAGTGCTAATCCTTTCCCCGTGCTCATCTGGTCTAAGTGTTCATCCGCTCCCCGAGCTCATACCCGCCCCGCGCTCATCCCTGTCCCGCGCTCTTCTGCTCCCTGTTTTTCTGTCTAGATTTGATGCAGGCTAAGCTCGAGAATTCATCTAAGTGTGGCATATGTTAACAATCACATTTCGGTCTAGATTTGACGCAGATTAAACTTGAGAATTCCATCTAAGTGTGGCATATGCTAACAATCACATTTCTGTCTAGATTTGACGCAGATTAAACTTGAGAATTCCATCTAAGTGTGGCATATGCTAACAATCACATTTATGTCTAGATTTGACGCAGATTAAACTTGAGAATTCCATCTAAGTGTGGCATATGCTAACAATCACATTTATGTCTAGATTTGACGCGGGCTAAGCTTGAGAATTCCATCTAAGTGTGGCATATGCTAACAATCACATTTCTGTCTAGATTTGACGCAGATTAAACTTGAGAATTCCATCTAAGTGTGGCATATGCTAACAAACACATTTCTGTCTAGATTTGACGCAGATTAAACTTGAGAATTCCATCTAAGTGTGGCATACGCTAACAATCACATTTCTGTCTAAATTTGGCACGGGCTAAGCTTGAGAATTCCATCTAAGTGTGGCATATGCTAACAGTCACATTTCTGTCTAGATTTGGGGCGGGCTAAACTTGAGAGTTCCATCTAAGTGTGGCATATGCTAACAATCACATTTCTGTCTAAATTTGGCGGGGGCTAAGCTTGAGAGTTCCATCTAATTGTGGCATATGCTAACAATCACATTTCTGTCTAAATTTGGCACGGCTAATCTTGAGAATTCCATCTAAGTGTGGTATATGCTAACAATCACATTCCTGTCTAAATTTGGTGCGGGCTAAGCTTGAGAATTCCATCTAAGTGTGGCATATGCTAACAGTCACATTTCTGTCTAGATTTGGCGCGGGCTAAACTTGAGAGTTCCATCTAAGTGTGGCATATGCTAACAATCACATTTCTGTCTAAATTTGGCACGGGCTAAGCTTGAGAGTTCCATCTAAGTGTGGCATATGCAAACAATCACATTTCTGTCTAAATTTGGCGCGGGCTAAGCGTGCAAATTCATCTAAGTGTCGCATATGCTAACAATCACATTTCTGTCTAGATTTGGCGCGGGCTAATCTTGAGAATTCCATCTAAGTGTGGCATGTGCTAACAAGCACATTTCTGTCTAGATTTGGTGCGGGCTAATCTTGAGAATTCCATCTAAGTGTGGCATATGCTAACAACCACATTTCTGTCTAGATTTGGCGCGGGCTAAGCTTGTGGTTGTCTCCGGGTATGGTACTAGTTAACATTATACTGCAGGCAATGTTTGCTGTCCAGCTATGAATAGTGTTAGACTTGTGGGACCCCTGTTCTTTAAAAAATATATATATATTTTTAAGAGGCCTGAAAAAGAATGCCAGCCACTCCAGAAGCAAAGAGCCACATGGCCAGGCCAGAGCCCAGGACCTTGCATTTTTTATTTTTTATTTTAAAAACACATTTTTTAGGGATAGCAAGGGCGACCTCAGGGGTCGCAGTTGCGACCCCTAAATGACATCCCTGATACTCCCTATACCAGGGGTCCACCAATTCATAGAAGTCAGGTTAGGTTTGTCAAAGCCTTTGCTGAATTAGCTTGTGCCCTCACCCACGCACTAATCATGTCAAGTTCCTGATTGAAAGTCGTGTTGACATCCAACATTGATGTTGAATTCAGATCCTATAAACTTATGACATCTAGTGAAAACTTCCTAAGATTAACAGGGAATCAAGGTAAAATAACGAATTCCCTTGTATCTTAACCTTTTTTGAATATCACTACATACAAACATCTAGGACAGAATTGGTACTTTATCTGGATGAAGTTAGCTGTGGACCAACATAGATGCTCTGCCACATTTCCACAGTCCAGCCATTTGCTCATGTTCACCCACTACATACAACTATTAAAAAGAAACGAGGATATTATGGAGGACAGGATGCATGTGGGGGTGGGGGTAGATACCAGAAAAGAGCGGAGGTCCCTTTATCCTGTTACTGATGTGAGTATAAGCACCATAAAATATGTTCTGAGAGAAGGTAAGACATAGGAAACAGTTTTTTTCTGCAAAAAAGCAGTGAAGTCCACATTAGGGGGATGTGGAAAGAGAAAATGCTAGAGCGCATAACTTTAAGGACCCATCTAATATATTATATAAAAGCTTTTTTGTTTTGCATTTCAATTTGGCTAACGCCCCAGTTTTTTTCTGTTTTATGGGGTGGTTCACAAATCAGGAAAAGATCTACAAGCGACCCAGAACTCTTGGAGAAGCTTCGGCGAGCGAGCAAGGAGTAATATGCAATGGGAGATAAAACCCAGTGGCATTCGGATGACTGCGGGTGTCTATGCCAGACTGGCCTGGGGAGCACAAAGGATGATCATTTCACTTAATTCTCTCTTCTTCTCCCCATCCCTTCTTTTCTCTCTCAAGACAAGCTGGGCATTTAGCTAGGCTAAGGATTCGTTGTCTATTTGTCTTTAGTCCAGTCAGTTATGTATGTATGCATGCAAGCATGTATAGGATGTATACAGTGTGAGCCTAACTGCGAAGCAATGGAGTGCTGTACATAGAGGACATACCCAGCTTGTTGCAAGTAGGGCAAAAGGAAGCAGAGGTAGTTGTAATGAGTAGATGGAGCAGGGAAGGGGAGGGTCAATAATCATTGGCTCCTCCTATATACCAGATTTCTTCCAAAGGCTCATTCCAGGGCTTTGCCCATGAACGTCAGCCTCTCTCTCGCTCTCTCACTCTCTCACTCTCGGATCTCCAAAACGAGCAGACCTTCTCTCTCAATTGTTGGATAAGAGAATATAGTGTGGAAAAGTGCAGAGTGTATGCAGCGGGAAGTGAAGGTACAGGACGCTGGAGACCGGTGGCATGCCGCAAGAAGGATGCCGGCGAGACCGAGGGAAGCAGACGTGTGAGTCCTGCGTTGCAGAGGAAGCACTGGGGATGTGCACGAGCCACAGAAGGCCGCTGGGAGAAGACACAAGGGACCACATGGAGAGAAGGAAACCTGTGGCGGCGGAGGACCTCGCAAGTAGCCTTAAGTCCAACCACTGAGTGAAATCAGATGGGGGGAACACCAAGGTGACCGGCGGTCATAGAAATAAAGCTGTGGACATTAATATAATTGGAAAACACGCATTGCTGTGCAAGCTAAAACAAAGATAAGGCACTCTGATTACCAAAAGAAATTAAAGCAATGCATTTAGAATACCAAAAGATATGAAAGTAATTTAAAGCAGATCTAAAGTGTAACAAGTGCAGGGTGGCTAACCAAGCCACAATACTGTGTGAGGAGAGTGTGACACATGTGACTCAGGCACACCTCATCGCTGTAGAGAAGCAATGGACTGGTGTTAATGGAAAATCAGTCAAGCGGGGGTACCGGTTGCATGACCTGTAATGAGTGGACCGCGTGGTCCGACACACGCGGCTAGACCGGGTGCCCCCTGAATGGAAAAGCCACTGAAAACACCTATAAAGAAGCTTATGTTGTGCAAAGACCATGTGATTTTGAAGTCAGTGTTGTTTTGAAAACTGGAAGATTTGAACTCTTGGGCAAGAAACCCCCTGTGTTGTTTTGTTTGAAAGCTGTAAGATTTGAACTCTTGGGGAAGGGAACTGCTGAGCTTGATGAACTACTTTGAACTTGGGGAAGGGGAGTGGATCACAGGCCAAAGAGCTAAAAAAAAGCTCTGAACTTTTTTTTAACGCTATTCATATTGGTGCTGGCATCTCTACGCATTGTATGCAGTTAGTCGAGATGGCAAGTATAGGTTTTGGACTCGGACAGAAGTTTTACATTGGACTTCCTGGAGCAGACTATCCTTAGTTTTATTTTAGGTAGGGAAATCCTACCTTAGCATAGGGCAAGTTAGGCGTTATTCCACCCTGCCTTTTTGAGTTAATAAAACTTTGTTGAAAGAACTTAAACCTGTTGTCTGTGTCTGACTCATGATGCCTTCACAACACCCAGATAGTAGTTACACTCATTCTGCACTGACAAATTCAATACAAATACATAGCTTTCACAGGATCAGAAAGTGCCTTGCATTGTGACAAATTGACATACTATACATGTTATAAAATGTAAACATAATCATGAATATTTTACCAGCCTGGTATCACTACATCAAGATGTATTTCTTAAACTGTATTTGGAGCAAGGAGGTGTGAAGTCATGTGGGGTTATTCATCTGTTGATGGTTTGGTTCTGCATGTTTATATAGAAGAAAAGCCTCCTCTGTTAGCCTCCTGATCAGCGTTACTGTTTGGCTTACAGCTGAAATGAGGCAAGGGACTGTGATGGGTGGGGGTGATGGAGTTTCTGGCTAAACATTCTGTGAGAGGCACAGAAGGGGGTCGATCTATAAACTTTGAAGTGTTCATTGAGACTGAGATGGGATGAATACCTAAGGGTCAAGAGGGAAGCATTTACAACTAAAAATAAATGGAAAATATACTGAAAGTGCTAAGAGGAAGAATTAAGAAAGTGTAAGGGTCCCCTTTCAAGAAGCACCTCATGTCCAGGTTCCGTATTCTAGTGGAAAACCCTGCCAGAGACAATACCCAGGTCATCTCTTGGATCACTCATATTCCCAGGGATACAACACACATCACACTTCTTGACACACTCGTAGTAACAGGGATATAGTGCCAGACTATTTCTTTCCAAGTTAGAAATGCCCACACTCTGCCCTTTCTACACGTCTGAGCTAAGCACAGCACAAGCTTGCCAGCAAGTGCATCTTATTTCCCCTGGCTTTAGGAGGAACCTTCCCAGCAGAAATTGTGATGCCTTCCTCCCTGGCAGGTCACTGCCATCACTGTTACCAGCAACAATTTCTCCCCCTTCCCACAATCGTTGCTTGGCTGAAGCAATTGTCACCCAAGCTAAGACTCACCCTCCTGGGGTTTACCCTCAGCAAGCTTGGGTTGTTGGCTGATGATCTCTGGCTCCTACCAGGATATGAGGTAAAGCCTTCAACAGGCTATCAGCAGTGTGCACCCCATGCTAGCTTAGACGGGTTTCTATATAAAACCCTCAGCCGGGTGGGCTTTCTACATCTCTTTGGGTAGACTTTCTCCACTTTAGGAATACCCTTACACAAATGTGTCCAATCCTGCTCTCTCTTGCCTTCTTTTATATGCTTACACCCTCCCTAAATATCCATTAATGTTGGGGATTAGCTGTGTAATTTCCCTATTGCCCGTGTGTCACAGGATTGACTAGTATTCCTTTTAATTGATTTATGTGTTATTTAAAATGCGCCTGTACACAAGTGTTTCAAGGCGCAGTCTTTCATTTCCTTTTTCCCATGTGTTCCCTGCTCCTGCATAAGTGTTCCCAGGTGGTATGTTTTTCTCTCTTCCTTGATTGACAGAGGGGTTAAATCCATGAGTTCAGGCAGAAGATGTGCGTGGTTCTGCACAGCTTCTAGTCTGGAACAGAGTTTAGTGGCCCCCTATTACACATTTTCAGCAAGCCCAACCCTTTTCCTACGAGAACATTTGGAAATACCACACAAAAGAGGCCCAGGGTGAAGAGGCCTACCAGGAAATCTCGAGAGTTCCCTATAGGCCAGTCCACCCCAGGTGCCCAGTGAGAACAGGATCACGTGTTGCCCACTTGTCTGTATGTGTGAAACTAATAGAAAACGTTTCCTCCTAACAAGCTCTGCAGCTTGTGAACGGCTGGGAGAGCTATTCATTCCCCTTTCTTTACTTTGACTGTCCTGCAGAGGCCATGGAAGAGTTCCGTATTGCATATAAATCAAATTTTAAACTGTCATTTGTGCAAGCCTGGGCGCCTGTGAGCTTGGGGAATTCTGTCTATGGGTGGATCCTATACCCCCTCTTTGTCTTCAGTAGCCTTGGCAGTCCTGCATAAGGGGAGTGGGACTCTGGGCGATTCCCCCATCTACAACTAAAAAGTAGCTCTTTGCGCTGCTTGTGGGTATCCCAGGCCCCAGAGTATCTCTGGCCTTCCCACCAGGCCTGTCCAATGTTACTTTGCCACATACACAAAGGAATGGTTGACTTAATATTAGTAAAGGGATAATATATGAAAAAAGCTTCTAATTTCTGTCCTGAGAAAGTCATTCATATATTTTAAATTTTTGGCAGCTTGTTAGAGACTTCCCAGGTAGCTACGTAGCCCAGTATTCCCCATGAGGACCACCCTCTACAGCCCGTGCCCCCTCCCCTTTCAGCACTGTTACATGTTCCGAACAATAACAAAGTCTGCTTGCTGCTACCCCAAATGATATGCCAGTAATGACTGCTAAACTATAAGAATTGGTTGTCCCTGTAACCATCTGCGGTATGCTTGTATCACATCCAGATTTACAGCACTATCTTGCTTCCAGAAGCTAGGTGTGCGCTCTATACTTTTCCAAAGTAAAATGCATAATACACAAACCAGACAGAACTTCAGGGCGTGAAGTGACCCTGTTTTGGACATGACCCTTTATAGAACGCCTACTAAATGTAATGCACACTTTTCTGTTATTGGGCGGGGGAGTGATCTGTTAAACTGCGCCCCTGTATGTTCTGGTTTTTTTTGGAGGGTACACAGCTCTTCTGTTGGTGAGAGGATTGGCAGGAGAAATATCCATAGCCATTCTTTTATTTTCATCAGGACAGCAGGTAAGCCCTGTCCTAACAGCTGGACAAATCAAAGGCTCCTATAGTGCCCACCATTAAAGAATGAAATATTGACACAGCCTTGCTCTTGCTGAAAGTAAAACGTTTGATCTGCAGCTTCTATACAGATTTCAGCAGCAGGCGCAATAGCCCACTTATTTGGGTTTGGGTTTTGTGACAGTGGACCTAGCTGAGAAGAACGATACAGAGTATAAGGTTTATAAAGTTCACGACTCAACCATACTTAGGGCTCAATGCAGAGGAGAGGGTAGGAGGAGGTAGTTGGGGTTGCCAATTTTATACATAATAAATATGAGGCCTTGAATAAATAAAAGGAAAAATACTTTCCCAGTAACAGCAAAAGAAATAAGATGTACCAACCGTGGCACTTATCAGGGATTTCTGCCTCTTATTTGCTGTCACGTTAAAAAGGGACACCTGTCAAATTGCACAGCGTGCCCAAATGTTCGAAATTGAATGTTGAATTCAATCGTTTTCATAGCCAGAATTCTTAATTACAATGTATAGTGACATATTTTCTTTCAACCTTTGTACAACCCACAAAAATGTTATTTCCATCAAATAATTTTGGACTCATCTATGCTAACGTAAAGAAACTTATATGTACAGTTCTACGTGTCAAGGCAACTATTTTGATATGACGAAATTGGATAATAATTTATAATTATACAATTATTTTAAGCCATTTCCAAAATGATGACATATTCTGTTTCAAGATTCTGATCGAACTGAATTGTATCTACAACATAGCTAAAGAGATGCAAGGCTTAATTTTGTTTTTGCACATTTAAAGTGCGATTTCTGTTCATGTAAGACATTTGAATTTCTTTGGTGTGTAATTGCAGCTGTTCTTCACAAGAGGGAAGAGATGACATGTCGCCTAATATTCCCTCTCTATGCTATCCTATCGCAATTCATTTTTTTATTTAGCTGTGCATACTCTCAATAACCTTTCATCTTGACTAATACAAGGCAGATGGCTTGTGACATGCATCTGAATGCCATTGACCTCCTCTGCTGGCATCTCTTCATCGAATGCCTTTTTTATACGTTGGTGAATGATGAAGTTGTTGCAGATTCTCTTTGAAAATGAAACCTTGTGTTCACTAATAGGTGCCTGAAGTAGAGGGATTCTATTCAGGCATTCTACTGGAGATATTCAGGTGGATAGTGAGTTAGCCAGCTTTTCAGATGAAGGAGCTATGTTCCTGGAATTGGGGCCTGTGACTTGAAGGCCACACACAGATCTCTAGGGTAGGCACATTAGCCTGCTGAGCTATCCTACAGCATTGAAACCTGTGACCTAAAGGTCACACACAGATCTCTGCAGCAGGCAAGTTAAAACCCAATGCTTCTTGGCTATCGTACTGGTGATTGGAACCTGTAAACCTCAGGGTACAAACAGAGCTCTGCACCCGGCACATTAACAGACTATCTACCAAGGAGGATTAGGAGATCAGAGGTGAGGTACATCTAGTTGGAATATGACTTCAGGGAGAGGGTTTTAGATGTCTTGTGGCTGGCATTATTCAGGGGGAGTTGTTTGAGGATAGGCAAATCACCTGAAAAGGACTGCAATCTAGCATGCACTAATTGGTCGCTAGGGGCCGAAATCACCTTTTTTGTTGCTAGGTGAAAGGCATCTTCTGCAGTGGTTACTGGGAAGTTCTTCTCTGCATCTATCAGGTTTGCTGTTTCTGGCAACAAATTCGCAGAATGGAGGTTAAGGGTCTTTCCTGGCTGCCTTCCTTTGATTTCTTTGAGAACTTGGGGGCGAGGGGTGATCATCAAATGCATTAGCCCCTAACAGAAATCTTGGCACGTTCTGTGAACCTATCATCAATTCTACCAAAAACGTTAACAGTGCCTGTAATGTCTGCAACTGGTTCCAGAGAGTCCAGCATGACAGTAGCGGGCAATTCAGCAGAGCTCCCTTTCACTGAAAAACAATATTTTACAGCATCTATGCCTTCTGCTCTAACCCATCTGACATTGTTACTCTTATTCATGTTCACAATTGTGCGTGTGACACCACTTTTACCCGTTTTCTACAGATACAACTTAAATGCAGGGACAGTGTTGCAAACACTGCAAAGATCAACAACACTATACCTGTTTAAAGTGGCGTTTGACTTGCAACAGAACAACTAAGCTATACCAGCATTGTTAATAAGCTTTAATATAACAACGCAACCAAACTGCACCAACATCACATTAAGAAATGTTTTGCTCAATCTCAGGGAGATTTTAAACATAAAAGAGCACATTTCACGTTTGGCAGAGCAAATAACGCATTTTTCATTCACTTAACTGCAGCACTGGGCCTCTATTTGAATGCCTTATTTTGTACTATTTCTGATATTAACAGGATCACAGTCACAGTAGCCATAAAGACTATACCATCTGAGGCCTTTGAACAGGAAACCTTAGATGAAATGCAACCACGTGCGTGCACTCCCATTTACGAGGGGAACAAAGATGGAAATAACCCTCTGCATTCATGAATCATAACTCCTATTCATGAATGTCATGCAATTTACACTTCATAATAAGCCTAACATTAATTCAACCAACATTATAAGACTGGGTCTTGATTATAAATTATATAACGTCTCAACTCTCCTGAAAGAAATAGTTTGTATATACACAGGTCGCTACTTACTTGTACCCATCCAATGCCATTTTGAGGGCTTACGGGCCTGAGAAAATCACAAAGCGCAAAACTATGGACCAGTGGGGAAGGTGGATGACCTCTTACAATGTGTATATGTCTTCATAAATACTGATAAACAATTTCTTCAAATATCGAAAACAAATTCCACTTCAATTTCAACAAAATATTTATTTTAAAGGCAGGATTTACAAACATCAGTTTACAAGAATTTTTATCACAAGTTCGATTAAATACAACATTGCAGCTCACTTCTACAATCTCCCACCATTCGTTCACTCTCATTCTTCATCATACTCCCACTTCATGCTCACTATCTCTCTGACCATTTTTGTTGGTCACGCGTGTACACTATTTTGCTAAATCTGTTTCCCTTGGTAACTCTAGTCTCAAAGGTTTATCTCTACACGTATTTCAGTTGTCACCAGACTGTTTCAGTCAAGACCCATAGTTAATCAACCTTCTTCAGGACAGAAGAAACAGGAACCTCTTTATATCCTGTTTCATATGGTAGGGTGAGCCACACCACCTCCACTATCCAATCTGTGGGGGCGATTCAGATATTTAGGATGTATCCAACTTCACCTACATGTCTTTCCCGCCGTAATTTGGTTAAGCATCAGATGGTAGAAATATTAGTAATCCACTAGATGTATCAGGTGGTTTATAGTGATAATGTAGAAAGACAAAATGTAGAAAGTCAAAATGTCGAAAAATAAATGTAGAAAAAAAAGGTTGAATTTTATTTTATGACGTTTTTTATTCGAAATGGGGGGGTTCCCTCCTAACCGCCCTTTTTTTTAATTTTATTTTTTTGTTTTACCTATTTTTTTTTATTCCAGGACCCCAAAAGAAATATATAATTAAAAAAAAGGGAATTCGACATTTTTTTTTCTACATTTATTTTTCGACATTATTGTAATTCGACATTTTATTTTCGACATTTTGACTGACCACCGTATCAGGCCTTTCCTGTCTGGTCACATTTGTCTCCAGCGGGGATCCTTCTTCACCATTCAATCGCTCTTTGGGCTAAGTGGATTTGAAATCTTGGCCGAGTGTCCTTCTCACAGGACACAGAGTTCCTTCATTCTTTGTCAATTGGAATCATGGGACTCAGTGCTCAGTACCTCGTACCCTCTATGCGCTTCGCTTTCGCTTCCGACGTTGGTTTAGAAGTCGCTGGCAAATTATACCTCAAGCAAATTAAATGAAGGCCCTTAGTCCTATTTCAGTACATTATGGGCATAAAATAGTTCTACGTGATAGCGTTCTCTATTTCCTAACACATTCTGTATAACCGCATTGTGCCTGCGGCTTGGCCCTTCTCCCCTGTATTTTAGATGCAAGACATGTTAATCAGCCCCCACAAAGTGACCACTAACTTCAGTGCAATGCGGGCATTCGCTAAGACATTTAAAGCTACACTGAACAATGACATGTGTAAGCCGACGGCAGTAGTGATAGTTGTTGGTTTTCACCTCATCTTTTTGTATCTAAGTGCAAATGTTAAATTGTGATGGTCTGGGGAAGGGGGAGTAGGATACTTCTCGCTACTTGTAAAGGGATCTCCTGTGATTTTTTTCCCCAGTGTCGTGCTTCGTCCTCATGTCACAGGTACAAATCCCAGAGCTCCTACTTGACAAATGTATTAGTGGATTGAAAGAGGTGGTCACTACTGGGACACGGAGGGTGGGCAAAAGGGTCCCCATTGGCCAGCACACCTCTGCACTCGATTATCTCACCCTGGACCAGTGCTTTAAGTGGTATCCAAAATTAGGGGGCTGGGGAGGTGGCTTGACACTGAATTATCAGGTAACACTTCCCTGCCCTGAATGCTGCCTGTTAGGCCACGCCCCTTTTTGGCCACCGCCCCGGCTCGATTTTGCAAAAGGGCCATGGCCTAACAAGCGGCATTCAGGTCAGGTAAGTGTTGCTGTTTAATTGTGGCTCCAAGCCCCTGCTAGGCATCCCTTTGCACTGATCATCACCCTCGCACTTGGGTGCAGGGTGATGATCCTTGCATCTCCAGTTAAAGAGGTGCTTGGCGGGGTCGATACAAAAGAAGAAAAGGCTATGCTTTTTTACTAAAGCGTAAATCTCTCACTTCTACCTGTGAGCTTCAGGCTTGAGAAAAAATGCCTCAACTTACAGTGGGCTGGAGTTACCAGGGGATTTTAGGGATCCCCGACAGGCTCCGGTCTTGAACACAATTTTCGGAGACTGCCTGCGCTCTGCCCCTCCTAGCCTGGCCCACTTAAAGTCTCCTGCTCTGAACCACTCTGCAACACCGGTGGACATCTTGTCCAAACAGCCTTCCCGAGAGAAGTTGAGTTTCCCCATCATAAATGCACCTGCATCACCTGAAACTCGCAAAGTTTGGGACCGTTTTACAGACTTGTGTGTGTCCATTGGTTGTTGAAAAACAGTCCAGGACTCGCAAAATGTATTAGCTTGTCGTTTTTATGCAGGGCGAGTTTCGTTTACTGCAAACACACTTTCTTTGCAGTAAATGGCAAAGACAGGGCTCACTGTGCATGCTTGACAGCATTGCAGCAAACACGAAGTGTGCTTATGGCGACATGCACCATTTTACAAAAAGCACTGGTAAATATTTTGTCACCAGTCACTTTGGGGCAAATACATTTCTCTTACCTGCAGGTCTCGTGGGATTTTTAATAATTTGCATGGCCTGAGTACTATTATTGGCCTGCCTCTGTGAACATTTTGACCCTATCCTGCGTCCTCAAACTGCTTTTCCAATACAGGAATGTTGTCCAGTGTTACTGCCGACAGTCTGTGCGTTAAACAAATAATCTGTAGTTACCCACGGTGGACAGTCATAATATCGAAAAAAAAATGTCGACAGACAAAAATGTCGACAAAAAAATGTCAAAAAAAAAAATGTCGACTTTCGTTTTTTTTAATTCTATATTTATTTTAGGGGTTCGGGAGTAAAAAAAAAGGGAAAAATTAAAAAAAAAATATAAAAAGGGGGGTTAGGGGGGGGAACCCCCCCATTTAAAAAAAAAATGCATTGAAAAAAAAAGTCGACATTTTTTTTTCGACATTTTTTTTTCGACATTTTGACTGTCGACATTCTTGTTGTCGACATTATGACTATAAACCGTTACCCACCCTTTATTATGGGTCAGAATAGTCTCCTGTGCAACCTATATATGAAAAAGACAAGCAATGAGTGTTGTTCCAATATTCTATATGCTTCAGCTGCTTCAATTATTGTACTTTCCTCAAGTGACTGATTTACTACGCCGTGTCCATCTTTTGTTCATCTTTGCTGTGTCCATCTTTTGTTCATCTTTGCTGTGTCCATCTTTTGTTCATCTTTGCTGTGTCCATCTTTTGTTCATCTTTGCTGTGTCCATCTTTTGTTCATCTTTGCTGTGTCCATCTTTTGTTCATCTTTGCTGTGTCCATCTTTTGTTCATCTTTGCTGTGTCCATCTTTTGTTCATCTTTGCTGTGTCCATCTTTTGTTCATCTTTGGGCAACACAACCATGCAGCCTTTGCGGCAGGCAGTTGCCCCTACTAGGATGGGAGTCCTGAGTAAAGCACAGTTTTCTCCACCACCCGGGGGTTCATTTAGTGTGGCAGAAAGCCGTCGGAAATTGACAGAAAGGTGGAAAGCCATCAGAAAAGAATCAGCCATCCATCGGCTGATTATCAGAGGAGCCTAAGTGGCGTAATGTAAGTCAGTGCATACGCCTGGGGATGCATCCATCAAGAAACCGACGTAAACAACGGCAGAAAGTGCCACCAGCTCAGATCCGGCAGAACTGGGTACAAAAGATAGAATGCAACAGCTCACCCACCCCAGCACCATGGCTTCAGCAGTGTCACATCTGGGACTAGTGGTCTTTCACCTGAGTTCAAAGTGATGCACAGCAAGATGGCCAATGGAAGAGGACACATTTGAAGAAGAGGACACTTCTCAGGGTGACCTAGCACCAAAGGACCATACAGCACACCAGGTGGGGTGAGTGGGACTGAATACATGGGGTCATACATGGCCATATGTGCCTGGCAAGATAGTGGGAGGCAGGAAACTGCGTATATTTGCATTTGTATTTATTACGTTTATATAGCGCTTTACTCCAAAACGCTGCACATTTTAACAACAGGATACATATAACAATTAATAAAATAACAGTAGAAGCTATTTACAATTATGAATCAGACCAACAAAACAGTAAGTAGAGCAATTAGACTGAAGGGAAGATGGAGAGGGAGGGGTGGGGAGGAGACGGAGGAGGGAAACGGGAGGGGAAAACGGGTGAGGATGGGGTGGAGGGGGAAGTGGAGGGAGATGGTCATGGTGAAAGAAGGGGAGGGACGGGGAAGGGTAGCGAGATGGGGAGGGGTTTCATGGCGGGGAATGGAGAAGGAGAGATTTAAGGGACGGGCGGAATGAGGCAAAGGTAGGAATAGAGCGGATTGGGAGAGGTAAGGAGTTCCAGTGCAGGGGGGCTAGGAGTTGGAAGGAGCGGAAACAGGAGGAGGCACAAGGGGAAGGAGGAACAGTGAGAAGGAAGTGGTCAGCTGAGCGAAGGGAGCGAGAGGGATTGTAGAAAGAGAGAAGGGAGGAGAGATAAGGGGGAGCGAGTCCGTGGAGAGATTTAAATACTAAGCAGAGAAAATGAAATTTAAGTTGGGAGTGAAAGGGAAGCCAGCCAAGGGAGGAAAGGGAAGCAGAGATGGAGTCACGGGAGGTGAGGAGACAGAGGGTACGGATGGCAGAATGGTAGATAGATTTGAGGGGGGAGAGATGAGAAGTAGGTAGTCCAAAGTGTAAGGATGAGCAGTAGAAGAGGCGAGAGAAGATAAGGGAGGAGATTAAAAGTTTAGTAGCATGGAAAGTAATAGAGGGGCGGACTTTGCGAATATTAAAGAGGTGGTAACAACAGGCACGAGAGGTGAGAGAGATATGATGGGAAAAAGTGAGAGAGGAGTCAAAGTGAATGCCTAAGTTGCGAGCGTGGACGGAGATAGGAAGACTAGAAGGAGGAAAATGAATGAAAGGAGGAGGAGAGAGAGGGGGAAGGGAGTTGGAGGGGAAGAAAACTACTTCAGTTTTATCAGTGTTGAGGGAAAGAAAGCGAGAAGACATCCAGTTTTTAATGGCAGTAAGACAGGCAGAGAGTTTAAGGTGGAGGTCAGAAGAGAAGGAAAGAAAGAGCTGCGTATCGTCAGCATAGAAATGGTGAGAGATGTCAAATGAGGAGATAACAGGGGCAAGGAGGGAGGTGTAGAGTGAGAATAGGAAAGGGCCAAGCACCGAACCTTGGGGTACTCTGTATTCCAGAGGCTGGGTAGGAGAGGAGCGGCCTCCCCAGGAAACAGTAAAAGAGCAGGAGGAAAGGTAAGAGGATAGCCATTTAACGGAGTTAGGGATGTAAGTGAGGGCTGTTTCAGGAGAGTGTTTAGGATGGAAGCCAGATTGAGAGGGGGGGAGGAGAGAGAGATTAGTGACAAAGGTTGAGAGCTGCGAGTAGGCAAGGCGTTCGAGAAGTTTATAGAGGAATGGGAGAAGTGAGATAGGACGGATGTTAGAGGTGAGCAGGGGATCAGCAGAAGGTTTCTTCAGAATCGGAAAGATAGTGGCATGCTTGAAAGCAGAGGGGAAGGTAGCCTAGGAAAGGCAGGTGTTGAAGAAGGAAGTTAGGTAGGGAATAAGAAGAGGGTAGATTTTAGGGATAAGAAGGGAGGGGAAAGGGTCACTTGGAGCAGACGAGGGGTGGGCTTTGGAGAGCAGGATGGAAATGTCAGAAGGGGAGACAGGGGAGAAGTCAGTCATGCAGGTAGAGGGAGAGAAGGGAGAAGGGGAAGGGGGGAAGTAAGAGGAGCAATTGATTTTTTGCCGAAGGGCAAGAATCTTGGAGGAGAAGAAGTTTGCAAAGTCAGAGGGAGAAAGGGTGGAAGAGGTTGAGGGATCAGGCGTAGGAGGAGAGAGAAGACGAGAGAGAGTTTGGAAGATGCAAAGAGGGTGGGAGGCTTGGGTTTAAAGAAGGTTAGAGTAGTAGGAGTGTTTTGCTGAGGAGAGGCAAGAGTCATAAAGAGAGTGGTAAGAGAAGTATGAGGTTTGATTGGATAGCAAAGGAGATTTAAGCCAGAGTATCTCAAGACGTCAGAGGAGACATTGCATGGAGAGAAGTTGAGGAGAGAGCCACGGTTGAGAGGTTTTCCAGGTTGGACGGAAGAAGGAAAGGAGGTGAAGTAGATCAAGAGAAGAGGAGATAGAAGCGGAGAGAGTAGCAAGTGCGTCATTGGCCGATAGTGAAGAGAAATCTTGGAGAGAGGGGAGAGAAGAATAGCAACAGTCGAGAAAGAGAGAGGGATCAAAGTTACAAAGGTTGCATGAAAAGATGGAAGTGGAAGGCTTAAGAGAAGAAGGAAGAGGAAGGGGAGTAAGGGAGAAGGAGAGTAAAGCATGATTGGAGAGATAGATAGGAAGTGTGGAGACAGTAGAAGAGGGGTAGGAAGTGTTGAAGATAAGGTGAAGAGTGGAGCCAGAGGAGTGAGTAGGAGAGGAAGGAAGAGGGGAAAGGAGGTAGGAGTCGAGGATGGATGCAGCACTGATGAGGAAGCGGGAGGAGGCTCAGCAGCAGGGACAGTTCGGCAGGTGCAGAGTTAGGAGCAGGGAGGGCATGATCAGGTGCTGTGAGCGTGTACCAAGTAGGTGGGGGCCCAGCAGCGGACTGTGACATACTATATGTGACACACTATATGTGACATGTAGCACAGCATGGGGCCCAACTTATGTCACGCGCATCCATCATAGCCATCACTGTGCACCATAGAAAATGTTGACAGGCAACCGAGCACAATGGAGTGAAAACCACTGATGCATACCGTGTCCTATGCTAGTGAATCATAAACCTACATTGCCACATCACTGACATCTTCTGCCTTGCAGGAGTAGAAGGATGGGGTAAAATGGTTCACTCAGCCCTCGCACTTCTACAAACCAAAACACAACACAATCATAAAGATAAAACGGACAATCAAGAGATATTCCTTATTTGCCTTTATGGCAATGCGGGCCGAGGGAAGGCTATACTCTCGAGAGGGGTGTGATGGTGAACCAGTAGTGACCCCAAAAACACACTCCAAAATAAAGGGAATGTCCAATGAAGGTTCTATAAAAATATGAGCACTTTAATAAAACACGCCATCTGCACTTGGAATGAAAAGAGACTACTATACAAAAACCCACCCGAAAGGAAAGAACAGAGAAGGTGTAACAGACTGAGGAAAGTAGCTCTTTGAGCGTAGTTCCATGGGTGATAGGTAAGGTCATACCATAAAATGGATATTGGGTTGAAAACAGGAGTGATTATATCCTAACCAGTCTCTAGTGTCCAAGTGGACTGTGGGGGCATGTAGGACGTGGAGACCCTCGCAGCAAGCGGGCGTTGCAAGTGCTCTGTGCGGTCAAATGGCGGAAGTGGTTCAAGGATGCAGGTTGGGGTTGTCCCAAGAGTGATTTGAAGTTGGCCAGGCCGAGTCAGGCTTTAGCCACTGGGAGTGGTCAGCGAGTGAGGCTCCAGCGGTTCGGGTTGGCGGGTGAGCCGCGGTTGTAACCCCTGGCTAGAGTTGTCGAGTGACCCTCCGGTGATTCAGTTCGGGATCCAGCGTTGAGCTGGTGCTTCGGGCATAACGGGCAACATGCTTTGCTAGGACACGACACATTGTTGAGCTGGTGCGATGCAGTGCAATAGTTCGGGTGGTTGGAGGAATGCATACACAAGCACCTTCCCTATTCTTCAGGATGCTGGGAACATGGAGCAACTGGTTTAGTGTGGGAGAACACAGTGCTTCGGCTGTGTCTGGCCCTCCGGTTGTTGTGAGGCCTTCGTAAAGTACTCGAGGACACCAGTTCAGGGTCTGCTCTTCTGGCTAGAATATTTGTTGCAGAGTGATTGGTCCTGGTCCACAGCACTGGTCACTCCTGATGTGCCCTGGGAGTGGTTAGGGGACAGTTCTCACTCTGTCTTGGACTTCTCCTTCTGCACTTCAGGCTGAGGGCTTTGGACATTGCAACTGCCCCAAATGAAGCCCAGGTGAGAATGTTCAGAACATCTCTTTGGCCTTAAAGGATCCTTGAGGAACAGAGGGAATTCTGCTGAAGGTGTGGGAGACCCCTACTTTTAAAGGCGCAAGTCCTTGGGTGATTGGTCCAAAGCTAGCCTGCTTCAGGGGACCAATCCCTGCTCCTGGCTTGAGTGGACTTCGCCCTGTTGATGTCCCACTCAACGTGCACAATGCTTTTGGCATGGAGTTGCGACAAAGGGAGATCTGGTTAGCAGATTACCCCTTTGAACAAGGAATCACCCATATCACTTAATGTACTAATAAAAATCAGAAAAGCCAGGGCAATTCCTCACACACATGCACTCTCCCTCTCATACAACACCACCACAGGTCATGCAACTATTGCACACAGGTCTTCCTCCAGACCATGACTGTAGAGGAGGCATTTCATCCTAATGTCTTAAGCAACAGACATCCATGTTACACACAAGATGCCTTAGCTGTGAACCTTGAGCCACAGATAGACATTGGCACTTCAATACCACCAGTCCTGAGCATCCTACACTTCTGTGCGAGTGGATAATTCCAGACCACAGTGGGTGGCATGGCAGGAATAGCTCAACCCGCTTTCAGTGTTATCCTGACACAGGGACCATATGCCTTCATCTCCCAGGTGGAAGAATCCATCACCTTTGCACTATTTACACCACCCTCAACAAGATAAAGGGTGAATTCTATAATGTAGTGGCCATCCCAAACATTGCAGGTGTCATAGACAAATCTCTTGTGCATTTCATCCCTCCAAAGCATGTGAGCGCATGTTTTGCAACAGGAAAGGCTTCTGCAACATGAACCTGTAGCTTCTTTCTGATGCCCAGATACACTTCACGCACATATGTGGTAAGTTTCCTGTGTCCACCCAAGATGCCATGGTCTTGCAAAACAGCAGTCTGCTGCATTAGAGCTTGAGCAACAGGCGGACATGGTTGCTAAGTAACCCTTCCACCTCCCAAGGCGGGCGACTATGCTCAGACCACAAATTATGAATGCCAAATTGACCATTATTTCTTCTTCCTTCCACTATCACAGGTGATGCTGCATACATACTGTAGGATCCAATAGGTTTCAGGAGAGCGGGGGAACCCTAGAAGGTGCATGCAACACTTATCTGCTTTTTGCCCAGTCCACATCCAAAGATACGTTGCATAGCACTGCTCATCCACATAGCTAGCTCAACGGGGGCTGGGTACTGCAAATCAATTCAGGGCACTTTACCTCACATGCTGCCCCATGGTTGCCAAAACATTCATAATTATTGCAAGTCAATGTTAGGAAAGATTTCCATTTATGTGTAATTTCCCCTCCAGTTGTGAAACCCGCAACATTTTGCT
The DNA here is from genome assembly GCF_040938575.1 of Ambystoma mexicanum. Classification (NCBI taxonomy): domain Eukaryota; kingdom Metazoa; phylum Chordata; class Amphibia; order Caudata; family Ambystomatidae; genus Ambystoma; species Ambystoma mexicanum. Next base: position 573,246,443 of record NC_090936.1, read on the forward strand.
TTTGTCTGACCATCCCAGCCTGACTTTTACCAGTGGAGCCCAGCCTTCTGCTGTACTCCGCTGGGCTTTTGCTCATCTCGTTAAGGGGAAACTGAGATGCCCTTCCGACTGTCAATAATGGGAGATTTTGTTTTCCTTAGGCAAAGTTTGGTCTGCACTGCGTCGAGGGTCGTAAGTACTTACAGGACTTACTGGTGACCCATAGACGCATCCGTACACTTTGACGCACAAGTGACCCCCAAGGGCCACTCACCTTAGTTAGGGTAGCCTCAGCTACCATCCAAGTCCTGATTCCTAGAAATCGCTCTGCCCTCTTGTGGAGACCCTCCTGGAATAGCGGAACTCTATTCTTCATCGCCTCACCCCCCCATTCCTGAGACACTACAGCCCCTTGAAGAGACCCATTTTGTACTTTAACGCACGATCGAGCACTGCTGTGTTAAAAGTGCTTTTGAGCACAAGGCTCCACACTTCATAGGGATTGGACTGCGTGATTCCTAAAGAACTGCCTAAAGTATATTTGCACTGTCTGACCCTCTTCAGTTACAGGTTGCAGATCCCTAGTTGCTTAATATTGCTTTAGGATAATAGTTAATGTATGTATGTTCCCTAGTATAAGGTTGTGTTAGAATTGCTAATATTACTGAAATTTCATCTTGTTTTTGAGTTCAAAGGCCTTTACTATATGTATATGTATTTTTGATATATACACCTGACTGAGCGTAATTTGTGGTGTTGTTTACTGTGTGTGCTCATTGTGGGCCTTCAATCACTCTCACCACTCCTGAGACCTTGTCTTGGCTGCCGACAATGCTACCTTGATTGGTCTGGCTTGTCCAGAAGGTTACCCTGTTCCAAGAAACTAGGCTTGCCATCTGAACCTATGCCCATCAGGTCAGAGTTCAGAAATCCTTCTTAACAAATTGATGTACAGCGGTGGGATAGGATCGAGGGTATCCAGTGTTGTGCACTGTTAAGGGTACCCGAGTTACACTTACCAAGGACACAGTGACCTTAGTAAAAACTTAATTGTAAAGCTAACGACCTACCTTTGAACATGGAAGCAATAACTAACATAACTTTGAATGCTTCCAAATCAGAGACACTGAGAATGTTGTGTACCGAAAGAGGCTTATCAACTCAAGTTACCAAGGTTGAAATGATCCAAAGGATCATGGATTGGCAAGAGGATTAACTAAATGCCATAACTTCAGATGATAGTGCAGAAGGTTGTGGTGCTGATCTCACTGACAGTTCTAGCAGAACGGTTGCTGCCATCATGCATGAAGTCCATAAAGACAGGGATGAGGAAGGGTCCCAAGTTTTGTCTGTTGTCTCTGCTGCTGAAGCCATGCTTGAATTCAAGAAGCAAGATCTGCTGTTTAAGCAGAAGGAGCTTGAGTTCAACATGGCATATCTGACAGTTGAGCAAGCAGAAACACAAAAGGAGAGGGATCACCAGTTGGAGCTGGCAAAGATTCAGGCTACAACTGGCTCCTCTAAGGGATATGGAAATGGTTCTGGGTCCTCCTCTCATCCATGGTTTCCTAATGATCTGCTCAGTATGAATGCTGAAAAGAATGACATCATGGAATGGGTAACTGCATTGAGTATGCTTGTGAAGTACAAGAAGTTGTGGATGCTGACAAGATTGCATGGTTGCTCAGTCGACTCCCCCATTCTGGCTGCAGTGCCATTATGGAAATGCCAAAGGCTAACAGAAAAGACTTGTAAAATTGAAGCAAACTCTCATCTTAAAGTTTGGGAAGACTCCTGCCCAATACTTGAAGAGATTTCGGGAGTACAAAAAGAAAGCAGGTAAATCTTTGGTGTCCTATGTTACTGATTCCTTGAAAGACTTGACTGGCTGGGTTGAAGGCTATAAGGTTACCCTCTTTGAGGGTATGATATGTTTGGTATTTTTGCATCTTGTTCTCCTGAGCTTAAGCAGCACTTGGCTGATTCTCAGGAGATAGTTCCTAAAAAGTTACCCAGTGCAACAGATTTGTGGGTGTCACACAGAGTGTCCCATAAGGACAAGGCTACTCCTGGTAAGCAGGAGGAGTTGGGGGGAGGGGAGAAAAGGATAAAGAAGGTGGGGGACCTGATAAAACTTCCTCCTAAAAGAGCCACAAAACGAATAACAAGGGTAAGACCCAAGAGAATGTTCAGGATAGTGGGAGTCATCCTCCCAGACAGAGCTCTGGTTACAGTAAGCCTCCCTATGTCCCAAGACCCAGTGGATCTTGTGTGGCTTGTGGAGCAAGTGACCATGTGAAGGGGGGCCCCAGATGTAAGGTCAAAACCTTGGGTGTCCACTCTGTGAGTCTGGCCTTCCCCTCCTATGAGGAAGAAGAAATCACAGGAGCATCCTTCTCCTCTGGCTCTTTTCCCAGTGAGATAGAATCTGAGGTAGTCCTAGCTTCCCTGGGTTCCTGGGAGCCTAAAGTCTTGGAGGCTTGTGCTAAAATTTCAGATAACACCAAGCACTACTTTTAAGACAGTGTGCTAATCAATGGAGTAGATACTCCTGCCCTTAGGGTTGGTGGGGCCAGCAGAACTGTGGTGGATTCCACTTTGGCAAACCAGGAGGAGCTTGCCAGAGCTCCTCTGTTGTCCACCAAGTTAGCTGATGGTCCACCTATTGAGTTCTCAGTAATGCCTTAAAACCTAACTTTCTAATGGATTGTGTCCTCCCACGTATTCCTCTTCTTTGATATTCGATATCCAGCTTCAGCTGCTTCGGAAAAAATCTTTCGGCAGAGGGCACTGTGCATCGATGCAGTCGGCTCGATATCCCTCAATGGCCTCCGTCTCGAGGATGATGTCATTGGAGGCATATATAGCACGCGCAGCGCCCGTTGGCTTCATTTCTGTTTTTCCGTGTAAGCTATTGCTTCGAGAACTACGGCGCACTTCATTTTTTACTTCCCGAAATGTCTTCTTCGTCGACACCGACCACCCCGAAGACCAGGTTCAAGAAGTGTCAAGATTGTGATTTGAAAATGTCGTTAACTGACCCACACCGAATATGTCTATGGTGTCTCGGGGTGGAGCATAAGACCTCGGCCTGCTCCAAGTGCAAATCTATGACCAGAAAGGCTCTGAAGGAGCAAAAGGTGCAATTGGCAGTAGGAAGAAACCCCCAAAAATCTCCATCTACCCCGACCAATAAACCTTCGACCGACGAGTCGAGAGGCACCTCTCCTCGGAGGAAGAAAGATAAAAGATCAAGATCGAGAAGTGGCTTTCACCACTCCTCATCGTCGTCGAGGAAGTAAAAAAAGCGGCACCACAGGTTGCCTTCTTAGGCTTCGTCGTCACACCTCTCACACCTCACCTGAGAGGTTATCTTGCCCAACAAAAAACGCCACCCCTGCTGAGTGGGAAGCATTTGCAGCAGAAATGCTGAAGATCTTTGAACAACAAACACCCACGGCAAGCCATGCTCCTACTGCGCTTTCCAAAGAAGCATGTAAGGAAAGGGCTCAAGCCAAATCCTGCATGCCCTGGAGCCTGGGACGAAGGCCTGATCCTCATCGAGAGCCGTCGAGGCCTTGACGCGATGACAAGTCATCGAAGGATCCTTCGAGCTGTAAACATAAACATAAGTTGAGGTCGTAGACACCTGCTGCGCCCTCGACACCAGCTAAGCCCTCACCATCGGCAACACCCTCGACTCTGGCTGCGCCATCGACGCCAGTTTCGTTGCCAGCTGTACCTCGGACTTCAACCACGCCATTTAAACCTATGGCGCCATCGAAGTCAAAAAAGATTTGGACGACTCCTCGAGCGTCGAATGCACAGTTTATCAAGCCTATACCTGAAAAAAACCTATGTTCCTTTACCAAGGAAAGATTATTTTGAGTCTCTCGCCTCAATATATGAGGAAAATTAACCTTCAGACAATGATGCACCTTTTGGTCTCCAATTTGGTACACAAAATGTGCCTGAAAGCTTTATTTCTGAAGAGTCAAGGTTGAAAGACCTTTATGATAACTTACAAACGGCCAGTTGGGGACAAACTCCCAGGTAGGTTTGAGGGCTACTAGGAGTTTGCGGACTCTTGGAAGGCCCAACACCTTCCCCCAAAAAGAACGTAGACACAGCCAGACAGTAAGTTCAAACTGTGGTTTATTACAGCCAAAACCAACAGGGATCAGTACAAGGATAGAAGAAATCCACACACATCTCAACATCATAATGACGTCATAGCCTGGGACGCTCTCCCGAAAACCTATCGGCATACTGGATTGAAGCCTAATAACATATATAATCCCCTATATGAGTTATCCTACTGGCTCTCGCATGTCAGGTGGCTGGCCTGGTCCATCCCCAAATTACTATCTGTAAACAATGTTGCTGTGTGAGGGTCTTACCATTGGTTCTTGCCTGTTGCTACCCATCCCTAGGAGTCTGAACAGTGATTGGCTAGAGCTGACCGCCCCAGGCCTGGGATCTGCAATGGTTCGCAGCTATTGGTGTACCTTATCAAGGTAATAAGAATGACTATGTGTCTGCATCGTAACTTGTGTGCACCACCTTAGACTATGAGAGTGCTCGTTCATCTGGTGCAACACTTGTCTCACATTGTAACATCTTTGTTTCAAGCTTCTGTCTGGCGACGTGAGATCGACTCTTTCCCAGCTCTGGTTTCTATTCATTGCCTGAGTCAGCTGGGTCACGTGTTCGTAAACCATGATTTGGAGCTTCTGCAGCTGTGAATGATGAGGAATTATTCACATTTATTGCAGCTGGTGTTACTGTCGTTCAGGGAATGGAATGTCGTTTGTATTTGGTAGACTTGGCAGCGTGTCCTGTCTCACACGTTTTCTCTCTGTGGAGCCTGAATTCAGTTCATGCTTAGAGGCTTGTGGCCTGCGTAATTTTCCTAAGCCATAACGTGGCTTCTACATGTTTGTGCTATTCTATATTCTCCATATGTTAGTCACACGTGGCTCTGTTCCCATAGGTGCTCCTGCAGTTCCATAAGGTTATTTGCAAATAAGCATCTGCAAGCTTTATTCAGGATCTCTTCCTTCTTGCGGTTTCTGCAATGCTGCATTAAGCTAATGGCAAAATAATAAAAGCAATGACAGTATGTATAAATCTGTCCTCTAACTATAGGAATGTACACTTGTGTTCTTCGTGTATTCGAGTGTGTGTTTGTATCCCGATGGCACGTGTGCTTCCTGTCTAATGCTGCATAGTCGTGGTGTCTCTGACGTCAGTGGTTTGGCTTCTTAGCGCTTTCGTCGATACTGTCAATTGAGGTCTCTTTAGTTGCAGTCGGAGGCTCCTCCTTGTAGTGCGTGTGCGAAAAATGAGCTAAAACAACATGGCACCGATGCGCAGCCATTTTGGACATTCATTTCCATCACCGCAATGAAAGCCTACGTTTTCGTGGGCTCAGTAAGTAAATGTGCATTTCTGCAGCGGAGGCAAGTCACATAATGATGTCAGGTGAACTAACTGTGGAGAATAGTTGTTGTATTGTCCTTTGAAGGACGAGCCAAAAAGAGAGTCGGCGCATTCTGCAGGTGCAATGATTACGGTTAGTGGGAAAGAAGGCAAGGCGAGAAGCTGGGTTTTTCCACTTCTAACTGGAATTTTCCATTCTTGGGTCCTCATGCTTATTGTCTGCTCTTTGGCAGAGGGCAGTCTGGTAACCTAGAGGGGCAGGGACTCCCCCTCATAAAGAGAAGAGGTATTCCTCTTAGGAAAGACAGAGAGAATTGGACCCGGGTGATGCAGTCTGGCTGAGAGGGAGGGCGCTCTGCTCCAGACCCTGTTAGCACAAGTGATCTCTCTGCTTACCTGCTCTGGGACTAAGCAGTGTTGTAGTGGCCGAGATAAAGGTGTCTTCTGCAGCTATACTAACGTTGATGTCCTTTTTCTATGTTTATGGGTAGCTGATTATATGTTATGTTGAGCTGTGTATGTATATTGGGTGTGAATAAAGGGCCTATAACGAACCATTTATTTTCTTCTAGACCAGTAGGTTATGTGTGATTCATTGCATCCCTGAGTCCAAGTACTTGCTGTTGGTCTGTATAAGAGGGTGCAGGACTCGGTGTGTGACCAGAAAAGCAATACATTTTGGCGCTGTGAGCAGGGTCTTTTTGCTGATATTGATGCCAAAGAAGCCCTGCCAATTAAATTTGAAGTGTTGGACTCCGAAAGGCAATATTGGTTTGCTGACTATTTGAAGGGAAAGGTTGGTGGTGTGTGGTGTTGGTAATAGGGACGTGAAACATTTATTTGATATTATGAGTTCCCTATTCAGGAAAAAAGGAAGCTCCACAGGCAGAGACTGTCCTGAGGTGACCATCCCAGGGTGGATCAAAAGTCTGTATGACAAAGTGGCACAGACCTGGGCAGGGGGGGCAGGTCTGAGTGAGAACTGGGATAATGGCATAGGAGAGGCGGGTCCGGCGAGAAGTAATGGGCTGCCTGCAACAGGTGCATGTGGAGAAAGGAAAGAGTGCTCGGCTTTAGGCAGAAGAGGCTAAATTCTGTTGCATTCTTTTTCGCAAGGTGCTTCAACAAAATGTATAATTGCAGGCAAGTGTGTTGAGATTGGAAAAGAAGTTGGCGGCTGAGAAACCGATTGAGTTAATGCAGCAGGTAGTTGAGTGCGCTGGAATTGCTCGATACAAATATCGAAAGACGAGATGGAGGGTGAACTCCCGAAAGGTAGCTGCTGTGATTGCCTCTGCAGGGGTTGATTTGGACCCCGACCAGTGGAATGGGGATGTATTTGACAGTACCAGTACTAAGAGTGGTTCAGAGCAGGAGGTCGAAAGGAGGTAACAGCCAAACCAGTGATGCGCAGGCAAGCTGGTCCCAATCCTAATAATCCCAGAGGGGGGTTGGTGGATTTGACCACGGTAGAGGATTATTCCCAGCAAGAGCCGATTGAAACAAAGGGCTGGTGAGACTTTGTTAACTTGGATGGTTAGATTATTCGATGGAGGGGCGGCGGGTCTCCGGGTAGAGGCCACGGACGCCGCCAGGTTTCTGCCATTGTCGCAGCAAACACATCTTCAGGAGATGTTATGTGTAGGTCCTCCTCGTGAGGATGACGAGGGAGAGGTGCAAATATCTTTGTTATAGCTAGCAGCCCAAGGGTCTAACCTCAAGTCCCCGATCGCATCAGACTGGCCGAACAAAGAGAAAAAGTGGTGCACCTTGAGAGAGGCCATACAAAGAGTGAGGGAACATGCCATGAAAGAAGCAATTCATTTACACCCCCCCAACATGTAAGGGTGGTAGCTTTATCGGTCTCAGCGAGAAATGCCATAGTTCGAACCGCTCCTCCTGCATATAAGAATGTCATTATGACCCTCTTGGTGGAACTGACCGGTAGAATGACGGATCAGGTGGTGGATGCTATCAGGCAATTGGCAGATTTAGGAGAATGGGAAAAGGCAGAGGAAAGACCCCGAGAATGGGAGATGAAGGGGCGAAGTGAAAGACGGACACCCGCGAAGAGGTTTGACAGCTGGGACTCCCAGGTATCCAGAAAGGATATGTTTTTGGCACTGCTAAAAGATGGGGTGTCGCGGGAAGATATTGATGGGATTGAGACACAGGAAATATATCAATTGTATAAAAAGCGAGGACTAGATGGGAAAGAGCGTTCTAAACAAGTGAAGCGACATGAGGTTCATAAGCCCAAGAGGGGTGAGGTTTCTTCTGCACCCCCTCCTGAGGAGGGGGACGATGAATCCCGGGTACATCCACACAGTACCAGTCGACCAATGCAGATTGAGGAAAATGATGAGTGCAATGGTGGAAATGGAGTCCACATATGCGCATTCCAAGTACGTATAGGAATGTGGTCAAACTCCGGTGACAACTGCCCGAATTAAGGTAGACAGACGGCCTCATGTAAAGGTGAAATTATTTTGGCAATCAGGAAATATTCAAGAGGTCCACGCCTTAATTGATACCGGGACGGAGACCTCACTGATACATGGGAATCCTTCAAGGTTTAAGGGCTGAAATTTCATGATTACAGGCTTGAGGAGAGGGAAGAGACCCTTGCTGTACAGACTCAAATCGATATGAAAATTGGAAGTTTGAAAAGGGATGCCTATCAGGTGTTAATTGTCCCAATACCTGAATATATTATTGGATTTGACATTTTGGAGGGTTTCACTCTCGGATTGGAACTAAAGCTTTATCAGTTTGGGGTGAGTGCCTTAACTTGTACCCCCGTGATTGTAGGAAATTTGAAGATGCCCCCGGTGCAGGTTCCGTTAGCCACCAAAAGAGTATCCATGAAACAGTATCGAATTCCGGGGGGCCAGAAAGAAATTGCAGAGATGATTAAAGGATATGTTAAAGCTGATGTATTGCGTCCCGTAAGCACGGCTTGGAACAATCTGGTCTGGCCTGTTAAAAAAACGGATGGAAGTTACTGTATGACTGTAAATCACTGCGTTAAATAAGTACACTCCTCTGTCAATATCTGCAGTTGTGGATGTGGTTACTCTGAAAATGTGCAGAAGTTTGAGGAGACTTCCTATGCAGTGTTAGATTTGGCTAATGCCTTCTTCACCATACCGATTGTCAGGAGCAGTTTGCATTTTCCTGGAATTGGGAGGCAGTATACGTTCCAACGTCTGCCAATGGGATACATGCATAGTCCGACCATCTGTCACCGGCTGGTGGCAGAACATGTAGACAAAATTCTGTGCAAGCCTGATGTGCAAATTGTGCATTATATTGATGACATATTGTTACGGGGAAAGGATGAGCATAGTGTGCGAACACACCTAGAACTGATAATGGAAGGGTTATGAAAGCAAGGATGGGAAATTAATGAAGCAAAGACCCACGGTCCAGCAGAAACTATGATTTTTCTGGGAATTCAATGGCATAACGGGCATCGCAAAATGGTGCCAAAAGCGAAGCAAAAGCTCCTTGAGTTTACCACTCTGATGAATAAGAACCAAGCCAGCAGTTCATCTGTTTTTTTTGGGTTCCGGAGACAGCATATACCACATTTGGGGCAGATCTTGACGCACCTCTACCGAGTGACACGCAAAAAATTCCATTTCGAATGGGGTGAAGAGCAAGAGAAAGTGTTCCAGCTAGCAAAGGATATCATACAGAAAGTGCTTGATTTATGTCCCTTAAGGGAAGGGGAGGTGGAGTTGAATGTGTCCATGCATGATAGTTATGCCAACTAGAGTTTGTGGCAAAAACAGGACATGAAGCGGGTGCCTTTAGGATTTTGGAGTCGTAAGTTGCCTGAGACCGGCGACAGATACACTCCCTTTAAAAAACAGCTGCTAGTCTGCTATTGGGCACTCATGGATAAAGAACAAATGACGGTGAGACATGATGTCTTGATCGGACCGGAAATTCCAATTATGCAGTGGGTACTGAGCTCCCCTAAAACACATCGGATAGGACATACACAAGAGGCCAGTATCATCAAATGGAAATGGTACATTCAAGATCGTGCCAAAATAGGAAAGGGGGGAGTTACGAAGTTACATGAGCAAGTGGCAGGGGTTCTGTTAGTAGATTTGGAATCCATAGAGAGAACGGAAATCGGTGAGTCTCCGGTAAAATGGGGAATCCCGTATGGAGAATTAACAGATGAACAAGTTGAATATGCCTGGTTTGTTGATGGTGAAGCCAAATATGTGGGGACTGAGCGACACTGGAAGCTTTGCGGAATTATATGGCGTGGTCGTTGCTATCTCTATACGGACTCCTTGTCCGTTGCAAATGGGTGCCCACATGGCAGAAAAATGGATGGAAGATCCATGCCAAAGAAGTATGAGGAAAGGTACTGTTTCAAGATATTGCTGGGATGCTGATGCATACCGCAGTAACTGTGTATCATGTAGACGCCCATTGTGCAACAGATCCTCTAGAACAATGGTTCACTTCTGTTGGAGATGAACATGCCAAGATTTCGGTCGTGGACGTGGAAGATGATTTGGAGGGGATTGCTAAGTGGGCCGACAAGAAAAGTGGACATCTCAGAGAAAAGGCTACTATCAGGTGGGCACACGACCGAGGAATTAGCAATCCATTAGAAGTAATAAAAACAGTGATTTTACAATGCCCTGTGTGTCAACATCAGTAGCAGAGGTCTATTCCGCATGTAATTTGAGGCACATTGAAAGGAGGTACATTGCCAGGAGAGATCTGGCAGATCAATTATATCGGTCCACTGCCAATATGGCATCCGAGGATGTCAAAATGCGTGCACCATTGTGGACACGTATTCTGGGTACCTGATGGCCTTGCCATGCAAAAGAGCCATGCAATTGAACACGATTAAACTGTTGGAGTAAGTGGCTATGTACTATAGAGTACCCTTGCAGATTCAGAGTAACAAGTCACACTTCAAGGGAAAATTGGTTCTGGATTATAGTCAGGAGAAAGGCATTGAATTGATTTTTCATGTCTCATACCACCCTGGGGCTTCAGGGTTTATTAAGAGAATAAATGGGTTGTTAAAAGAAAAGTTTCGCAAAACTGATAAAGGTACCCTGAAAGGATGGCGTGAGCGTGTGTTGTTGGTGGTTCAAATTTTGAATAACCGCCCCATTGCGAATGGTGAGACTCCTTTAATGCGCATGATAATGCCAGCCTTGCAAATCAAACCAAACAGAGCGATGGAAACTTTATTGTACTGGGAAATGTCTCCTGGGGCATTGTGATGATTGGTATGGGGATTGGGGTACTAATTCCACCTGACCATATTGGATTAATTGCCCCCAGATCTGGATTAGCCTTAAAGGGTATTCAGGTATTGGGCGGGATTGTGGATGCAGACTATCAAGAGGAGATAAAAGTAATTCTCATAAACAGTGCAGAAAATATGTTGCCAATCCATAAGAGGGATAGAGTGGCACAGTTGATTCTTGTACTTGTGAAATTGTCCATGGTGAAGAAAGGCGAGCCCCCTACTGTAGTAACAACTCATGCGGATAAGGGGTTTGGCTCATCAGATGCAATGGTCCCTGGTGCAAAGGTATGGGTGGAAAAGCCCAATGGTCTGCCTGTCCCGGCGGGTGCAATTGCGGCAAGAGAAGATCAGGTGGTCCTTGTGATGGAACCCGGGAAGAGGAAATGGACTCATGTTCCCGCTGACAAATATTATTTGCATGAGTAATGTACTCCATTAATATCTTGTTTTTGAATTCTGACTTGTTAGATCCTGAGTGTGCTGATTGCCTGTGCAGAGAGGTTTGGAGTCCTTCCGGGAGGGTTCAGGGACATAACAGAAGAGGTGGCAAATGTCTCCATTCTGCAGCTGGAATCGGGGATCTGGATGATGACCAACGAGTTTGCTACAACTACTGCACAAAGTGACGCATCAATTGCAGCATATCATGGTGTTTTGAGAAAGTGGCACAGGTGTAAGTGTGATACCTTACCCCCTTCTGCAGTGTCTATGTATTTTGTGCAGCATGACTATTCGCCCATTGTGGAGCAACCCGAGAATATCTGTTTTTTTTCTGGCTCGGCGGGTGCTGAACATCTCACGTGCATTTGTTATCTGAAGCGGAAGTATTGGCTCTTGCTATCTCATTGGTAGGGATTTGGGGTTTAGCGGCTGGAGGATATCAAACTATGATTAAATTAGCCTGCTTATTAGTAAAATGACTTAATGAGACTTCTCAAGCTTTGACGGAGCTATTGTTAGATAATAAGAAATTTAGAAAGGCTGTTTTGCACAATGGAGCTACTATTGATTATTTATTTTTGAAGCATAAATTAGGTTGCAATGCCGTGGAAGGGATGTGTTTTAGTTTGGATGAGCGGTCCCGTTCCATTGAAAAACATATTGGAGGGTTGAAGGATTTAATTTCTCAAGTCACGCAAGATCAGGACGGGGGCTGGTGGGGTAAGGTGTTTGCGTGGATTCCAGAGGCTTTGCGTTCTATTTTTACTTGTTGTTTTTGCTCTTTTGTTTTGTTGTTGTTTTATTTCATGTGTCCCTAATTTATGGGGGATGTTATGTAATTTAAGGGAACCTTCTTTTCGCCCTTTAGGTTATGGTAGTTGATTGTCCAAGGGGTGGAGTGTAGTGCGTATGCAAAAAATTATCTAAAACAACATGGCACCAATGCGCAGCCATTTTGGACATTCACTTCCATCACCGCAATGAAAGCCCACGTTTTCGTGGGCTCAGTAAGTAAACGTGCATTTCTGAAGTAGAGGCAAGGTCATATATGAACTAACTGTGATGAATAGTTGTTGTATTGTCCGCCGAAGGACGAGCCAGAAAGGTTGCTCGTTACAAATATCGAAAGAGGAGATGGACTGTGAACTCCTGAAAGGTAGCGGCTGTGATTGCCTCTGCAGGGGTTGATTTGGACCCCGACCAGTGGAATGGGGATGTATTTGACAGTACCAGTACTAAGAGTGGTTCAGAGCAGGAGGTCGAAAGGAGGTAACAGCCAAACCAGTGATGCGCAGGCAAGCTGGTCCCAATCCCAATAATCCCAGAGGGGGGTTGGTGGATTTGACCACGCTAGAGGATTATTCCCAGCAAGAGCCGATTGAAACAAAGGGCTGGTGAGACTTTGTTAACTTGGATGGTTAGATTATTCGATGGAGGGGCGGCGGGTCTCCGGGTAGAGGCCACGGACGCCGCCAGGTTTCTGCCATTGTCGCAGCAAACACATCTTCAGGAGATGTTATGTGTAGGTCCTCCTCGTGAGGATGATGAGGGAGAGGTGCAAATGTCTTTGTTATAGCTAGCAGCCCAAGGGTCTAACCTCAAGTCCCCGATCGCATCAGACTGGCCGAACAAAGAGAAAAAGTGGTACACCTTGAGAGAGGCCATACAAAGAGTGAGGAAACATGCCATGAAAGAAGCAATTCATTTACACCCCCCCAACATGTAAGGGTGGTAGCTTTATCGGTCTCAGCGAGAAATGCCATAGTTCGAACCGCTCCTCCTGCATATAAGAATGTCATTATGACCCTGTTGGTGGGACTGACCGGTAGAATGACGGATCAGGTGGTGGATGCTATCAGGCAATTGGCAGATTTAGGAGAATGGGAAAAGGCAGAGGAAAGACCCCGAGAATGGGAGATGAAGGGGCGAAGTGAAAGACGGACACCCGCGAAGAGGTTTGACAGCTGGGACTACCAGGTATCCAGAAAGGATATGTTTTTGGCACTGCTAAAAGATGGGGTGTCGCGGGAAGATATTGATGGGATTGAGACACAGGAAATGTATCAATTGTATAAAAAGCGAAGGACTAGATGGGAAAGAGCGTTATAAACAAGTGAAGCGACATGAGGTTCATAAGCCCAAGAGGGGTGAGGTTTCTTCTGCACCCCCTCCTGAGGAGGGGGACGATGAATCCCGGGTACATCCACACAGTACCAGTCGACCAATGCAGATTGAGGAAAATGATGAGTGCAATGGTGGAAATGGAGTCCACATATGCGCATTCCAAGTACGTATAGGAATGTGGTCAAACTCCGGTGACAACTGCCCGAATTAAGGTAGACAGACGGCCTCATGTAAAGGTGAAATTATTTTGGCAATCAGGAAATATTCAAGAGGTCCACGCCTTAATTGATACCGGGACGGAGGCCTCACTGATACATGGGAATCCTTCAAGGTTTAAGGGCTGAAATTTCATGATTACAGGCTTGAGGAGGGGGAAGAGACCCCTGCTGTACAGACTCAAATCGATATGAAAATTGGAAGTTTGAAAAGGGATGCCTATCAGGTGTTAATTGTCCCAATACCTGAATATATTATTGGATTTGACATTTTGGAGGGTTTCACTCTCGGATTGGAACTAAAGCTTTATCAGTTTGGGGTGAGTGCCTTAACTTGTACCCCCGTGATTGTAGGAAATTTGAAGAGGCCCCCGGTGCAGGTTCCGTTAGCCACCAAAAGAGTATCCATGAAACAGTATCGAATTCCGGGGGGCCAGAAAGAGATTGCAGAGATGATTAAAGGATATGTTAAAGCTGGTGTATTGCGTCCCGTAAGCACGGCTTGGAACAATCTGGTCTGGCCTGTTAAAAAAACGGATGGAAGTTACTGTATGACTGTAAATCACTGCGTTAAATAAGTACACTCCTCTATCAATATCTGCAGTTGTGGATGTGGTTACTCTGAAAATGTGCAGAAGTTTGAGGAGACTTCCAATGCAGTGTTAGATTTGGCTAATGCCTTCTTCACCATACCGATTGTCAGGAGCAGTTTGCATTTTCCTGGAATTGGGAGGCAGTATACGTTCCAACGTCTGCCAATGGGATACATGCATAGTCCGACCATCTGTCACCGGCTGGTGGCAGAACATGTAGACAAAATTCTGTGCAAGCCTGATGTGCAAATTGTGCATTATATTGATGACATATTGATACAGGGAAAGGATGAGCATAGTGTGCAAACACACCTAGAACTGATAATGGAAGGGTTACGAAAGCAAGGATGGGAAATTAATGGAGCAAAGACCCACGGTCCAGCAGAAACTGTGATTTTTCTGGGAATTCAATGGCATAACGGGCATCGCAAAATGGTGCCAAAAGCGAAGCAAAAGCTCCTTGAGTTTCCCACTCTGATGAATAAGAAACAAGCCAGCAGTTCATCTGTTTTTTTTGGGTTCCGGAGACAGCATATACCACATTTGGGGCAGATCTTGACGCACCTCTACTGAGTGACACGCAAGAAATTCCATTTCGAATGGGGTGAAGAGCAAGAGAAAGTGTTCCAGCTAGCAAAGGATATCATACAGAAAGTGCTTGATTTATGTCCCTTAAGGGAAGGGAAGGGGAGGTGGAGTTGAATGTGTCTATGCATGATAGTTATGCCAACTAGAGTTTGTGGCAAAAATAGGACATGAAGCGGGTGCCTTTAGGATTTTGGAGTCGTAAGTTGCCTGAGACCGGCGACAGATACACTCCCTTTAAAAAACAGCTGCTAGTCTGCTATTGGGCACTCATGGATAAAGAACAAATGACGGTAAGACATGATGTCTTGATCGGACCGGAAATTCCAATTATGCAGTGGGTACTGAGCTCCCCTAAAACACATCGGATAGGACATACACAAGAGGCCAGTATCATCAAATGGAAATGGTACATTCAAGATCGTGCCAAAATAGGAAAGGGGGGAGTTACGAAGTTACATGAGCAAGTGGCAGGGGTTCTGTTCGTAGATTTGGAATCCATAGAGAGAACGGAAATCGGTGAGTCTCCGGTAAAATGGGGAATCCCGTATGGAGAATTAACAGATGAACAAGTTGAATATGCCTGGTTTGTTGATGGTGAAGCCAAATATGTGGGGACTGAGCGACACTGGAAGCTTTGCAGAATTATATGGCGTGTATCAGGTTTTGAAGCAAGAGTCGCCTGGTCGTTGCTATCTCTATACGGACTCCTTGTCCGTTGCAAATGGGCTGGCTGTTTGGCTGCCCACATGGCAGAAGAATGGATGGAAGATCCATGCCAAAGAAGTATGAGGAAAGGTACTGTTTCAAGATATTGCTGGGATGCTGATGCATACCGCAGTAACTGTGTATCATGTAGACGCCCATTGTGCAACAGATCCTCTAGAACAATGGTTCACTTCTGTTGGAGATGAACATGCCAAGATTTCGGTCGTGGACGTGGAAGATGATTTGGAGGGGATTGCTAAGTGGGCCCACAAGAAAAGTGGACATCTCAGAGAAAAGGCTACTATCAGGTGGGCACAAGACTGAGGAATTAGCAATCCATTAGAAGTAATAAAAACAGTGATTTTACAATGCCCTGTGTGTCAACATCAGTAGCAGAGGTCTATTCCGCATGTAATTTGAGGCACATTGAAAGGAGGTACATTGCCAGGAGAGATCTGGCAGATCAATTATATCGGTCCACTTCCAATATGGCATCCGAGGATGTCAAAATGCGTGCACCATTGTGGACACGTATTCTGGGTACCTGATGGCCTTGCCATGCAAAAGAGCCATGCAATTGAACATGATTAAATTGTTGGAGTAAGTGGCTATGTACTATAGAGTACCCTTGCAGATTCAGAGTAACAAGTCACACTTCAAGGGAAAATTGGTTCTGGATAATAGTCAGGAGAAAGGCATTGAATTGATTTTTCATGTTTCATACCACCCTGGGGCTTCAGGGTTTATTAAGAGAATAAATGGGCTGTTAAAAGAAAAGATTCGCAAAACTGATAAAGGTACCCTGAAAGGATGGCGTGAGCGTGTGTTGTTGGTGGTTCAAATTTTGAATAACCGCCCCATTGCGAATGGTGAGACTCCTTTAATGCGCATGATAATGCCAGCCTTGCAAATCAAACCAAACAGAGCGATGGAAACTTTATTGTAGTGGGAAATGTCTCCTGGGGCATTGTGATGATTGATATGGGGATTGGGGTACTAATTCCACCTGACCATATTGGATTAATTGCCCCCAGATCTGGATTAGCCTTAAAGGGTATCCAGGTATTGGGTGGGATTGTGGATGCAGACTATCAAGAGGAGATAAAAGTAATTCTCATAAACAGTGCAGAAAATATGTTGCCAATCCATAAGAGGGATAGAGTGGCACAGTTGATTCTTGTACTTGTGAAATTGTCCATGGTGAAGAAAGGCGAGCCCCCTACTGTAGTAACAACTCATGCGGATAAGGGGTTTGGCTCATCAGATGCAATGGTCCCTGGTGCAAAGGTATGGGTGGAAAAGCCCAATGGTCTGCCTGTCCCGGCAGGTGCAATTGCGGCAAGAGAAGATCAGATGGTCCTTGTGATGGAACCCGGGAAGAGGAAATGGACTCATGTTCTCGCTGACAAATGTTATTTGCATGAGTAATGTACTCCATTAATATCTTGTTTTTGAATTCTGACTTGTTAATAATAATAATAATAATAATAATAATAATAATTTGGCATTTATATAGCGCTACAAACCCTTAGGTATCTGAGCGCTGCTTATTATTACCCACGGTGTGTGGTGCTCATTTATCGACCTCGGAAGGATGAAACGCTGAGTTTGGCGCTGCCGGGATTCGAACCTGCGTTCGCAGGCTCTGCACTGATGTCAAAGCGAGCGCTCTACTCGCTGTGCCACTTGACCGGCTTGTTAGATCCTGAGTGTGCTGATTGCCTGTGCAGAGAGGTTTGGAGTCCTTCCGGGAGGGTTCAGGGACATAACAGAAGAGGTGGCAAATGTCTCCATTCTGCAGATGGAATCGGGGATCTGGATGATGACCAACGAGTTTGCTACAACTACTGCACAAAGTGACGCATCAATTGCAGCATATCATGGTGTTTTGAGAAAGTGGCACAGGTGTAAGTGTGATACCTTACCCCCTTCTGCAGTGTCTTTGTATTTTGTGCAGCATGACTATTCGCCCATTGTGGAGCAACCCGAGAATATCTGTTTTTTTTCTGGCTCGGCGGGTGCTGAACATCTCACGTGCATTTGTTATCTGAAGCGGAAGTATTGGCTCTTGCTATCTCATTGGTAGGGATTTGGGGTTTAGCGGCTGGAGGATATCAAACTATGATTAAATTAGCCTGCTTATTAGTAAAATGACTTAATGAGACTTCTCAAGCTTTGACGGAGCTATTGTTAGATAATAAGAAATTTAGAATGGCTGTTTTGCACAATAGAGCTACTATTGATTATTTATTTTTGAAGCATAAATTAGGTTGCAATGCCGTGGAAGGGATGTGTTTTAGTTTGGATGAGCGGTCCCGTTCCATTGAAAAACATATTGGAGGGTTGAAGGATTTAATTTCTCAAGTCACGCAAGATCAGGACAGGGGCTGGTGGGGTCAGGTGTTTGCGTGGATTCCAGAGGCTTTGCGTTCTATTTTTACTTGTTGTTTTTGCTCTTTTGATTTGTTGTTGTTTTATTTCATGTGTCCCTAATTTATGGGGGATGTTATGTAATTTAAGGGAACCTTCTTTTCGCCCTTTAGGTTATGGTAGTTGATTGTCCAAGGGGTGTAGTGTAGTGCATATGCAAAAAATTATCTAAAACAACATGGCACCAATGCGCAGCCATTTTGGACATTCACTTCCATCACCGCAATGAAAGCCCACGTTTTCGTGGGCTCAGTAAGTAAACGTGCATTTCTGAAGTAGAGGCAAGGTCATATATGAACTAACTGTGATGAATAGTTGTTGTATTGTCCGCCGAAGGACGAGCCAGAAAGGGAGTCAGAGCATTCTGCAGGTGCAGTGATAAGGGGTACTGGGAAAGAAGGCAAGGAAGAGACGCTGGGTTTTCCACTTCTAACTGGAATTTTCCACTCTTGGCTCCTCATGCTTATTGTCTGCTTTTCTGCTGAGGGCAGTCTGGTAACCTAGAGGTGCGGGGACTCCCCCCCCTATAAAGAGAAGAGGCATTCCTCTTAGGAAAGACAGATAGAATTGGACCCCGGGTGAAGAGGAAGTGTCAAGTATCGCCCCCACTACAGTTGACCCCCCTCCCATGGCCTATTCACACCAAAGTCTGATTAAGAAATCAAAGGGAGGGTCTTGGAGGCTAATACAAGATTTGAGGCCGATAAACCAGATAGTAGAGGCTGAGTTCCCTCTAGTCCCTAACCCGTCTACAATTATGTGTAACATACCTGTTGAGGCCCGTTATTTCACGGTGACTGATTTGAAAAATGCATTTTTCTCAATCCCATTGCTCAAAGATTCGCAGGATTTGACATCTTTTACGTTCAGTCAAGTTCGTCTGAAAAGCACAAGTCTGCCTTAAGGGTATTGTGAGACCCCTTCAATTTTAAATAGAGTCCTGCAGATGGACTTGAGCAACATTGCATTAGAGAGTGTTGTCTTGCAATATGTGGATGACGTTTTAGTTTGTAGCACAACAAAGGAAGAGTGCAGACATGATTCCATTGAGTTATTGACTATACTTGCTGAGAAAGGATATTAAGTTAACAAAGAGAAGTTACAGTATTGTCAACCAGAGGTGTTGTACATAGGCCAACTGATTTCAAATGAAGGAAAGAAGGTTATCCCTGAAAGAGCTGAAGCTATTTTGAAAATGGCTAAGCCTCACACGATAAAACAAATGCAGAGTTTTCTAGGATTATGCAATTGTGTCAGGGCATGGGTCTTTGACTACAGCTCTTATACCAGGCCCTTATTAAAAGCCTTAAAGAAAGCACAGGCAACAAAAGAAAAAATTGTGTGGACTAAGTTCATGGAGGAAGGGTTTGATGAACTAAAAAAGGGCATTTGCACGGCACCAGTTTTAGGGATTCCCAATTATGCAGAGGAATTCTACCTTTTTTCACACATGGACGGTACTGTTATGACAGCAGTCCTTACACAAAAAAAACACGTTGGGGTACAAGCCCCTGGCATACTATAGTGGGATTTTAGACCCAGTGATGAGCGGTCATTTCCTGTGCGAAAGTTTGGCTGCCGCCGGTTTCGCCATAGAGAAAGCTACAACCATTGTAATGGGGTGCCCAATGACGTTATTCCTTGAGCATGCATTATTTGCCATTTTAGAAAAATCGAAAGGTACATTGACATCACAAAGAGCTTCTGCCTATGAAGTGGTCATTTCAAATCCAGCGATTAAAATAGTTTGATACAGAATAGTGAACCCAGCTATGTTTATAACAGAGCCAGTTACTGAAGGAGAGCCAATACATGATTGCGCAAACTATGACTAATTCTATGATGAGGTCCCCAGAGTAAAAGAAAATGCATTGGCAGAAGGAGAAATTGTCTTCATTGACGGTTCTTCGAGGATCGATCAAAATGATGGACAGAGATATACAGGTGCCGCTGTGGTAAAGCACACGGCAAATGGGGAATTTCGAGTACTTATTAGTGCACTATTACCCTCTCATTACTCAGCACAGGATGCAGAATTGGTGGCATTGATACTCGCAATTGAAGGACACGAACACCAGGAACTAACAGTGTACAGCGACTCTGCCTATGTGACATCTACAATGCATGCAGGCTTAGCTCGCTGGAAAAGGAGGGGCTACCTCCGAGCGGACGGCATGCCAGTCCAGCACGCCGTCTTATTGGACAGGCTCATTAAGGCACTACAACTCCAAGTGGGCATAGCCGTCGTGAAATGCGCAGCTCACACGAAAGGGACAGATTTCATCTCAAGTGGAAATCAAGCAGCAGACGCTGAGGCCACGTGTGTGGCAACTGAAGATGACATAATGATGGATGTGGGAATGCCTGATGTGCATGAGAAAATTATTGTTGGGAGGAGTGAGCCGGATGGCTACAGTAATATGTCAAATACTCAGTTAATGGCGCTCCAAGGGGAGGCACCACAGGAAGAGAAGAACCTATGGAAGCAAAGAGGGTGTTCTTTAAACCCCTCTGAGGCTCTGTGGCGACAAGACAGCACTGGTAACCAGTAATGCCTATAATCCTACTGAAAATAGCACTGGAACAGTTACACTATCCAGTGCATGTAACAAGAGAGAATCTAGCAGCAACCATTGCCGAAGACTGGTTTGTACCAAACCTAGCAGAGCATGTTGCATTTTTTATGATAAATTGCATAGCCTGTCAGAAATGTACAGCTGGGCATACACTACATGCGATCAGAGGAGTCATCCCAAGGCCTAATGGTCCTTTTCAGCACTTGCATATCGACTATGTCGATATGATTCAAATATGTAAAGGGTACAGGTATCTAATTGTTGTGGTGCGTCCATTCTCTAGATGGATAGCGGCAGGTCCATGTACACACCCAGACTCTACCTGTGCGACCAAATTCTTGGTGAGGGAAGTGTTTCCCAGATGGGGAGTTTGTGAAGTGATGAGGTCAGATAACGGTCCTCATTTTGTTAACGCAGTATTTGAACAGATCAGCGTGTTGCTTGGTATAAAGCACAAGTTTTCTTCAGCGTATCGTCCACAAGGAAATGGAATATGCAAGAAGCTCGAAGGCTTGTTAAAAGAAAGGATAGCCAAATTGAAGCTTACTCTGAAGAAAGGATGGTTGCACTGCCTTCCACTGGCATTGCATGCACTCAGAAACCAGCCTGGTCCTGACCATCATCTTACGCCACATGAAATTGTGACAGGCAGAAGAATGCGGACACCTTTAATGCCTCGAACTAGAGTTAGATGTGATGCTCAGCCAACAGGAGAAGTGTTAGGATTAGAAATGCAAAACTACTTGAACTGCTTGACATCTAGTTTTTCTGTAATTTCAGGACAGCTGCAGCGATGAGGAGGGTGTAGGGCAGTACAGAACATAGAAAGAGATACTACAACAGACAAGGTTCCGGAGTTACGTGTACCTCAACTATACCCTGGGGATACCGTCTTAGTTTGGAATCACACAAGGAAAAAGTGGGACGAGCCAAGGTTCCACGGCTCTTTTATTGTGGAGGACATTACGCCATCTGCAGTTAAGTTACAAGGAAGAAGAGCTTGGATCTTCCTTGGTGACATCAAGCCATATATCGGAGAGACCCCTCTGCCCGCACCCCAACCCGAAGAGACTACAGACAAGGGGGAAGAACCACAGCACGTGCAGACGAGATCTATGACGAGGAAGAAGGACGCATGACCAGTCAAGTGGAAAAGCAAGGAACCTTTGTGATAAGGTTGTGGCCCATTTATAGACATTTCCTTTGAGCAAAATAAGGGAAAAAGGACACAAATACGAACACTCTGTGCATCCTAGTTGCAGGGTAAAAGAAGAAAATTGCATTCATTGAGCCACAAGTAGCTTGTTGACTTTGGACTGAGGCACACTAAAGCCTTGATAAGAAAAGCTATGCGGAATTTTGATCAAGGATATATAAACTGTAAGAGAATACAGTATCCCGAGTCATTCAATACAGAGTACTTGTTTGGATTTACATATGGTGTCACACAATAGTGACCTCACCAGGAAAATACTGACCTATTTCGAATTAGTATTGAGGTCCTACCCCTCATTGGTGGGGAGACTTACAAGCATAACAGTTTTTGCAAGATCCTGATCACGAAAAGACAATATCAAACTTACAGTAATCACAGAAAAATGTCTTTTACTTCCAGAGTACAGCGAGTACAAGACAAATGTCCCTATCACCCGAAAATCATAGACTTGCCAATGCAGTGTTCTTTTGCTTAATTGAAGACTTTCCAGATCTTGCTGGGAGACACACTGATACTGATGTGCTCACATTCATCCGTTATCCAGCGAACACTGAAAACATAAGTATGCTTCTAAATGGGTTCATAATCCAAGTCACAATCTATTTTGAGCTAAATCACAGAAGAGTGTAGAGACTTTCATTCGAGGGACAGATCATGGAAGTGTGGACAAGAAATACACTTTTTTGCTGACAGGGAAGGAACATGTCATCTGGAGTGAAGCAGATTCGAGGTATAGACTGGGAACTAGTCTATATGGAACACATATTATAGACTTGCCGAGGTCATTGTTCATTGTTGGAACATTACATTGCAAAACAGAACTGTTTCCAGAGACAAGAGACAGTCCATTATTCAGATCCAGAGAACAATTGGTCCAAAACTATTGATCCGTGAAGCAGAGACAGTAGAACCCAGAAGGAAGTTCTAATAATGAAAATGTATTAAAGAACCAGTTTTTGCTTCCTTAGATGATCGAGATGGGCAGTCAAAGCAGTAGCATTTTTCTCCCTCAGGAGGAGAGACATCCATATTGCCCAAGAAACAAACGCTGTAAAATGACATATAGATGCATTATCTATGCATGCATTATTTTCATAATCATATTGCTGTCATTAACGATCAGAACCACATTTTATATAGGTGCACAAAGTATTGTTCCTGTGCACCCACCTGAGGATGTACGCATGATACCTACAAGAATGCCCAGACCCTACATAGTCATTCCTGTTTCAATAAAGAGTGATAGAGTGACTGAGCTTGAAATGGATGTGGTAAGCAATGACCCACACACAACACTTGTTTTAGCAAATGAGTTGAAACGCCGGAGACAGGGTCGTCAAAGTAAACCAGATAAGGGATTGATGAAAGTTACACCTACACTGGTAATAAGTACAAACACACCTAGTCTAGTATCAATAGTTTCAGAAGCACATTCCAGAGAATAGGGGGAGTTTGGACAAATAACGATCAGGAGTTTTGTGCCAAGAGAAGTTGAGAGACACATGGAGAAAGCTGAACTTTTAAAGCGACAAAAGGCTTTAGAGAAAAAGCAAATAGAGACAACACCTGCAAGCACACCTGATCCTGAGAGACATAATATCAGGGCAGTGCCTGGAAGGAGAACACGTACAGAAATTTTGAGAGACATTTTCATGCCTAGTTGGTATATTGAAAGGATGAAGCGTATTGGACTTTCTCCTACTCGAATAGTTCAAATGGAAACGCCCGGATTATTGATGGAGATGCCTGAGAATCCTCCAGCAAGAAGGATCTATACAGAAGTACTGCGTGACATGCTTGTAGAAGCTCATATCAAAGGAATAAGAGCCAGAAGAAGCACACAAGAAGACAATAAAAAATTGAATGATTACCTGGATAGCACAGCACATTTGGGAAACAACATTTGGCACCAACATATGAAGGAAGTTGGAAGGCGAATTTCGGATGAGGAATGCTTTGTATGTGCACTTCTGTCCAACAGCATGGGAAAGTCAAAAATCTTTGTAGCTATCGAGAGAGATTTTCAGATAGCACACTTTCTGTCACATATAGCAATGTGCAAGACCAAAGGTCAGTTCATGGGAAGTGATGCTTCTCTCACATGGGCAACTGAAAAAACAGATCCATATGAAGATGACTATGTTCAAGACATAAAGACAAGAAACAATGCCAAAACGAAGAATATTGTGATCAGATACGAGA
Organism: Ambystoma mexicanum; assembly: GCF_040938575.1. Lineage (NCBI taxonomy): Eukaryota > Metazoa > Chordata > Amphibia > Caudata > Ambystomatidae > Ambystoma > Ambystoma mexicanum. Next base: position 573,270,253 of record NC_090936.1, read on the forward strand.
AACCTGGAGTAAAAGGAGCAGAGATCAGAAGAGAAGTGAACAAGACATTGGAGACTGCAGGAAGAACTTCAGAAGAATCTTGCAGATGGAAAAACAGAGGTTTAATGCAAATCTGGGGAACAGTGCTTTCACCAGACTGATGGGAGAAAGGAGTAGTGATCTGCAGAGCATGGGTAGTCATCGGTTGTTACCAGGCTACCATTGACATAGTGTAGAATGGATGCAACCCATTATGGCCGAAGCTTGCTAAACTACTGACATGGGTTGAGGACAGAGGAGGACCCTTGCAGATAATACCAATTGAGAGCCCAAAATTCTGTTTCAGAAATAATGGTACAAGAAAAATGGGAGAGAATCACAATTGTGGCCGAGTCTTTGACGTTCCAGGAATGGTGCATGGTACTACAGTAATCCTGGATCACTATTGGGCGTGTGGATCCCACTCATACATGAGATTGCCAAAAAATTGGGGAGGTATTTGTACATTGGTGAATGTCCATGTTCCCGTGTTGGTGATTCCAAAAAGTGATGTGAAAATGGACAGTTTCCCGAAAGCAGATGATCACCTGAGGAAGAAGAGATCTGTGAAGCTTATGAAGAGAACGAAGAGGGGAAATTATTTCTCTGCAAAATGCATAGAAGCTTTCGATGCCATCCCATTTGAACACAGACTGTTTAGTCAGACTTCTTCAGTATTCACCTTGATCTTGATGCCAACGATGCAGGTTGGAGCAAATACTAAATGGTTGCAGATAACCAGATGGGAGTTACTGCAGACCATCAACACGACCATAAAAGGATTCCATGCTATCAGAGAAGAGTTGAGAGCAATCAGACTAATGACACTCCAGAACAGATATGTCTTAGACATGATCACAGCTATGGATGGAGGTGTTTGTGCAAAAATCGGAGAATCATGCTGCACATATTTACCTTCACATGACAACGAGAATGGAACCTTAACAGAGGCCATAGACATGCTGAAAAAATGACAGAATCAGATGATAGATGAAGTTGACGAAGTTGATGATGACAGTTGGTTTGGAGAACTGTTTTCATGGTTTCCGCAATGGATGGCAGATGTATTCAAGTTCCTACGAACCCTGTTGGTTATGATATTACTTGGATACTGTGTGATCTAATTAATAATCTCGCAATACCAGAAGACTGCAAAGAAAGCCATAGGGATGAAAATCATGATTGATGTTGAGTCAGGATGGAAGCCCAAAGACCTGACTGATGAAGAAATAAGAGACTTTGTGAAGGCCAGTTTTTATTCTCCAGAAGGAACCAAGTTCCTGTATCCAAGGGATCATAGAAAATATGTGGGAAGATGGATCTATTGCAGTCCAAGTGGAGAATGTCAACTGATGACATGGAACAAGGATGAGCACGTAAGAACAGCGGGATGCTTGAAGGGACTCATAAAGATATGGACCCCAATGAAGCATTTCTTCAGACCAGGATATCTGGATTCAAAGGATGAAGAAAAAGTGGATGCAAAGAAAGAGGTGAGAGTGGTCGATGAATCGCCCAGAGGGGGGAGTGAAGAGGACGTGTCAAGTATCGCCCTCACTCCAGTTGCCCCCCTCCCATTGCCTATTGAGTTCACACCAAAGTATGTGACATATGAAGAACAGTTAAATCAGCAGAGAGCAGCACATGGGCTTTGTCCAGTACCTATCAGTATAACAGCACCTATTAATATACCGACACCTAAGAAAACCTGGACAGTAAGGTATCCATTAAAAAACCATACCTGCATTCTAAACAATATGACGGTTGTCTGAATAAAATACCAGAAGAAGCAAAGAAGATAATGAAGGAAGATGAATGGTGACGTCATAAGAAATCGGACTGACGCACACATAGAAGATATAATGACCTGAGAATACTTACAAGAGACAAAATAAAGAGAAGATACCAGGGATAAGTAACAACGTGGGCTCAAGATGAAGAAACGTATGCCACATACATGATGAAGATATTTAGTTAGTTTAAACATGTATAGATGCAAGTAACTGCAAGAGGCAAAGAAATTGTGAAGCTAGCTTATGCTAAATAGTCAATAGATTGCAGCAAGCACCAACGTTTACGAGTATATACCTCAAGAAGCACTTTATGTATGAATGCAAGTCCACTACGCATATGAGCAGAATTGAACAAAGTTTACAAAAGGCCTCAAATGGAGTGTGCCGCAGCAAGAAAATGAGAATCAAGACAGAGCAAAACTCAGGTAAGGATGACCATGCTAAGAAACCAATGTCTTATCTGGCTGGAATAGGCCGACATTGGATACAATTAAGGAGAAGAGAACAGACGATCCTGTCCAGAAAGGTGAAGATAAGCTATCAGAGAACTGCTGATTTCACAGTGTGCAGTCACATGACAAAGGCAGGCTGGAAGAGTGAGACTTCCCTGCCATGCCCATACTCCTTAAAAGTTCACAGAGCAGACTCAAGGCCAAACTACAAAGCAGTAATTGACACATGACTATTGAGGTGATGATTGATTGTAGCATATTTGGTGGGAAGCTGGGGAGCAGACAAGCTTCTCTGCACCTGGATGTTCTTTCTGCGTGCTGCTAGACGTAGGTGGAAAAGTATGAGTGGGGTTGATGCCAACCCAATCATAGTGGACCATGTAATCTAGGGTCCTATAGTGAGTAGGGCCAATAGGACGTTGTACTTTTAGTGACGTTCATAGTGGCCATTTTGAAGATAGGGCTTAGTTGCCCCACCTGAAATTAATTATCCAATCCCCTCTCCCCATTACCATATACAGATATAGTACCGATATGAAGTTACCTTCCTATAACCAATCACGTTGCATGTTAGGTTTTTAAGTTTGCCACGTAGAATGACGTTAGTACGTGCACAGGTTATACGTCAGCAATGACTAGTTTTTGCTATAAATATTGTGTTTTTTCCAAAAGTAAAGAGAGCTAGAAGATCGAGCGATTGCTGATGTTCGTTGTGCTCCCCGTTTTATGAACTTATCATTAAACGGACTCACTATGCCAAACTATTGAGTTGTCTTGATTATTTTGATGCCTGAGTATGAATCTACATCCCTATCTATCTCGAGGGTACTGCTACTCATCTTAAAGGGCAGTTTGGAGATCATCCAGTTCACGGGTGATGCAGTCTCGCTGAGAGGGAGGACGGTCTGCTCCAGACCCCGTTAGCACAAGTGATCTCTCTGACTACCTGCTCTGGGACTAAGCAGTGTTGTGGTGGCCGAGACGAAGGTGTCTTCTGCAGCTATACTAACAGTGAGGCCCCTTTTCTATGTTTATGTATAATTGATTATGTTATGTTTAGTCATGTGTATGTATGTTGGGTATGAATAAAGGGCCTATAGCAAGCCATTTCTTTTCTTCTAAACCAGTAGTCTAAGTGTGATTCATTGCCTCCCTAAGTCCGAGTACTTACTTTTGGTCTGTGTAAGAGGGTGCAGGACTCTAAGGCCCCGGTGTGTGAGCAGAAATGCAATACACTTGGCCACTCTGGGGAAGATTTGTACCTCACCTGATCTGTAGGGCTGGCTGAGTGGGTACCTCTCGGCATACTTATTGATTATTGGAGCACTAGGAATTGGTCCAAAACAGTACCGGCGATCCCAATATCTCCTGGCCTTCTTCCGCATCATGTACCTTATAGGAGGGGGTGAATTTGCCCATCCCTTTTCAGGTAGACACCTTGCCTGAGCTAGATTTTGGTACACCTGAGGCTGGGGAGCACGCAGATGCTTCATATAGACAGCTAATGTCCAAAGTGGTAGACTATATGGGATGGAGTAGGTCTCCCCTCCCATTTGAACAGTATGATCTGACGGACATCCTGGATAAGGGTCCACGGGTGGATCCTATACTACCTTTACATATTGCTCTCCAAAAAAGGGTGGCAGCAAATTGGGAGATGCCAGAAACTAATCCGGCAGTTAACAAAAATCTGACCAAAAAATACCATCCTTCCAGTAGTGACCCCGACTACCTGGCAAAACACCCCAATCCAGAGAGTGTGGTGGTACAGGCAGCTACCACATCTTCCAGGCAAGCAGCTTGTCCTACTATCTCTCCAGATAGGGATGACAAGAGAGTAGATGGATGGGCAAGAAAAGTATTTTCTGCAGGGAGTATGGTGTGTAAATCACCGAACTCCACATGTGCCCTTGCTAAATTCTCATTCACTCTATGGGACTGCATTTCCATTGCGGCAGAGCACATTCCCGAGGGGGAGGAAAGAGACAGGTTCTTGGCTATTGCTAGAGACAGCAAAGAAGCCATGTGTGAGTCTCTTCAGTCGGGTCTGGATTCTGCTGACAACATCAGCAGAGCCATGGCTGCTAACACCGTAACACGCAGATTTACGTGGTTGAGGAAGTCGTATTTTGCACTGGATGTGCAATCCACTCTCCTCAACATGCCTTTTGACGAGTCTCATCTTTTTGGCAACAAGGCTGACGAAAGCCTTGGGAAGTTGCCGACCTCAAAGGCGGCAGCCAAATCTTTATGTGCCGCTATTAGGCAGGCTCAGCCCTTTCGTCCTAGTGGACAGCCTTGAAGGGGTAGATCCTTTTGCTACTACTCAATTGGAAGAGCGAGAGGAATGGCTAGTCAAAGAAGCCAAAGGAGATTCCCTCATGGTGGACGAGAGGGAGGTGCGAAGCCTGCTCAAGCAGGGGCATCCTTACCATCAGCCACTGCATCAGCCGCCTCAAAACGTCTCTGAGGTGTTGAGTCACAAATCACCACTGGGAGGCAGACTGTCTCAGCAGCTAGAAGAATGGCGAGACATTACTTAGGATGCTTTGGTATTGTAAACCATAGCCCACCGTTACTTGCCTTCCTTTCATTCAGAGACCTCAGAACAAGCCACGAGGGAGCCACTCTTTGAGGATTCCAGATCCACTCCTTGTGCAGGAAATTTGAACCCTGCTAGAGAAAAGGATGTCATTCTCCATATTTCCTAATACGCAAGAAATACAGAGGACTGAGACCCATCTTGGACTTGAGATATTTGAACAAGTTCCTCAGGAAGGACAAGTTCAAGATGGTCACACTCTCTCAGATCCTTCAGGCCTTCCAACTCGAGGATTGGATGGTTTCATTGGACCTTCAGGATGCTTATTTGCATGTGCCAATCCATCTAAAGCACAGAAAATACCTGAGGTTCGCTGTTGGTGGTTCTCATTATCAGTTTCGTGTTCTGCCATTTGGCTAACCTCCGCCAAGGGTTTTCACCGAACCGATGGCGGTGGTGGCAGTGAGTGTCAGGAGAAGGGGGATTCACATATACCCCTACTTCGACAATTGGCTGAACAGGCTGCGTTCTCCCAAACAAGTCCTGCATCATCTCAGCGTGACCTGCCATTCTTTTTACACACTGGGCTTCACCCTAAATTACAGGAAGTCCCATATGACACCATCTCAAGAACTCCAGTTCATCAGGGCTTTACTGGATATATCCTTGGGAAAGAGCTTGCCACCTGAGGTGAGGGCTCTAGACATTCTGCAGATGTTCACCAAGTTTCAGAGTGCCCATCATCTCCCGGCCTTTGATTTTTTTTTAGGTTGCTCTGCCTCATGGCATCCTGCATTTTTCTGGTGCCAGATGCCTGCCTGAGAATGTTATCCCTTCAATGGGCTCTTAGAACACAATGGCCCCAGTTCTCAGGAAACATGTCAGACCTTCTTCAGGTTCCAAGCAGGGTCGCACAGGATCTCCTGTGGTGGACCTGCAAGGACAACATTCTGAAGGGACAACCCTTTTGGCAACCATGGGCGGAGATAACAGTAGTGACAGACGCCTCACTCTGGGGGTGGGGAGCCCACACCAATGATCTGACAGGCAGCAGCCGTTGGGCTGCATCGGAGTCCAAACTACATATTAAACTCTTGGAGCTGAGGGAAGTCAGACTAGCGCTGAAGGCCTTTCCCCTCTATATGGTGAAAGAATGTCCTGATAATGACGGACAACACAGTGGCCATGTCCTACCTCAACAAGAGAGGAGGTGTAGGGTCACTACCACTGTGCAGAGAGGCAATGCAGCTCTTACTGGGCAATTCAAGAAGGAATCTCTCTATCAGCAGTTCACCTAGCCGGAGAAGAGAACACAGCGGCATGCACTCTGAGCAGGCAGAGCACAGTCTCCCACGACTGGGAACTAGCTCATGAAGTCCTTCAGGAGATCTTCACCCTTTGGGGAACCCCTCAAGTGGATCTGTTCACAACCAGTGCCAACAGGAAGTGCGAACTGTACTGCAACTGTACTGCATTTCCCCTTGGGGGAGAATTTCCCCCAAGGGGAGCGTTAGGGGACGCGTTCGTAGTGGACTGGGAGTTTCCTCTCCTGTACGTGTTTCCTCCACTCCCTGTCATTCTTCACATGATCATGAGGTTGATCAAGTTTGGGAAATGCATTATCCTAATTGCCCCGGTTTGGGCCAGGAGGACATGGTACCCAGACCTTCCAGAAATGTCCATCTGCCCTCCAGTGCGTCTTCGACAAAGAGAGGAACTTCTCTCGTGAGAGGAGGGTTGGGTTCTCCATCCAGAGGTCAAGACATTCAGCCTTCACGCATGGTTTCTGAGTGGCTGAGATATGAGGATTGAGACCTCCCGTATGACATAATGGAAATTTTGCTTTCAGCTAGAAGGCCAGCAACAAAGTCCTTGTACTGCTGCCGTTGGAGCAAATTCTGCAGCTGGTGCAAAGACAAGAATGTAGACCCTTTTCTGTCCAAAACACCGGAAGTATTATCCTTTCTACTATCCTTAGCCAATCTGGGGCTCCCGGTTGGAACTATTAAGGGCTGTTTGGCGGCGCTATCCATCTTTAAGTGTTTGTCAGAAGAATGTTCATATTTCAAAATTTCACTGGTGACACAATTTCTAAAGGGACTCACCAATGTGTTTCCCCCATCTCCTTTCCAGGTTGCAGTTTGGGACCTCAATATGTTAATAACATTTCTAATGTATGCAACCTTTGAACCTTTACATTCATGTCCGTTAAGGTTGTTAACATTTAAAACCATTCTCTTGGTAGCATTAACTTCAGCCCGTAAAGTGAGTGAATTGCAGGCACTTTTATCCACGCCACCCTTTACTATATTCCATAAGGATAGAGTTATTCTGAGGGTTAAGCCTTAATTTTAACCCAAAATCCTTTCTTATTTTCATGTAGGCAGAACATTATTTTACCTACTTTCTATCCTCCACCTCATCCTGCAAAGAGGAGGAGACATTACATAGGTTGGATCCACGCAGAGGTCTGAGCTATTACATATACATAGGCTATCAAAACATTGTATTGGTGATCTGCTTTGTATAGGCTATACTGGTCACAAGCTGGGTCAGGCTGTTACAAAACAGACCTTATCCAGGTGGATCATTCTGGCAATTTCAGAATGCTACAGACTAGCAGGCAAGGATCCTCCAGAAGGATTAAGGGCCCATTCCACCAGGGGCATGGCTACCTCTACAGCCCTGCAAGCGGGTGTACCAATTAAAAATATTTGTCAGGCAGGTACTATAACTGAAGTGTTATGCTCAGCTTGCTGCAGTCTGTGCATCACAATGGCGATGATCTGGGCAAGCTGCATCAGATAAAGCACCTGAGTGACCCCGTGGGAGACCAGCAGTCAGCACAGTACAAGGCATTTGGTGGCTCCTGTGACTGGTGATAACAGCATGGCAGTGCATGGTAAGAAATGCAGTGGTCATGCGGCAAAGGACTTTGTGAGATGCTGGAATTGTACATTTTCCCAGCAGTGCAATAACCCCTCAGGTCTGTGCACAAGACAGAGGGGGAGCAGGGCATACAATTTAGCAGAACCCCCACATCACCGGTGTGTGCTGCTAGTCAGCATCAAGGCTGTCCGTGGCTCATTGCAAAGGCAATGGACAACGTTTAGTGGGAACATTCAGGGAACAAGGATGTGCAAGTGTTGCCTAATGACAAAGGGAGAACCCACAAAGACTGCAGCACGCGAATAGTGACAGAAGAATAGTAAAATACCAATGACAGCAGTGACGGGCGTAGTTTTTGGTTCCAGAGGGACCGGATAGCTCCTGGAGGATTCGATTCTTGAGTGAGACCTCATGAGGTGGTGATTGTTTTAATTGGGGGGGCTTACATTTTTCCTCAAATTAGCTTGAGTGACCGAGCGTAGGGCGGGAGCACAAAATAATTAATGGCGGTCTGTGAATATTGTTTTCAAATAATGGGCTGAAATGATGCATTTTGCAGCACATTTTTTAAGAAAAATAGAATGAAAAGCCATACAATTTATAGTTGTTTCTCTAGGGAACAGGAAACATGAAAAATATCCAATGAATTTCATGATTCATGGTCAGTCATGGCTGGTGCACATTTTGAGTGGATGGGCCTCAATATTTCATTTAAATTAGCGTGAGTGAGCGTAGCAAGGGAGACAGGAATAATTAAGTGGGGAAATTATGCATTTTGAAGCAGAATGTTTGACAAAAATTTGGTCAAAAGCCATACAATTTACAGTTAGCTCTCTAGGGTAATGCATTCACAAATCCAGTAAATGCCATGTCACCATCAGAACACTGCATAGGAGCACTTTATACCATCTTTTATTTTTTTTATTTTATACTTCATTTAATTGAAAAACAAAATATAATTTTTTACAAGTTTGCAGAACCAAAGGGAACATACTTCCTCCCGTGTACCCTGTTAGGGCTGTTGTTAATTAGTCCGTCTGACTCTCCAGTTTTCTTCCTAAACATTACCATCTTGGACACTCAATGATGCATTCTCTGTTCTCTGTCCTTTGTTACGCAGTCCGCTGTCAATGCTCAATTGTTCTGGTTAAGCCCAGATCTTCAAAAAAAACTGACGACCGCTATAACCAGGTGGTTTTTCCCTGCTCATGAGTCTATTCCACCATTCCTCTTCGTCATAGTGTCTAAAGTTTTTAAAGAGGTGGCCTAAATGTCTGTCACGCTTTTTGTTAGTTCTGGTGCATGGCAAGAGAAGGTGTCTTAAAGTTTCTACCTTCTCTGAGCTTTTACAGAAGCAGCACTTTTTTGTTTCAGAGTCTTTTCTTCGTGCCTTGATTTCATGTGTATTTATTAAATTTAAACAAATTCTGAGGACATTTTGTCGCAGTTTTTTGTCTGGACACTTCGCCAGATATTTTCTTGTTTGGTTAATTTTTGCCGAATCGAAAGAGTAATTGTTTATTACTTTTGCGTTTGATGCTTCCTCCAATGTTTGAATCCATTTGCTCTCAAATATACGTTTTTGGCTTTTGTGGGGTTACTTTTCAGTTCTTCTTTTGAACTCCCCACTAAGTCTAGCAGGTGCATGTTCTTAAATGCCAAAATCTCTAGCGTCTTACAGGTTCCTGCATCTAGTTCTTTTTTGAGGATCTCCATAATCAAGGGTGGCGATGGTAGGATTATCTATCTATATAGCATCAGCCCATTCCGGGAAACTATCGCCTTCAGTGACTGTAGACTCAGTTCTCACCTGATTAAGGTCATTGGTATCGCCTGAGGGAGTGATAGCACCTTTCGCCAATACATCCCCTCTAGTTTTTACCAGAGGGTTTCCGGAAGGTTGGGCATAGCTTCAGTGCCGTACGTTAAGCTTGGAACGACCTTTGTTTTATAAAAGGTTAGTACAGGCATTAGCGAAAAACGTCCGTACTTTCTATCAATAGCTTTTGTTTGTGCTGAAATGGTCTTTTCTGTAGCGATCAAGTTTTCTTGCATTGGTGTTTCCTGCAAGTTGTTGTTTAAGATGATGCCCAAATATCTGAAACTTTTCACCTTTTCTAATGACTCCCCCTCGATGCTCCAGCTCAGAGGTTTAAGACATTATTTTTGTTTTCTCTTTATTCATCTGGAGGTGGTTTTCTTTTAAATACCCTGACAAGTTATTTAGTTGTCTTTGTAAGCCGATGGCCGTCTGATCCATCAGGATGATGTCATCCGCTTACAACAATCTTGATATCTTAACATTTCCAAGAGCTGGAGGAAAAGATCCTATTTCCTACTCGGAGTTCATGTAGCCCCCTATAAATGCATTATATAGGGCCGATGCCAGTGGGCACCCCTGTCTCACTCCCTGCTCGGTGCTAATAGATTATGATAGACTTCCTGCTCCGTTCATTGGTACTCAAATTGAGGTTCCGGAGTAGAGGGCTTTTATTGGGTTCAATATCTCGTCGGGGCAGTGTCTTCCTTCAAGTTTATTCCATAGCATTTCACGGTTGACCTGGTCAAAAGCTTGGACCAGGTCAACGAATGCCATTTTTCACAAAGCCGGCCTGTAAAGGATCGAAGCTGATGGTCATGGTAGTCCAGTCTTGTAGTTTATCAAAATCAGGGAGCCAAGGATCTTCCCTATAGTGTCCAACAAAGCTATCGAACGAGAGTGATTGGGGTTGTCGCTGTCTCCTTTTTTAAAGATCGGGACTAGCACCTATTTTTTCCATGAAGATGGTATGGTGTTGGTTCCTATGCAATTCTGGAAGACTTCTTTAATGAATTGTGACCATTGCACCGGACGTTTCTTGAGGTCGAAATTTATGATTCCATCCGGGCCCGGTGCTTGCGAGCCATTGAGTTTTTTTATTTTGCTTTGGATGGACTCGATGTCATATGGTAGGGGCCAAGTTTTTTTTGTTATTGACGGGGCTCCAACTTCCTCTTTTCCTTGTGGTTTGCTGAATAGCTTTGTAAAGTGGTCAACGCACTTCTGTTCACCTACGCTGTTTTGTAGGCTGGGGTTTATTCCTTTTGTAGTCCCCTTGATTAATTCCCAGAAGTCCCATGTTTTTTTCCCACAAATTGCACGAAGCATCGCCTCCAAAACTTCTTGGTAGCGACGGTGTCGATTCTGGTACAACCATGTTTTATAGGTTCTCATTGCCTTCTCTATGTCTGTTGTTTTGGTTGTATACTAATTGACCTTTCCACAATTGACCTCGGGAGAACTGACCTAATTTAAAAGGTCAATTAGGACATATATGCGGGGGGGACCCCCTCCAGCCCCCCACCCAATCCAAAACCCCCATTAACTCCTCACCCAATCCCCTTAAATTATTTATAATCCAAAACCAACCCAAAAGGTTTGTAAAAGGTAAATTTGGGTAATACTGTTGTTTTTGCTTGTGAACTGGACTTTCGAGCATTTCGCTTCAGTTTCCTGATGGCTTTTCTTTTATCCACAACTTGTTTGCTGTATTCGTGCAAATTTATTTTTCCCTAAAGGGAGCAATTTGCTTTGTTCACTTTTAAGACTGAAAGGAGGGGTATGTAATCTACTTCGTTCAAATTTGCTGTTCAATGGAGAATGGATTTGTTCGTATATTCCTTCTTGAGGCGCGCTATTGCGTTTTCTGATAGTCTCAATCTAGTGCCCCCCTCGCACGTCTCAATCTCTGATCCCATATTCTGTTTGGGCTCTCGCAGGGTCTTCCAGGTTGATATTACTATATTATGGTCGCTCTGCTTAGTTCTTTGGACGCTGAAGGACTTCATGAGGACCAGAAGGTTTCTTGACACAAATGTATAGTCAATTGTTGCTTCATGTACCTGGTTCTCCCAAGTGGGGACTTTGGGATAATTTTTGTCCAGCAACCAATGCATGTTGTGTAGGTCTCTTGCGTCCATAGGTTTGGATCATAAGCGCCCTCTCTCTCTGGAGTCCGCAGAACCTGTGACAGATCGTCCCCTGTTGCCAGTGTCACGGCATGTGGCGTTAAGGTCACCGTTTATGATGATGTATTTTATGTCGTGGTTGTCATGTGCCTCATCAATGGTCGTTTGCATATTCTCGAGATAAGTCTCATTTGATATAAATCTCGGATTCCAATATGTGTTAATTAAAAGTATTTCTTATCTATAAGGCTTTCCTTTTTGATCCTCCGGTCTGTTCCATGTCACTACGGTGGCGAGGATAAATTCTGAAGCCATTATTACTTTCGTCAAGTGGAGCCCATGAGGCTGAAGTCACAACCTATGTGTGACAGTAATGGTCAGTGGTAAATAGTTTGAATAGGGCTGCTGCCACGACTTGTCTATACCAGTAATGGTCACTTTAAATCACATGCATAAAGCTGTTGCCACATGGCATTCGATTTAAAGTAACTATTGCTGGAATGGATCGTTTGTGGCAGCAGTGTCATGCATGTGATTCAAAGTGAACATTGCCAGCATATCTGTGTCAGTAATGTTCAGTAGAGTAACTTTGCTGAAAACGTTGGGGGGGACATGACATCTGAAGAAAAGGTACCCCAGCCAAATGAATAAATGAATGGGGACAGAATGGTGTGCCATGAAAGTTGGGGGGGGGGGACAAACACCCCGTCCCCCCTATAATAACGCCCATGGTAATGTTCACTTTAAAACAGATGCATGAAGCATATGATTATTCCGTATTTAGTGAAGCAAAGAAAGCAGAACTGGCATATTGAAGACAAAGCCGCACATTGCGTAGTGCGTAATACCTATGTGACTGCAAAATGGGATTGTCAATGAGTGCAGGTGGGCCTTGATCCAACATTCCTTTTTGGAATGGTAGGTGTAGAGGATTCAGCTGGCACGGCTGGTAGCAGTGTTGAAGTCGAAGCACTGCCGCCTGGTGTGTATTCCGGGGTTTGCTATACTATAGCTAAATGAAATGTTAAACCCACCATGCTGGGCTCTATGGATCACTATAATGGTGGCGAGCTGGGCAAGCTGCGGTGGAGGAAGTGCCTTAGCAGCCCCATATTAGACCAGAAGTCGCGCTTAGTACAAGCTGGCTTGCTGGCTCTTTTGTTCCAGATATTGTAACCAAGACGTGGTAAGGAGTGCAGCCGTACCACTCAAACTTTTCAGTCACCATGGTGGGTGAAAACAGCCAATTCCGTTTTGGGATGGTAAGAGTTAATTGAAGTGCTATGATGGTGATGGGGCTGGGCGGGTGAGTGAAATGATTCAATGACCGGTGAAACCCACCAAACGAGTGTCAGTGTAAAGGTTTGGGCAAAGGATAATGTGAGGGGGCAGAATCTGTGGTTTGTCCCTGCAGTGCTAGTACCGCTCCAGGCCGTGTACACGGCAAAGGGGGCGCCATGCACGCGATAGAGCGCAATCACCACATCGCTGGCGTGTGCTGCAAATCACCGTCAAGGTCGTCCGCAGCTCGTTTCCAGGCAACGGCCAATGCTTCGTGAGTGTACTGAGGGAACCAGGATGCGCGAGCTTTGCCTATTGGCAAGGGGAGCATCGCATGGGAGTAGTGACACGGGGAATACTAAAAGGCCAGGACCAGTGTTCAATGAAACAGATTAACAGGGTAATTCATAGAATTTCGCAGAAAAGTGTCGCAAGCGGCTGGCGCGGAGTGTTTGCGTGCGATTGTCTGCGCCAGGCACGTGCGCTAAAACCGATTTCCGCGCACAGCGTATTCATGGATTTTAGGCTCCCAAACCAGCCGTGGCGCAGAGTATCGCAGCGACCCTGCAGCAGCGCCAGTAACGCCCCCAAGAACGCCCTCGCGCAAGGAAAAGCCATCAAAATCGCTAAATCATCGCAAAGGGCTGCGCTAACCCTGGACCAGTTTACAGGGCTGCCAAACAAGGAACGCAAAGCGGGTAACGTTCATATCAGGGGTACGGGGTAAGTTTAACACGCGATTAGCCAGAGTACGTGTATTACAGGGGTACGCGGGCAGTTTTACACGCGATTGCCCAGGGTACGTGTATTACAGGGGTACGCGGGAAGTTCAACACGCGATTGTCCAGGGCACGTGTAATACAGGGGTACGCGGGAATTATCACACGCGATTTGGCAGGGTACGTGAATTACAGGGTTGCGTGGGAATTATCACACGCCATTTTGCTGGGTACGTGTATTACAGGGGTGCGTGGGAATTATCACACGCGATTAGGCTGGGTGGGTCCTCACAGGTGTTCCCTGTACACCCTCCACGGCCCCTGCAGGCAGCCCACAAAACAGGGGACTACCCTGCACACCTGCTCATGTCCCCC